>NC_090447.1:1398289025-1398592358 GCF_031143425.1 Pleurodeles waltl | reverse complement strand
ATGCCCCAAATACATTGGCAACTCAAAAATCTTCAATTGTCATGGAGCAGTTGATCAGTGGATAACTTGGAGCCATCTAAAACGGAATGCTTCTAAATGGAAATACTGACATGAGGCGACTAGAAAAATTATGACCCACTCTGCGTCTGACCTGACGATATGGAACCACGTCCCAAAGTATCTAAGGAAGTTAAAAGCCTTGGAATTACCATGGACTCCTAGTTAACAATTAATGTCCAAGTGGACAAATTAGTAAGATCAAGTTGTATCACCTTGAAAACTCTGCAATGCATCTTTCCCCACCTTGAATTTCCACACAAGGTCTAGCCTACAATCTCTCTTGTACTATTTAAACTGGATTACACCAATGGTCTCTACCAAGATTCATCTGTATCTACTATGAAAAAACTCTAACACATTCAGAACTCGGCTGCCAGACTACCACTACATGTACAGCTACAAGCCCATATCTCCCATGCCTTGAGGGCACTACATTGGTTACCGGTTGCCAGAAGATCCACCTTCAAACTGCTTTGTATCATCCACAAAGCAATACATAGAACAGGACAGTTTTTCATCAGGTAAAAAACCACCAAAGACATTCAACAAAGAAATTTGCTCAAGATCGGTACCCTGTCTTAAAACACCTACCATACAAGAAAAATATATTAGCTGGTACATCCTTCTCTGTTTCAGTGGCCAAACTATGGAATTCATTACCCCCAAATATAAGATCCACGGATAACTATCTTATCCTCAGAAGACTACTCAAGAGTTGGTTCTTTCCTTCATAACCACCATATCCAAACAGCAATGTACTGTATATGCCGGAGTTGGTAAACATTTATAACCTGATTATGAGTATATATCTAGATATGTGTATTTCTCTAAGAAATATGTGTAATATGTATAGTTATTATTTTATAATAACAAAATACTTACATACTCTCTAAGCCTGTTTAACAAAGGTAAATTTTATTCATGGTTAAATCTGTGTATGTGTGTGTGTATGTATATACGTGTGCATATATGTATATGTAAGTATATGTATAATGTATGTATATGTATGTGTGTGTATGTACATATATATGTTTATATCTTTCTATGCTTAACATGTTCATAGGTCATTTCATATTCCTAGATAAGTTGTTATATTAGATACTTTAATTTCTTTTAATTTTATTTATCACAATGAGCAAATGTTAGCTCAACTGTTTATCTGCAAGCATTTTGCTGTTGAAATATCGAGGAAAGATAAAATATTGTTAGAAAAGTACACAATTAAATTAACTTCAAATATTCCAAACCTTGAAAGTCTGTGTTTATACAACTTTAAATCTCAAATTATTATATCCATTATTATATTCCTTACACACATAGGGCCTCATTATGACCCTGGCGGGCGGCGGAGGCCGCCCGCCAGGATGCCGCCCTCCATTATACCGCTCCGCGGTCAGAAGACCGCGGAGGGTATTTTGAGTTTTTCCCTGGGCTGGCGGGCGGTCTCCAAAAGACCGCCCGCCAGCCCAGGGAAAAACTCCCTTCCCACGAGGATGCCGGCTCGTAATCGAGCCGGCGGAGTGGGAAGGTGCGACGGGTGCTACTGCACCCGTCGCGTATTTCACTGTCTGCTATGCAGACAGTGAAATACTAGCGGGGCCCTCTTACGGGGGCCCCTGCAGTGCCCATGCCATTGGCATGGGCACTGCAGGGGCCCCCAGGGGCCCCACGACAATCCCTACCGCCATCCTGTTCCTGGCGGGCAAGCCGCCAGGAACAGGATGGCGGTAGGGATTGTCAGAATCCCCTCGGCGGCGCAGCGAGCTGCGCCGCCTTGGAGGATGCTTACGGGCAGGGGAAAACCGGCGGGAGACCGCCGGTTTTCCCGTTCTGACCGCGGCCAAAGCGCCGCGGTCAGAATGCCCAAGGGAGCACCGCCGGCCTGTCGGCGGTGCTCCCGCCCCCGTTGGCCCTGGCGGTTCTCTACCGCCAGGGTCAGAATGAGGGCCATATTCTCTTACTATGTATTTACATATTTATTTATTTATTACTTTAGTCCTGATACAAGAGAGAAAGAAAAAACTCTCTCATTAGCTTTATAAGCATCACCCTATACCTCTATCAAGCAGTCCTCCATCCTTACTCTCTGACTCATCCCAAACCCAGTCTACTACTATAATCTCCACAATGACCCTACGTATGCTCTTCCCTCCTCTACTGCTCCTGGCTCATTCCAAACCCCAGTTTACTACTTTGCTCTATCAAACAACCCTACTAAATTCTCCTCATTTATCTCACCTTTGACTCAACCAAAACCCCTTCTACTACTATGATCTCCCTAACCCCTTTCTACAGACTCTGCCCTCCTTCATCTCTCCTTTACTCATCACACACCTCATCCTTTCACTGTAAACTCCCAATTAACACTTCTGGATTCTCACCTCCTCTATTCCTCCATTATTGTATTCAATCCAACTAACAAACACATATCTTCCGCTCAAATCTACTCATATGAATACTGTACTCTTATTTCCCTATACTAATTCACCACTAATCCTTTTGGGTTCCGGAGTGATGCGATTCGCTGAAAAGTGCTTTGATGCCTCGTCAGGTGTAGCAAGTGCTATATAAATACAATTACAATTAAAATATTTTCATGGATGCCACAAGTTGCAAACAAATACATCCATTATGAAAGGGACAACATTTTACCTGAAGTGTGCATCGTGGCATGTCACAATTTGACAAGAATTTAACATCAGTATTTCACCAGGGGTGAGCATAGTGCCATGGATGTCAACAATTTGACACAAATTGCCACTAGTAATTTACTAGGGGCAACGATTGGGTAGTGTATGCATACACACACATGCAAAAGGAGAGACAGGAATGCATTCACACATGCACACAACACATACACACCATTAAAAACATCTTTAGGGGGAGTGTCCAAGATGGCGGCGCGCTAGGACGTGCCCGTCCACGCTGCGCCGCCTCGACCTGCAAAAGTGCCTTTCGGCCCAGCGGGGGGAAGCCTGGAGGCTCCCCCTGAATTGTAAAGCACCCCTGGGGTGCTTTGCTGTTCGGCAGTGGCCCTGATCTGAGCCGCATCGCTCCCGAGGAGAGAACGGAGATCGGCCCCGGAATCGGGCGGGGCCACGGAGCGGTGCGAGAGGCGGCCTGGGCTGCGAGAATGGCTTTCCCCGGCGGCCCGTTGAGCTTGGCACCGGGGGATTAGCGGGCCTGGGGGGGCTCACTCTGGGCCCCGGGAGCGGCTGGATCGCGGAGTGGGTCTCGGCCCTGAGGCGCTTGAGAAGGAGAGGGGCGCTCCCGCCCGTGAAATTGGATTGGGGGTTGCAGGCCGGCGCTCTACATCCTGGCGCCTATGAGTGGGGCTGCGTAGAAGATTGGGGCCCGACAGAAGACAAGGGGCCCTGCTGCTTGGCCCCAATACTGCTGCACTTCATCACCTAAACTGTAATTAAGAGTGGGCCCGCATACACGGTGGAAGAGGCATCTGAAGCGGATCTTTGGAGGTGGTCCCTACCGGGTGTTGGATCTGGGCGCAGTCCCTGACATGGTGGCATTTGGTGGTCGGTCTCAGACGGAGACTTTGGAGGACCTGCAGGGTTGAGCCGGCGAATCGTGAGTAGGCCGGTGCGCCATGGCGGCATCTAAATCCAAATGTGAGCACTCAGTGAGGGAAATGCTTGCGGGGGCGCGCCTGACATCTGGGAGTATGGCGGAGGACTTACCTGCGGTGAAGGCCCTGGAGAATCGGGTGGAGACAGACCCAGATGAGAGTTCTCCTGTTACGAAGGGCTTTCTGACCTCCCTGTTTGATTTGCTTCGGGCGATATCCAAGAGCTACGTAGGGACATCTCACAGGAGGTGAAGGAGTTGAGAGGAGAGGTTACCTCCTTGGGTGAACGAGTATCGCAGCTAGAAGATGGTGAGGTCCCACGCAGTGAAGAAGTGGCGGGCCTGCAACAGGAGGTAGTCCGCCTCCGAGAGCAGCAGGAGCTTCTCCAGATAGCGGTCGAGGATTTGGAAAACCGTTCGAGGCGTCAAAATATTCGTACTAGAGGTGCTCCGGTTGGTGCTGAAAAGGAGAACATTGGGGACTACGTGGCGGACCTTTTTCGCTCTCTGTTTGGCCTGGACGAGACACAGGAGGTGGTCCTGGATCTGGTTCATCGTGTCGGGCGTGCTGGTAGCCCTGGAGACTGCCCTCCAGACATTCTAGCCTGTCTCCATAATTTTGTTCTCAAAGAAAAGATCCTACAGCGGGCCCGCAATCTTCAGCAGGTACTCTTTCGAGGTCATGAACTCCAACTATTTCACGACCTATCTGTGCGGACTTTGCATAGGAGGAGAGAATTTAGACCGATCACGGATCACTTGAGAGCCCACAAAGTGTCCTATTCTTGGGGCCACCCGTTCCGCTTGGTCTTCCGCTGGGAGGAGCAGCTCCGGCAGGTGAAATCCGTTTTGGAAGCCAGCTGTATCCTGGGCCCGGAGGATATAGGCCGGGAGGCGAGCCAGGAGGCGATCCTGCCAGTGGGGGGTCCTCCCCGTTGGTGGAGGAAAGAGAAAAGAAGGAAGCTGCAACTCCCAACGGCCTCGGAGCTGAGGTCGGAGAGAGAATCTGTTTTGAACAGTATGGCCGCCGGAACTTCAGCCTAGGGAGGGCCGGGGGGGTGCCCGGGATTGCTTCTGGCCGTTATGCTAACAGCATGCAGATCGTCGAACAGGGTCAGGGCGGCGGGGGCGATGGACCTGGTTACTCAACATGGTTGGATATAATGCCCCGTGGAGACTTCACCTTAAGAAGATGGACGATCAAGGACTTCTGTGTTTTATGCACCTGTTGTGCGTATTAGTTGCTTGTCGTTGGGTTTCTCTGCGATACTGGCTCTTTCTAGAGATACCCTTAGGCCTGGGTGTTCTAGGTGGTCTAGATCTTTATGTGGGGGGTGGTCCTCTGTCGTGCTCCCCTCTCTTTTGCTTGTTCCCCTCAGTATAGGATATGATCATTAAATGTATGAGCTTAAATGTTTGGGGGCTCAATAACCCTACCAAGAGGCTAGCCATCCTATGTGCCCTAGAGAGATCAGGGAGTCATATTTGTCTCCTGCAGGAGATGCACCTTGTTTTCAAAGATACTTATCGTATGCGCTCTCAGTGGTTCCCCAGACAGTTCTGGTCTTCGCTGCCATCAAAGCATGCAGGGGTGGCAATACTTCTATCACGCTCATTCCCTGGGGAAGTGCTATCAAAATTGCACGAGGTTCCAGGGAGGCTTTTAGCCATGAGGTTTAGACTGGGGGGCTTTTCCTTCACGATTGCTTCCCTAAATGCGCCTTCCTCCCAGCAGGAAATCTTCCTAAGACAGGCTTTGACTCCGCTGCTCCAATCCCCGGATGGTGCTGTCCTGTAGGGGGGCGATTTTAATTTGGTGATGGACGGGGACCTGGATCATTCAGGCCATCGGTATGGGCAGACAGGGTCTTTGTCGGATGCTGGTCGACAGTGGCTGAGTGAGTGTGGCCTGGTGGATGTGTGGAGGAGTGCACATCCCACATAAAGGGACTATTCCTTTTACTCAGCAGCAACTAAAACATACGCTAGGTTGGACCTTTTTCTGGCAACACAGGAGCTTCTCCCCCGGGTTAGGGACTCAGCGATTGAGCCGCGAGCCTTGTCAGATCACACCCCGGTTACAGTTGAGATTCATATGAACATGGAGCGGGTAGGCGCATCGGGGTGGCGATTTAGGGATTCGATGCTCTAGAATGGTGCAATGTTAGAGGCGATCTGAAGGGCAATAATAGATTATCTCAGCTTTAACGATGATGGGATAGTAAGCATTGAGACGCTGTGTGAGGCACTGAAGGCTGTGCTGAGGGGCGAGGTGATGTCGCTTTCTGCTAGGGACAATAAGGCAAGGAGTCGACTCAGGGAGGACTTAGAGCAGCGGGTGAGGGTGTTGGAGCATTCACATAAGCACACCAGCGCTCCTAGAATTTGGCGAGAGCTTGAGAAAGTGAGGAAGCAGCTGAGGAGGTTGGACTGGGACAGGGCAGAGTATGCGGTGGTCCGCCTTAAACAAAAGTACTGTGCGGGAAGTAACAATTGCGGGAAGCTACTGGCGCATAGGTTGAGAGCGCAGCATGCGGCGTCAATGATAAAAATGGTTTGCTCGCCCTCGGGAGCAGAAGCACATATGAGCGATCAAATAGCGGAGGCTTTTGCAGAATTTTATCGAGGTCTCTATGGGGCCGAGGAGCCCGGCTCCTTAACTCCGGAATCCTTCTCAGAGGGTATAGCAATTACTCCCTTGACTGTAAGGGAGGCAACCTCATTAGACCAACCTATAAGGGCAGAGGAGGTCATATCAGCAATTGCACGGCTGCAGATAGGGAAGTCACCTGGCCCCGATGGTTTTTCTGCACACTTTTATAAATCCTTCTGTATGGAACTTGTACCCGTTCTAGTGCGACTCTTTAACTCCTTTCATCAAACGGGCGCCCTCACGCCTAGCATGTTAGACGCTACTATTGTGGTTATCCCGAAGCCGGGGAAGAACCCTGAGGAATGCGCCTCATACTGGCCGATCTCCCTCCTGAATATTGATGCCAAATTATTCACTGGCATTTTGGCACACCATCTTAACTATTATATGCCAGGGCTTGTGGATCCCGACCAGCCGGGATTTATACCGCATAGGCAGTGTAGTGATAAAACCAAGCGACTGCTCCATCTCCTGGATATAACCGAACGCTCTCGTAGGGAAGCGCTTCCTATCTATCAATGCTGAAAAGGCATTCGATAGGGTTCACTGGCCATACCTGTTCAAGGTGCTAGAGCGCTTCAGGCTGGGTCCAGGTTTCATGGCATGGATCCGCTGCATTTATTAGGCTCCTCGGGCGGCGGTTTGAGCTAATGGGAAGCTCTCTTTACCATTCGCTGTCCAAAGAGGCACCAGGCAGGGGTGCCCTCTTGTTCGCGCTTTACATGGAGCCTATGGCGCAGAGGCTCCGGGACAACCCGCAGATCACAGGCGTGAAGTTTGGGGGGGATGAGCATCTCATATCGCTATATGCGGACGACGTCATCCTTACTTTGGCGGAGCCTACCACCTCTTTGCCAGCACTAATGGGTGTATTAGAGGAATTTGGACGGGTCTCGGGATTCCGGATGAACATGCTAAAATCGCAGGCTATGGGCAAGTTCATCAGTGCTGAGCATGAAAGGGACCTGAAGGCCCGATTCCATTTTATATGGTCTTCCTTGGGGCTTCCGTACTTGGGAAGCGTAGTTGAATTACGCAAAACTAATCCGGGAGGTGCAGCGTGATTTAGAGACATGGGGGAGACTCAAACTATCTTGGGTGGGCAGGGTGGCGGCAGTGAAGATGACCATTCTACCATGTATACTGTTTCTGTTTCAGGCGCTTCCGCTGGAGCCCCCGCCGTGAACGATAGCGACCCTCCAAACGACGGTTCTAAGATTTATATGGGAAGGGAAGGCGGCGCGGCTACCCAACAGGCGCTGTATCGCCCTAAGCAGGAGGGCGGGCTGGCGGTCCCCTGCCTCCTTCGATACTTCCAAGCAGCACAATTGTGTTTCCTCTTGGAATGGAGCAGACCATCTTCTGAGAAGCATTGGTGCTTCATGGACCAGGCAGTGGCTGGCTCACTCATATGGAAGGAACCCTGGCTTAGGTACCGTCACAGAGCGCGGGGGCTGTATGTTTCCCCGGTCACGGAGGTTTAGATGGGGGTGTGGGATCGGGTGGCCTGCAGGGTGGGCTTGACGACCTTCCCGTCCCCAATGACTCCCTTGGGTGCGAACCCTGATTTTGGTCCGGGCCTGCAGTCTGAGGCATTGCATCGATGGTATGAGGGGGGATGTAAAAGGGTGGGATATTTATTCGATGAGCAGGAGGTTATCCCCTTTGACCAGCTGAGGGAGACATATGGCCTAACCGAGGCCGACAGGATGATGTATTATCAAATACGACATTGGGCCCTGCTTCCAGCCAATAGGACATTAATAGACAGGCTGTTAACACTGTTTGAAAAATGGATTCTAATGAAAAAGGGCTATAAGCGCGTGGTTTCTGAGCTATATGCTCTCTTGCGGGGGAGGCCCGCCTGCCCAAGACTAAGGGTCAATTGAGATGGGAGAGGGAACTGGAGAGAGAGCTATCGGAAGACGAGTGGGAGAGTATTTTTTATAGGGCGCACCACACAGCTTACAATGCAGCAGGCACAGAGACAGCCTACAAAGTGGCCTCCTCCTGGTATTACACCCCAGCAAGGATCCACGCATGGGATCACGATAAATCTAGTCTTTGCTGGAGGGGGGGGGTGGAGGAAGGGGGTCGCTTGTGCATTTATTATGGCACTGTCCCAAATTACATCGGTACTGGAAGAACATAATAGATACTATTGACACAGCTTTTGACACTCAGATCCTTAGATTCCCTGCATATGTCTTGTTGGGCCTTCCCAACCCTCTCACTTTTCCCCTGAGATCATTGAAGGGACGGCAGATGCCTTAGCTTTAAATGCTGCAATACAGCTGTTGCTATCCGTGTGGGGGGCTGAGCAGATCCCGACAACAGTTTTATGGCTACACAAGCTCTGGTTTATCCTCGCTATGGAAAAGCTCACCCTGACTTCTCAGCAGCGGAGCGGGGACTTTAAAGAACTTTGGCAACCATACTTACGAATTCTATCTGGGGAGTTCTCAGAATTGACATGTTCGACTTACTTGAGGGTTCTGAATTTGAATTGAGTGAATGGGAGCGAACCTTTGGGGAGATGTATACATAGGACCAGGACTGTATTGTAAAGGAGCCTGGGATTGTTTGATTCTTGTATTGTCAGAAAGCTGTGGGGAAACAAAGTTGTATTTTGTATTTAAGGTTTTTTTTTTCTATCGTTGCGCATGGAGTAAGCTGTCTATGAACCTAATGGTATTACTTTGATGTGTTGCGTATGCTATGTTCTATAATTGAAAAGTCAATAAACAGATTTGATCCATAAAAACATCTTTATATTTCTTCTGCTGCTATCCTTGTCTGATGTTCTGATCTTCCTCTTCTCATAGCACATAGCCAGTCTGCTGTCTAGGGCAGTGCTTAATTGGTAAATAAAATGTGCCAGTGCCCAAAGCCCTTCTCTTAAACACGTGGCTGCTAAAATTAAATGTTTAAGCACAGAATACTGAGGCAACGTAATCCTGAAGCCATCTCGGGCCTCTTTAACCCATTTACAGGCACTCTATGCCCATTCAGCTCACTCTTGCAGCTTTCTGCTTTCTCCCTTTGTGACGCTTTGTTGTTTTTCTCTTCCTACATCTTCCCCATATGTGTCTTTTTCTCGCAATAAATGCTTGAGGCAGAAAAATAAGTGCTGGCCCTCAAAAAATAAGTGCTGGTGCTCTGCACCGGAAACAACAAGCACAAATTAAGCACTGGTCTCTAGAGGAATAGGGTCTCCTGGGAGAATGGAGAGGTTGAAAGTGTATCCTATGTGGGAGGAAGCAAATTGATGTAGTTTGGCAACTGTGTGGTTAGTTTAGATTTACCACTGGGTGGCGGAGAGGACAAGGGTAATACAGTTATCAGCTCCAGGGTCAGCTTTAGCGCTGGTGGCGCCTGCTGCGGCCATATTTTTTCACCCCTCCCATGACCTCCTCCTCGGATTCCCTTACTACCACCTAACAAAGGTGCCCCTCATCTCTCCATAGTACCTCTCTCAAATGCATTTCATTTGTCTTAAAGCGCTGACTTTTCTAATCCACTCAGCTATCCTTATGAAATACAGATCTGTTCAATGCAGAAGGCATAATAACCCTCTCAGACACTTTATGGCCAGTCAAAACTGCCACTAAACAAAACTGTCTGTAGCAGGAACATTAATCACAAGAGGTAGCGTGACATTTGTATTCCTGCCTGAAAGCTAGAAGTACAAGGAGCTCTGCAGCCTAAGTTATTGCTAAACACAGCAACCGCCCCTGAGGTCAGACCCCCCTCCCCTCTCCAGGACAGCACTGGAGGAAACCGCACGGGTCGCAGCGCCCTGAAGCGCTCCATGGCCAGATCTATTGGCAGTTTCCTGTGGTGGAGAGATTCATTTACTCTTTTTTTTTCTCACCATGGTATAAACTCTAGCAGAAGGCTCTTGAAAATCATTTACTATGGACGTGAAAGGTATTTTTTTCAGCTAATAGTTCATGTTTTTGGCAACATGCCATTAAGTCATGTCGTCTTGAAACCACAACGCAATATTTCGTTTCAATGTGCCACTCAAGGGTGTTATGGAGGAGAAAGATAATAAAAAAGATCCCAGAATAGAGCGAAGGTAAACACATAATAATGAAATTACACTTGAAGGTTTCAATCAGAGCCTACTTGGGCGTGCACATTTTGCATGAGTCATCGTCTAATGGTCACACTGCCAATCTTCAACCTCACTCACCCCGGCGAGCATTGCAATGTATCTGTATCTGCTTTGTCATTCGCCCATGCTCTTTTTTGTGCATCGCATATACTGTTAAATGGAAATGTCTTCTCACAAAAGATCTTTCTTCAAGTGGCAACTACGATTTTTGAATCGCCCCTTACTGCTGCTGCCTTGTTAGAGTTACTACATTTTTAATGTTATTTTGCTCACGTCTTGATGTTACATTTCAAATTATGTTCTTTTCATTATGTACACAATACTGTGCAGCCAGAGAAGTTTACCCACCCCTACAAGTATTAATACATTTGCCACTTTTTGTTCTGCAAAAATGTAAAATGTTAAACTTATGACAGTGTATTTATTTGCAGAATTCCCACACTTAGGGCCAGATGTAGCAAGCAGTTTTGCCCATTCTGTGTCTACGGGAAAATGTGTTCGTACATATGGCCCTTATGCCCTGATTTATACTTTTTGGTGCAAAACTGCACTAACGCAGTTTTGCACCAAACGTTTAGCACCAGCTTGCACCATTTCTGTGCAGCAGCCGGGCACCATATCTATGGAATGGTGCAAGCTGGTGCAAAGGGTAGGCTAGCGTAAAAAGAAATGACGTTAGTCGGGTACGGCTGGTGGTATGGAAGAAGGAGGTTTTGCACCAAAAAAATGAAGTTAGGCAGGTTAGAGTAAAAAAAAAGAAAGACTCTAACCTGCTGAGTGTCATTTTCTGACGCAAAACCATCCATACCACATGACTCCTGTCTTGGAAAAGGCATGAGTCATGCCCACCACACCAATGGCCAGCACAGGGCACCAGTGTTCCCTGGGCATGGCCATTGTCCTGGGCGACCCTTGACCCTGCTTCTGGCAGGCCAGTCGCTCCATACACCACTGCCCTGTGCCGCCCCCACTCAGCTGCCACTGTTCTTTTGCCCGTTCTCCTGAGTGCTTCCTGAGCGCTTCTGAGAAACCAAGCCGTCCCCGCCCCCTCACTCCACCTCAAATCTCTTTTCCTTTTCTCCATTCCCGCCGCTGCGTCCCCGCGGCCCCACCCCCCCCACCTCGAATCGCTTTCAATTTTCTCCATTTCCGCCGCTGAGCCCCGTGGCCCGCCCCCTCCGTCCACCTCGAATCTCATTCCATTTTCTCCATTCCCGCCGCTGAGCCCTGCAGCTCCGCCCCCGCTTTTCCCATTCACTGATCCCTCCCTCCTCCCAGCTGCCACTCCCTCCCTCCCACTTCCTCTCTTATGGAAGCCGCGGCGCAGACGCGCAGCTGGAGTGCCGAAGGTGCACCAAAGGCAAGCCCGTCTGCGCCCGTACACACCCAGCACCACTCCCCCTGGCCAGCAAGACCCGCAAGGCCCCCAAACCTCCCCACGCCGCTATACTGCCAGTGACCTCCACGCCCTCAATCCAGGACGCCCCCCACCTGCTTTCAGTCCTCCCCAAAGAACACCAAGGGACCTTTCTCCTGCCAAACTTGCCACTTCACCTGCACCCTAAAGCATCACGAGAGACCTGCCAACAACCACCTCAGCTGCATCCTACTCAACACCCACTCCATCCACAAACATGCAATTGAACTATGGGACCTACTAACCTCAACCTCACCGGACATCGCATTCCTCATGGAAGACTGGACAAACTCTACCACAGAACCCGACATAGCCACAGCCATCCCTGAAGGCTACAAAATCACCAGAAGAGACCACACCAACAAACCAGAGGAGGAATCGCCATAGTCCACAAAAGCACCATCAAAGTCTCAAACAGCACCATGACACCCTCAACCTCGCCAAGCACCTCCACTTCAAAATCCACATCAACGCCAAGACCACCCCCAAAGGAACTCTGATCTACAGACCCCGAGGCCCCTGTTCTCAATTCTGCCACCGCCGACATCGTAAGTGCCAATGCCCTCGACTCCACAGAAGACACCCACCTCGGCGACCTGAACTTCCACCTAGAAAATAACAACGACACCAACACCACAACCTGCTGGACAACCTCGCCAACCTTGGCCTCAAACAACTCGTCACTTCACCCACCCACTCCGCAGGCCACACAATCGATCCCGTCTTCTCAGCCAGCAACCACATCTCCTTCAGCCACACCACCAAACTCAGCTGGACAAACCACTGCTGCGTCCACTTCTCCTACCAGAAACCAGTCACTCCCCACCACCGCACACAACCCCCTGATGCAACTGGAGCAAAATATCGACGGATCCGCTGATTTCCACCCTCGCCCAGGCCCCACCCCCTGGGACACTGGACCCCTACACAGCTGCCACCAACCTGCATCGCTAGATAGAAGACTTCACCAACACCCACGCACCCCTCAAAAAAATACCCTTCACAGAATCAAGGCCAGTTGGTTCACCCCAGACCTACAGGAATCCAAACGGCTCTGTTGCAGAATGGAAAAAACCTGGCACCTTGAACCAACTGCAACCACATCGCTTTCAAGGATGCCATACGCAAACACCACCAACTGATCCGCACCACCAAAGGGACCCACTTCAAAAACCGCATTGACACCAATGCTCACAACAGTAAAGAACTTTTTGGCATCAGCAAAGAGCTCTCCACTCCCAGGATCTGCCCCAACGAACCCCCACCATCACAGGAGTTCTGCAACTCACTTGCAACCCACGTCCATCGAAAGATAGAAGATATCCACAACAGCTTCAACCCCCAGACCCACCAGCTGACTACAAACACCCACAAACCCAACGCGCCAAGCAACACCCACCTCCTCCACACCTGAACCCCCGTCAACATAGAAGACACCGCCAACCCCATGGCCTCTATCCACTCGGGATCACCATCGAACCCCTGCCCACACAATATCTTCACTAAAGCAAACACCATCATCGCTCCCCACCTCTGCAACACCATCAAAAGCTCCTTTGAGTCAGCCACCTTCCCAGAAAGATGGAAGCATGCAGAAGTCAACGCCCTGCTGAAGAAGCCAAAGGCAGACCCAGACGACCCCTAGAACTACCGGCTGATCTCCCTCCTCCCCTTCCCAGCCAAGGTCATAAAAAAAATCGTGAACAGCCAATTATCCGGGTTCCTGGAAAACAGCAAGGCACTCGACACCTCCCAATCCGGATTCCACAAAAACCACAGCACAGAGACTGCACTCATTGCTGCCACAGACGACATCAGGACCATGCTCGACCAAGGAGAAACAGCAGCACTCATCCTCCTGGACCTTTCCGCAGCCTTCGACACAGTATGTCATCACACTCTCCGCGCACGCCTCCACAACGCTGGAATCTGCGACAAGGCACTCGACTGGATCTCGTCATTTCTCTCAGGCAGAACCCAGAAAGTCTGCCTCCCAGCGTTCCTGTCATAAGCCTCCAGAATCATCTGTGGCGTCCCCCTAGGATCATCGCTCAGCCCCACGCTCTTCAACGTTTACATGGCCCCACTCGCCAACATCGCACGAACCCACCACATCAACACATTTTCCTATGCAGACGACACTCAGCTCATCCTCTCCCTCACGAAAGACCCTACAACTGCAAAGAACAAACTCCACAACGGACTTCATGCCATCGCCAGCAGGATGGAATCAAGCCGCCTCAAGTTAAACACAGACAAGACAGAAATTCTCATCTTTTGCACCAACCCCTCCGTATGGAACGACTCCTGGTGGCCCACCTCCCTAGGATCCGCACCCTTACCCACCACCCACGCACGCAACCTGGGATTCATCTTGGACTCCACACTCAGCATGACTCAGCAGGTCAACGTCATCTCCTCTTCCTGCTACAACACTCTCCCCATGCTCCGCAAGATCTTCAAGTGGATCCCTGTCTAAACCAGGAAAACTGGCACCCACGCCCTGGTCAGCAGCCGGTTGGATTACGGAAATGCCCTATATGCAGGAATAACAACCAAACTCCAAACAAAGCTGCAAAGAATCCAGAACGCATCCACCCGCCTCATTCTTGATGTCCCACACCGCAACCACATCCCCCCCTACCTCAGAGACCTACATTGGCTACCAGTATCAAAGAGGATCACCTTCAAACTCCTCATCCATGCACACAACGCCCTCCACGACACAGGTCCAGCCTACCTCAACGACAGGCTCACCTTCCACACCCCCACCCCCACCCGCAATCTTTACTCTGCCAGTCTCGCCCTCGCCTCCGTCCCCCACATCCGCCGCACCACCGCCGGAGGAAGATCCTTCTTTCACCTAGCCGCCAAGACCTGGAACTCCCTACCGCTCCACCTTCGCCAGACCGAAGACCTCTTGACTTTCAGGAAACGCCTCCAGACATGGCTTTTCGACCAGTAGCTCCCCCCCCAGTGCCTTGACACCCTAATGGGTGAGGAGTGTGCTTTATAAATCCTTTTATTGATTGATTGATTGCACCCAGTGCCATGTAAGGGGGCCCATTTCAGGGACCCCACTGGCACTTTTAAAAAAAAGTAATACGTACCTGTACTTACCTATACTTACCTGGGATGGGGTTCAACATCCCGTTGTCCCTCTGTTGCGGGTTGGGGTGTCCCTGGGGCCTGGGGAGTGCACCTGTGGGCTTACCGTGGAAATAGGCCCATAGGTTCCCTGCCACCTGCCCTGACCCAGGTGTTAAAAAATGGTGCAAAGCGAGTTTTGCATCATTTTTTAACCCCTCCTCTCCCCCTTGTGTGATTTTTGCACAGGAGGATAAATAAGGCGCTAGGGCCTTAGAGTAATTTTTTGCCCAGGAATGCCTACCTTGCATTTCATTGACACAAGGTAGTTTTACACAGGCAAAACATTTATTTAACTCCAATATTTTGGAGCTAGACATGTCTAGCACCAAAATATAAATATGGAGTTAAGTTTGCACCAGATTTGCGTCAAAATAAATGACGCAAATCCGGCGCAAACAGAGAATAAATATGCCCCAAAGTCCCAATATGTCTTATGGCTTGTTGCTTCATATCTATGGACTTTACATGTATAAACTTCAATAAATATAGAGCGGAGTCAACAGCAGGAATCAGTACTGTCACCCCACCCTTGATTGAAAGAATTAACATCTTCACCATCAAAATAAACCAGAAGGATCCATTGCTTTCGAAGGTTTACAGATCTAATCCAGGTTCGGACCCTTATTGGGTTGCTCCTTGGCTGAGTAGATGAGACAGCCAAGACATGATCTATGCAGCCTATGCCTAACAATGATTCTGCTGTCAACAGTGCTAAAAGGGGTAGAATCATACAAAAGGAACAAAGTTGAAACTGTGACCCAGTCAGCAGCCATCTTTATCGTGGACTGACTTCTAGATAAAGCATGTTTTATTATGGTAAGGCACAAACTGCTAGGCCTTTGAATTAGAAGGGTGACACATGGGGCCAGAATGATCGAGACTTTGCTGTTACATCTTTCGGTAACTATACAAGTCAAACAACACTTCACTTGACTATTTATGGGAGATTACTCAGACAAAGGCACCAGCAGTGCTTAATATGAGCTGGTGGTTTCCGGTTCAGGGCACCTTGAGGGCTGGCACTTATTCTTCTTGCTCAAGCATTTTCTATGAGGAAAAGACACATATGGGAACGATGGAGGAAGAAAAAAATGAAAAGCTTCACAAAGGGAGAAAATAGAAAGCGGCAAGAGTGAGCTGAAGGGGAAGGGAGATGGCTTCAGGATTACTCTGCCTCAGTAGTCTGTGCTTGCACATTTACTTGCAGCAGCCGCAAGTTTCAAAGGAGGGCTTTGGGCCTCAAAATGTTTTTATTTATAAATTAAGCACTGCATCAGAAAACAAATGTAGAAAAGCTACAAGTGCCGATGTTGCAGATCTGAGAGTATGTGTTTTCCTGCTTTTGTCTGATTCTACCAAAGTGTCACCACACCAAAAGACAAGTGTCCTCACTTGTATGGACGTCAATTCACCAAAGTGGCAGGTGTAGCGGAAATGACTCACACACCCTTTGATCTTCAATTTCACTCACACACAGACACACACACACACATGCTTACACATACACACTAACACATACACACTAACACACACTCTCTCTCATGTAAACACACTCTCTCCCGCAAGCATGCACCCAACATACGTTTGAAAGTCTTTTTTTTTACTTACCTCAGCTGCCAGGGAAGGCCATATTCCAGCTATTTGTATCCATTTTTTATTACAATAGCTAAAAAAGAAAATATATGCAGTATTAGTGTAATAAAAAAAGTGAAAGAAAATAAAGAGAGTGGTTCTCCCCAACTGACATCCATAAGGATGGGCTGCCTATGTGTTCCTGGTAATGATTTTGCAACCTCTGATTTTGCCAGAGGTCGCAAAGGCAGTGCCAGGGGTCACACAGAGCAAGCCAGGTGTCGCAGCCATGATGCATGGCCGGTGGGGGGCTCCTTCGCAATGGTGAAGGAGAGTCATCCCCCTAGCAAAAAGCCAGCAGTTGCAAAATAAAACAATATTATACTATGGTTTTATTTTTCAGGTGATGGCTCAGTCAGCAGGTGAAGAGAGGGGTGGGGCTTGTCTCTGGAAGGGGGAGGAAGGGGGTGGAAGGGGGTGGAAGGGGAGGGGAGTCAGTGCACTAAGTGCGCATGTTAGCTTGGCCAGCATCTCAGGCTGGCCAAACTGACATGCGCACTTAGGTTTCTCCAACCTGACTGTGTTGCACAGCCGGGTTGGAGAAACTGCACAGACTCCCATGCAGAGTCTGAGTGGCAGAACAAGTCATTCAGACCAATCCTGGCTCTGCTCTCCTGTTAGGCATAGCATGAGAGCAGCACCAGGATTGCATGTGGAGCTGTGCTGGTGTCCCAGGGACTGCTGGAGCAACATGGCAAGGGGCGGCGTCGGAAAGGTACTTTTTTTTTTATTATTATTTTTTTATATCCCTGTCACCCCCTTCAGAAAGAAACTCAAGACATGACTGTTTAAACAGTGACCCTCCTTCCCACCCCCGCGCCTTGAGACCCTCACAACTGAGTAGCACGCTCTCTAAATGTTTTTGATTGATTGGTTGATTGATCACCTGCCTCTCCCTCCCCTCCCCTTGAGATTTGTGGCAGCCACTGCTGTCCATGTCGACCCCTAAATGACAGTCATGCTCATTAGAGCAGCAAGAACCCAGAAGATTTCAGTCTGAACAACAAAATGTGCAGCCTCACATTCTCAGAATCTTTCCAACTGAGAGCTCAAGGATTCTCTTTACTTCATGAACCACCATTTCCAGTCTGTTTCTTGTCTATCTGCCTGACCCTTCAGGGGTTTGAGCTGTCTACGTAAAAAGGCGATTAAGATTCTATTTGCTATGTTACTGTTGTAACACTTAATTCCATGAACTGGAAGTCGTCCTTGTTTTCGTGAGGTCATATATCCTTCACATGAACATGTCGTATATGTTGTGAAGGAGCAGAGTGGGCCCTACAAAACATTGTTTTTTCAAGTAACTCTTTGCTGTGCAAAGTATTACTGTTAGAATAAAGCAAGCAAATCCTACGATGAACATTGAGACCTAGCAGCATTCCTTTGACGAAAGTGCAGCTGAAGACATATCAAATAAAGTAGTAAAGTATACAACATATTGCTTAATTCTATTTTTTTATCTAGGATTTTTTGTCGTCAGTTTTTCTTTAGAAAGAAGATGCTGATTACCTCTCTTAAGAGATATATTGGGTGGGTGGGAGGTGTGTACGGTGTGTATGGTGTTTCACTGAATGCATAGGATGACACTGTCCTTATGTCATCTTGTCTTCTCGTTTTCAATCACATTCACTGTCATAGTGAACCACAAAAATACATTAATTGAACCTGTACTTTAACCTCTGGTTGCCTTGCATAAAAGTCAGGCTTAACTTAGAGGCACTGTGTAAAGTATTTATGCAGCAATTAAACAGTAATGAAGCGAAAATACAACAAAAGATACATCTCATTCCAATTTACAAAAATAGGGTAAAATGTGATAAATTATTTGACAACAAAACCACAAAAATACAAATGAGTAGAACTGGAGTTATGAATTGTCCACGTTTTAGTAATTGGCACCCAAAGGATCAAAGTGCTAACTACCAACATCTATTCTTGCTAGAGGAGGCAAAGTCGAAAGTTAAGACCATCGGAGATGGAGTGTGGCTTGGATTCACAAGGTGGATTGGGCCTTTTCGCCCCTTGCCTTCAGACTTAGAAGGTAAAGGTCAGTGGGTCAAGCTAGCCGGTGGTGTCTGAGGAGGAGGTGTTGTTTTTGGAGAGCCCCTGCATGACGTTGCAGTGAATATTTCTACTTTTGGACTTAGTCCACAAAATATTTTTTGGTGTTTTCAAAAAGGCATGTAATAGTACATAAAAGTGTACTCCTGTCATAGGAATTCGTGTATTCCTAAATGTTTTTGTGATTCAGCTCCTTCAAGCATTTGAAATTATTTTCCTTCAGGCAATCTGCAAATCTTTGTCTTTGTACATACAATAAATAAACCTAGCAAATATTTCAAACTTGAGATTTGCTGTTGTTGCGTGATTGTTTATGTTGTAAAAGTGTGCCATTTGACTGTAATGACTCTGGAGTGACCTTCCTTCTAAATTAACATCTACGGTTTCTCATTGAGTTTCATTACATGTTCAATCGAGCTGTCACAGTTCCAAACGCGTCCTTGTACTTAGGTTAAGTTGTGGCCTGTGCGATCAAGCGCGAATATTGCATTACTATGCAGGGCAAAATGCAGGCCAGGTAAGAGCTCTCAGGGAGGTTCACAAGGCAGCATGGTTGAATAATTAACAGCAAACGCAGGCGAGAAGTTGAAGTGTTGTGAACCTCTAATGGAAAAAGCATTCCACAACTCGAGCACAGCCATCAATAAAAAATAAAAAATGTACAGGATCTATGCAGTTGCAAAGTGCATGGAGAAAAATATTTCCTTAGAACGAATAACCTAAGGGCAGGCAATCTGCACAAAGTGTGGAAAAGTTTCAATGGGCATTTTAATTGAAAAATCCCAATGATCGCTTGTACACAATGCTAGCGTGTTTGCAAACACAATACACATTGTCAGATTGCCAATGTCTCTAAGGAATATATGTTTTCAAAAGGACTTTGAGTCCCCCCTTCGATAGTCTTCAAACTCAGCAACTTCTAACTTTTCAACCAAAGAAAGGCAAACCAATGCCAATGCATCTCAATGGCCGCCTATAAATTGATTCCAGATGAAACACCATAATAGTGATATGAACTTCCACCGTCTTGGATGAGACATGGGCGCGAACAGTTGAGGTACAGATATTCAGAAGATGAATGAGCACTAAAGATGGCTTTAAATTGTGTGCTTATCTTGTCATATTTGTTGTGTTTTCAAAGAAAAAGGCCAAATATCAGGCTTAATCGCCTGACAAATTGCTGTGTATTTTTTAACAAGGAGACTGGTGTTTATTTTCTTTAGCGAAAGGATTTTTTAAAAGTGACCTAGGTGGCAAACCTGCTGTGATACCGGAAGTGCGCAAGGAAAGGGTGTATGATGTCAAATTTGTCGTGTACAGCTGAACACTGTGTGTAGTGTGTGTTAACCGACTGTGAAGGATTGTCTTCAGGGCCTTGCTAAAGGTACATATTCAGTGGCCAATATGTGCTGCACATTGCCAAACTTTAGGTGCATTTTTGCTCACAGCAGACTGGGCAAAAGGCTGTCTTATCGGCTAACACATGCACCCACAGTGCACAGTGTTGTCAATGATGTCAATGCAGTTTTCATCAATGACATTATCAATGGTGTCACTGCTAACGCGTCCCTTTATGATTAATTTACTCTGGGACTCGTTTTAGGCCAAAGAATCTTTTGACCCTGATTGAAGACACCTTGGGACGAGATAACTAATCAGCATTTCAATCAACAAGTCAATAACGTCATCAAGGTTTACTGTAATGAGACAATTCAGATTAGTCAAAGACATTAATAAAACTCAGAAATCGCCATGACCTCGCAGTCATGAATAACCACACCAGTTTAGTACAATTATATGAAGTTTATTCCCTATTGATTACAATTCTACTAGTAAGTTTATTAATCTCAGAACCAAGAAACACATTAGCATAGTCACAATATGGCAACTCTGATAAGATTTCATCAAGGAAAGAATCACGAATATTAGAATATAGCACAACGTCAACATAGGTTATCCTTAGCAGAGAATCATTATTACGTTATTCAACAAAACATAGATTCAGTCAATTGTCTATTTGCGTCTGTTTAGTGAACCCCTCATCTAACCTCGAATTAGCATTGGAATGTTGGGCTTCATGCAAAACAATTTAGCAACACCAATTTAGAAAATCATCTAACTATGGTCTCTGTCAAAAGAAGCAGTTGGTACCTAGAAAGGAGAAGCAAACAGACAATTACAATTTCATTGTCGTATAGTTACTCTCCGTATTGGGTCAGCATTCAGGTTCGGTCTTCATCCTCAGGACATCAGTTGATTCGCCATCAGGAATTCAGCAGTCGGGTAAAGGGGCACTTCCCTCATAAGGAGGTAAAGTGTAAACGGGCGACATAAGGCAAGGATGGTTTGAAGAACTAAACAGCAAAGTCTCTATGCAGAGTGACAAAGTATCTGGGTCATAGCAAATCGCAATAACATCTCCCTAACTCTCTCTCCTAGTCTCCTATTCTCTCCTGTTCTCTCTAGTTCTAATCTACTTCGTTGTGTCAAGGGTTTTTACCCCTTTTCTGTTGTACAGCCCCCTAAAATTTTATTGGTTGGGGTCAATACCCCACTATCTCTATCCAGTAGGTTTTCAATTACTTCATTGAATTTGTCACCCCATAACTGTTCTCACGTAGTTTATTGGTCCTTATGATTGACGTCTTCAATGGGTAGAATGTCCGGTATGATTTCATACTCTTGTGGTCTTCTTTGCATCTTTAGTCAGTGGTTCCATTGTCTGTACTGGTTCAGGCGACCTTGTACCTGCAAGTAGTCTACACTGTTGCGTTCAGCAAGAATGTTTCACTAAGCAAGTCGAATTTCATGAGAACGGATCTACTACAGTTACATTCATCATCTAGTTTGGAGAAAAACAAGAGTTCATGTCCTTCAGCAAGTCAGCACACTGCACGTTAGAAAAACACATTTAATATGAAACCAGGCAGCTAGGCCTCGACTCATATTAACTAAGGCCTAAGGATTTGTTAGCAGAACCTTTACATATAACCTTTTATTATTAGCGCAAAATCATATCCTAATATAACATTTAAACATTATTAGTCAGTTTCATTAGTCCCCGTTTATGGTGGTGGCCACTCCCCGAGGGCACATTTCAAGTGCACATTTTAGCAAAATACATTAATACATTTTCTATGCAGCATTATTACACATTAGTTCATACACATTTCATATTAATATAAGCGACGCTCTCCCGTCACAAAACATGTCAGGAGATTTGTAATATGTGAGGTCATGAGCAGTGCATTGTGAGGGCAAGAGTCATGGTTACTGTTATAAATGGGGTCTTTGGTTGACAGTCAAGTTACCCCCTGTTCAAGCAAGGACCCTCACTCTAGTCAAGGTAAAAGAGAATCACCCTCAGCTAACCCCTGCTTACCCCCTTGGTAGCTTGGCAGAGCAGTAGGCTTAACTTCAGAGAGCTAGGTGTAAAGTATTTGTACCAACACACACAGTAACTTCATGAAAACACTACAAAATGACACAACACCAGTTTAGAAAAATAGGAAATATTTATCTAAACAAAACAAGACCAAAACGACAAAAATCCGACATACACAAGTCAAGTTATGAATTTTTAAAGATTAAACTCAAAAATAGCGCTTAGAAACAAAAATGCTTCAATGAGATGTTAACATGGCGTCGTGATGGAGTCGTTCCCAACAAGCCGACACCAGCGGCGCCGGACACGGAGTCGTGTAGACCCCCAAGTACAGTACCTTCAGTGAAGAGTGAAAACAAGCCGATGCGCGAAGTCGGGAATCAGGGCATCTGTGCGAAACGTTGAATCCGTGCACTTCGAGAGACATCGGTCACGACGTGGTGCGGCGACTTCCACGGAGTCGCAGACTTCAGCGGAGCTGCTGCGGCGTCGGGCCTGCGAAGAACGTCGCGTTCCAGCGAAGGTCACGCCGTCAGGCACAGGCGGCGTTACCGGATTCAGCAGCGGCGTCGGTCTGAAGTCGTCCGAAGTCGATTTCCTTGGATTCCACCAGCTTTCCTTTCAAGGGCCCAGGGACTGGATAGGGCACCACTTGTTGGGGCAGGAGTCTCTTTGCTGTCCCTGAGACTTCAAACAACAGGAGGCAAGCTCTAACTCAAGCCCTTGGAGATTTCTTCACAAGATGGAAGGCACACAAAGTCCAGTCTTTGCCCTCTTACTCTGGCAGAAGCAGCACTGCAGGAAAGCTCCACAAAGCACAGTCACAGGCAGGGCAGCACTTCTTCCTCAGCTATCAGCTCTTCTCCAGGCAGAGGTTCCTCTTGGTTCCAGAAGTGTTTCTCAAGTCTGTAGATTTGGGTGCCCTTCTTATACCCATTTTAGTCTTTAAAGTCACCTTTCTTCAAAGGGGACTCACACCTACTTGTGAAATCCTGCCTTGCCCAGGCAAGGCCTCAGACACACACCAGGGGGTTGGAGCCGGCATTGTCAGAGACAGGCACAGTCCTTTCAGATGAGAGTGACCACTCCACCCCTCCCTCCTAGCAGAGATGGCTAATCAGGAAATGCAGGTTACACCCCAGCCCCCTTTGTGTCACTGTTTAGTGCGAGGTGAAAAACAACCCAACTGTCAAACTGACCCAGACAGGGAATCCACAAACAAGGCAGAGTCACAGAATGGTTTAAGCAAGAAAATGCTCACTTTCTAAAAGTGGTATTTTCAAACGCACAATCTTAAAATCAACTTTACTAAAATATGTATTTTTTAATTTTGAGTTCAGGGACCCCAAACTCCACATGTCCATCTACTCTCTAGGGGAATCTACACTTTAATCATATTTAAAGGTAGCCCCCATATTATCCTATGAGAGAGACAGGCCTTGCAACAGTGAAAAACGAAATTGGCAGTATTTCACTGTCAGGACATATAAACCACATTACTATATGTCCTACCTTATCCATACACTGCACCCTGCCCTTGGGGTTACCTAGGACCTACCTTAGGGGTGCCTTACATGTAAGAAAAGGGAAGGTTTAGGCCTGGCAAGTGGGTACACTTGCCAAGTCGAATTTACAGTGTAAAAATACACACACAGACACTGCAGTGGCAGGTCTGAGACATGATTACAGAGCTACTTATGTGGGTGGCACAACCAGTGCTGCAGGCCCACTAGTAGCATTTGATTTACAGGCCCTGGCACCTCTAGTGCACCTTACTAGGGACTTACTAGTAAATCAAATATGCCAATCATGGATAAACCAGTTACATACAATTTACACGGAGAGCATATGCACTTTAGCACTGGTTAGCAGTGGTAAAGTGCTCAGAGTTGAAAAGCCAACAGCAACAGGTCAGAAAAAAATAGGAGGCAGGAGGCAGAAAGACTGGGGATGACCCTGCATAAGCAAAAGTCCAACACGACCCCCTACCAGCCTAAAGCCAGGGGAGAACAATCAATACCTTGATGTACTTCCCTGATTGGGGCTATAGAACAAGGACCCAGGCCCACAACAGCAGGGGCATGTTCCAGTTCTACGCCTTCCTGACTGCAGTTGGATCCCTCTGTCCATTCTCTCAGGGCCCACTAAGCTAACCCATGGGGAACCCTTCTCCACATCTGCAGACACCATCTGTGCAGCACCTAACTTTACTTTCCACACAGATGTATTGCAATGGGCAGATAGTACCACCAGGGCCAACACAGTGGTGTTGCCCACTCCACCCCTGGGGTGTGACTCTCGTCCCACCCCCAGGGGCAACTCTGTCCACCAGGACAGCAAGCCACAGTGACCCCTGATGACTGTCAGGGATGAGAGCCTGACCTCAGGCCTCTCCACCCACTGTGACTGTGGAGAGTGGGGGGTGGTAGCCCCAGGTGCCTGACACCCTTTGACCATTCTCCCTTCCACCAGGTCAGAGAAGATTACTTGACCCTGGTCCTCCCCTCTGGGGCTCTGTACCCTCCCTCCGGGAGCAGTACCCCCAGAGTCAAAAATGGTCAGGGTGCTTGTAGAAGCAGTCCTGCACAATTCTTCCACCAGTGCAGGGCTGTTAACCTGCAACTGGTACTCCAATCCAGGATCTGTACCCTTAGATTGCACTGGGGCCAGGGGTGAGGCTCTTTCTCCCCTGCCCCTACTCTCAGGGTCCTGCACCCCCCCTCAGGGAGAGTACCCCTTGAAATCACACCAGGAGGGGGTGATTGGGCAAACTGCCTACCCCTTCAGGTCAGGGTTTACCCCCTGCACCTGATCCTCCAGTCCAGGGTCTGTACCCACAGACTGGCCCACTGCCTGGCAACCCAGGACTTCCTGGGGGGCATACCTACCCCCCACCAGGTTAGAGTTTACCCTCTGAACCTGGTCATCCAACCCAGAGTCACCACCCTGCGGTTGAACCACTACCTGGCGCACCAGGACTTCCTTGGGAGCACACTTACCCCCCATCAGGTCAGAGTTTACCCCCTGAACCTGATCATTCAACCCAGAGTCACCACCCTGCGGTTGAACCATTGCCTGGCACACCAGGACTTCCAGGGGGGCACACTTACCCCCTCAAGGGACACACTGTCCCTAAGGGCCACACAAGACTCTGGCTGGCGCAGGTCTTCTGACCTCTGCCCATCTGACAGAGTCTGGATTCCCCCCAACCCAGAAATGGTCTCACCAAGGTCATTCCTGGGGGGCTCTGCTCTCAGAGCTGACCCCTGACCCTCCAGGTTCTCCACTGGGGTCGGCAACCCCCTCTCAACCCTCTGTCTGGAATTCTGCACCCCCTCACTAGGAGTGGTACTGCCAGACACCAGAACTGGTGGGACGCTGGCTACAGCCACCCCCCCCCAAGTTCTCCTGACACTGTGGGATCTCCCTCAACAGATGGCCCTATGGTACAGGCTAGGCTCCCCTCCTGGTGTTCCCTCATGGAACCCTCCAGTACCTGGGACCGGATCTCAAGCACCTTGGACCTCAGCCCATCCCCATTCCCTCTCCTCAGAGACTGGACATGGGGTCCCTCACCCATCCCACTACACTGGGACCTACCTGGGACTCTACAATCCTTCCCTACCTCACCTGGTTGGGAAATACCTAGACCACTCCTCTCAGGAGCCCCCCAAAAGCCTCTTCAGACTCTCTGGTACTCACCAAGAGGTCTGCCTCCATTGTAAGCTCCCTGGGGTCAGAGAACTCACACTCCACCTGGTGTTGGTGTAGCTCTGGAAAATAAGGACTAGACATATGCTCTCCAGCAATTACATCACTCAGCCCCTTACATGAATTAACCAAAGTACCCTTCACCCAACCATCCAGTGACTCTGCTTTGAAAAAGCACCCCACGTCACCCTCCTGAGACTGGTGAGACAGTACCTGACTGTCCCTGACACTCAACCCACACTCTTCTGGGATGTCTTCACACTCCATAACCAGGACTTCTACCTGGGGGGAACCCCTCTCCCTGTCACTCTCACCTAGAGTCAGTAGAGTGTCCCTCCCACCAGTAGGAATATGACTCCCCATGCCAGTTCCCCAATCCACCTCAGGGACCCTGTGCATCACTGGAGCTACCTCATACACCTGAACATCCTGGCGTGTGTTAACTCCCTCCTTCAAGTAGGGCACCACATCTCTGGGCATGTGCACTTCTTCAGCACTACTGGATACAAGATTTTTGCTGCCACCATCTGAACTGGACTCAGCCCTCATGGCCTCCAGCTTAAGCTCTTCACAGCTCAGCTCTTGAGCTGTAAACCTTTCTTTTTCCAGGACTAAGGCTCTCTTCTCCTCATCCCTCTCAAGCTCTGCATCTAGCTCTTCCAGACTCCAGATTCGAGCTAGGAGCCAATCATCTCTTTCTGTTCCCTCCTCAGGACCACTGCCCTCCTCCTCAGAGTAGTCCTCCTCCTCAGAGTAGTTATCCTCCTCAGACTCATTTGGTGGTGTTGCCTGACAACGTTTCAATTCATACTGAAACAGGGCAGACTCAAGATCCTCCCTTCTGGATTTCTTGTTCACAGCCAGTCCCCTTTCCTTGCAGAATGCTTTAAGCTGCCACTTTTTATACATAAATAGGTGCCAGAAATTGACTTCCATTCTGCAAAGGCTTCACAACCAAAAACCAAAGTCCAAAAATATTAGCAATACTTCCAGGAGGACATCAGAGAACAAAAAGCAGAATCACAAGACAAGTAGTATGTGGTCACGTAGTGGTCTGAACTCAAAACAGTAGTGTACACTTAATTACTGTATGTCAAGTACAAATACAAGTCCAAATCCCAAACGCTGATCACCAATGTTAGAAATGGGGTCTTTGGTTGACAGTCAGGTTACCCCCTGTTCAAGCAAGGACCCTCACTCTAGTCAGGGTAAAAGAGAATCACCCTCAGCTAACCCCTGCTTACCCCCTTGGTAGCTTGGCAGAGCAGTAGGCTTAACTTCAGAGCGCTAGGTGTAAAGTATTTGTACCAACACACACAGTAACTTCATGAAAACACTACAAAATGACACAACACCGGTTTAGAAAAATAGGAAATATTTATCTAAACAAAACAAGACCAAAACGACAAAAGTCCGACATACACAAGTCAAGTTATGATTTTTTAAAGATTAAACTCAAAAATATCGCTTAGAAACAGAAATGCTTTGATGAGATGTTAACACGGCATCGTGACGGAGTTGTTCCCAACAAGCCGACACCAGCGGCGCCGGACACGGAGTCGTGTAGACCCCCCAAGTACAGTACCTTGGTGAAGAGTGAAAACAAGCCGATGCGCGAAGTCGGGAATCGCGGCGTCTGTGCGAAACGTTGAATCTGTGCACTTCGAGCGGCGTCGGTCACGACGTGGTGCGGCGACTTCCGCGGAGTAGCGGACTTCAGTGGGGCTGCTGCGGCGTCGGGCCTGCGAAGAGCGTCGCGCTCCAGGGAAGGTCACGGCGTCAGGTGCAGGTGGCGTTACCGGATTCAGCAGCGCCATCGGTCCGAAGTCGTCTGAAGTCGATTTCCTTGGATTCCACCAGCTTTCCTTTCAAGGGCCCAGGGACTGGATAGGGCACCACTTGTCGGGGCAGGAGTCTCTCCAGAGACTCCAGGTGCTGGCAGAGAGAAGTCGTTGCTGTCCCTGAGACTTCAAACAACAGGAGGCAAGCTCTAACTCAAGCCCTTGGAGATTTCTTCACAAGATGGAAGGCACACAAAGTCCAGTCTTTGCCCTCTTACTCTGGCAGAAGCAGCACTGCAGGAAAGCTCCACAAAGCACAGTCACAGGCAGGGCAGCACTTCTTCCTCAGCTATCATCTCTCCTCCAGGCAGAGGTTCCTCTTGGTTCCAGAAGTGTTTCTCAAGTCTGTAGATTTGGGTCCCCTTCTAATACCCATTTTAGTCTTTGAAGTCACCTTTCTTCAAAGGGGACTCACACCTACTGGTGAAATCCTGCCTTGCCCAGGCAAGGCCTCAGACACACACCAGGGGGTTGGAACCAGCATTGTCAGAGGCAGACACAGTCCTTTCAGATGAGAGTGACCACTCCTCCCCTCCCTCCTAGCAGAGATGGCTAATCAGGAAATGCAGGTTACACCCCAGCCCCCTTTGTGTCACTGTCTAGTGCGAGGTGAAAAACAACCCAACTGTCAAACTGACCCAGACAGGGAATCCACAAACAAGGCAGAGTCACAGAATAGTTTAAGCAAGAAAATGCTCACTTTCTAAAAGTGGCATTTTCAAACGCACAATCTTAAAATCAACTTTACTAAAATATGTATTTTTTAATTGTGAGTTCAGGGACCCCAAACTCCACATGTCCATATACTCTCTAGGGGAATCTACACTTTAATCATATTTAAAGGTAGCCCCCATATTATCCTATGAGAGAGACAGGCCTTGCAACAGTGAAAAACGAAATTGGCAGTATTTCACTGTCAGGACATATAAACCACATTACTATATGTCCTACCTTATCCATACACTGCACCCTGCCCTTGGGGCTACCTAGGGTCTACCTTAGGGGTGCCTTACATGTAAGCAAAGGGAGGGTTTAGGCCTGGCAAGTGGGTACACTTGCCAAGTCGAATTTACAGTGTAAAAATACACACACAGACACTGCAGTGGCAGGTCTGAGACATGATTACAGAGCTACTTATCTGGGTGGCACAACCAGTGCTGCAGGCCCACTAGTAGCATTTGATTTACAGGCCCTGGCACCTCTAGTGCACCTTACTAGGGACTTACTAGTAAATCAAATATGCCAATCATGGATAAACCAATTACATACAATTTACACGGAGAGCATATGCACTTTAGCACTGGTTAGCAGTGGTAAAGTGCTCAGAGTTAAAAAGCCAACAGCAACAGGTCAGAAAAAAATAGGAGGCAGGAGGCAAAAAGACTGGGGATGACCCTGCATAAGCAAAAGTCCAACAGTTACTTTAGGGCTTGAGTTATAGTTACTTCCGATAACTATGACTGGTAAATCTCAGTGGGTGTGTTTGCTTAAAACTGAATGTTTTAACTGAGATTTTCACCTATTACATCCCTTTAACTTTTGTCTATCCAAGTTCTGAATGTCTAAGGTTTTTTTTTAATGTCTTTGTCTATCTAAGTTTTGAATATCGAAGTTTTATTAAAATGTAAAGTAACATCTTTTTACAATTCTGACTATAAAGTCACTTTAATGTCCATTTTTTCAGTGGATTTCTAAAAAGTAAGATGTAGATTGCCATGTGTTTTGTTGGGTTGGGCAGAGGGCTTGGTCACAGGCCAGGCGCTGTGGCAACCCCAGGCCCACTGGTGTGCATCCTCCACCCTCACTGCACACATTTTTTGCCCGTGCATGACATGGGGTTTGGTGAGGGAAAGGAAAAATGAAATATCACTGGCTGGGAAAATGAAGAAAAAAACAGCTATTTTGTAACAGATTTCACCATACAATCTGAGTGGACATAAATGTGTAACTAGCTGCTTTAGTCAATTTAGGTGCATTAGATCTGGAATAATAATTCCCTAAAACACTTAATTAACTATAAAATCAATTACCAACTACATGTACAATATCTCATGTGTACAGGTTGAAAATTGAGCAATAAAAATGCCAAAATAGGAAAACTGTAATGTTATCAGCAAGCACTTTTATGTAAATCAAACTGTAGCTTGGCAAGCCAGAGCCCTCAATTTTATTTCCTAAGTTTGCAACACAAATTAATTAAAGATTCCCTTTTGCTAATTTCACATTGCTTAATGCACAAAACGAAGTTGTTCTTATTTTATATGAAAGACTCAAATAGACCACAAGGGACAAAGGAGGTGGGGTGTCTTAATGCATTCTAATATGTTATGTTGTAACTCTACCTGCATTCAGATGTAAATGGGAATTCAAGGAGGCATCATGCTTTTACACCCTACAAGGTCCTGGGATCCACTATAACCTATTTTCTTTATATTTTCAGGACAGACTCCCTTTATTGTGGAAAGGTGGTAGTAACCTTTCTCTTCATGCTGCCGTCAGCCATTCAGACCGTGAGCACCAATGAGACTCACAGGAGTTTGTGGATTCCCAAAGGAGTCAGGTATCCGATGGGAGTAAAAATCAAATCACTCCATTATTTGAATTTGCATGCCCATTGTACTCCATTGAGAGTACTGTGAACCGAACCATACAGATATTTATAAATTCTGAACCTTAATTTCTCAAAAACTAATGAATGGATCTACAGCAAATCACAAAAAGCACACTTTCTGGATAAAGATTTCGCTTTCTGTCAAATTTTGATTAATTGCATTTAGTCATTTGGCTGTAGCACTGTGAAAAAAAAACTATAGCAATTGCATGAGGGAATTGAGTTTTAGGGCCCCCTTTTTCTCAGCTCCCATTTGAGGGATCACCCTGAAACTTTCCGAGAAGCAGCTGAGGTGGGTGAGATTATTTGGAACATTTAGTGAAGATTCATAAAACACCATCAAACACTAACAGTTATTAGCAACCCAAAAAAAAACATCTTTTCAGTTTTCCTATTACATAAAACAGATGATATTTTCTTTTCCTATCACCAAACATGAGTGTGGCTCATTTATGCATTTAGCATGTCACATATGTCAAAGCTCTTACATTGGTCAGAATGATAGATATGGTAACACCAGTGCAGGAAAACAAGAAAACATAGAAAAAAAGAACAATATTTAGATGTTCTATTTTTTTCATCAAGTAATGCACAGTAAGATACATTAAAGTCTAAATATTCGAGTCCCATGCAAGAGATCATCAAAGAGTCACTAATTACTAAAACACAGGATTACGTGAAATCTTGATAACATTAATTATTCCCACACACCAACGTTATTGTATTTTGCAATATACTGAATTCATGGTGCAGGGATTATTAATGAGGTGTTCCTGAATTATCTTTTATGACGGACATAGAGCAAGACATGGGTTGAGCTGGAAATAGAAGGGTTTTTCAGCATATCGGTATCTTACAATAAAAATGGGTTGCTTGAAATCTGGATGTATTTTACACACACAGAGGCTAATTGCTTCTAACGCATTTCTAAGCATCAACATTTTAGGACAGACAGTGAAGTGCTATTATCCTGAAATGTTGTTATCAGGGACAAAGAAAAAAATGCATGTGAGAGATAATGCTGGAAAAAGAGAGGTAATGAGAGAGATGGGGAGTAAGGGTGGTGGAGAGAGAAGAAAGAAAATGGGACAAGAAAGACAAGAAGATGGACATTAAGAGAGAGGCAGAGACACAGATATATCTTTGTGCAGTAAGTACCCATAATAGTAATCATTAGCACAGGTATCGATTTTCCTTCTGCATGAAAGCTGTCTCATTAGGCAATTGTATCGCATTTTACAATCCGCAAAACTACTTTTGTCGCAACAAAAATACTATTCGAAATGAGGAAGGCCATATGTTCCCTTACATTCACAAATACTGCATTCCCCCCACCGCCCTCCGGGGCAAAAGGATGGTGAAGCGCTTCAGCTCATCTTGAAAGTGGATTACGCACCCTGTAAAGGCACCCTGCCCATCAAACCTCTGGCATACTTTATTAAAAAAGACATAGCGGTTGTAAAGGTTTATTTTTCGCTCAAATGTCTACTTTCCTTGTTGCTCATCTGAAATATGTAGCCAGAAATGATATAACTTTACTGCGCCTTTCCATAAATTAGTAATGCATGTCCAAACTAGACAGCAAAACGATTACTGTCATGTTCTTAAACCTCACAAGTGACTCCAATGCAGTAGCTCACTTGCAGGCATCTTTTAATATGAACACCTCATCCATCAAAACAATGAGGCAACTGCCAAAGCCAACAGAAACCATAACATATGTGTTTCCATCACTGGGTAAGTCATCTGGTATCTTGGCACAGGACATGAGTAGTGAAGAGGAATAACGTATTACACATCTCCCTCCATTCATTTTCATATTAAATATTTCTGAGCAGCATAAAATGAATAAAAGCTTAAACAATACATTTGATACATAAGACACTAAACTACCTAGAAAAAATAGTAAAGGGGACTGCTTCAAGTACTTATGTAATCAGTCAAGTAATTAGGACACTTATGCTCCTCTTACACCTCTACAATTTATTTTCACCTCTGCCACTACCAGAAAACCCTATGTACTCCTTGCAGCCAATAATGCCCCTCTGACCTTTTTGTTTACTTAAACTGTTAGATTGGAATACCACCCCTCGACTCTTATTGCAAATTATACTATCATCAGTTTTTGATGTATTTTAAAAATCCTCACAACTTCTAATGTTCTAATGAACTTTGAGCACTTTTCACAACCGTCTGGAGCCCTCATCTTCACCCAATCACCCACGTGAATTTCAGAATGTTTTACTCACTTTGTCTTATTATAATACTCTTTTCTCTTCAATTACACTGCCTACTCTTTCTTTCTCCAATCACCCACACTATTAAACTTAACCCCGTATCCCCAAACCACATTTATTGGACACAATTTGGTTCTAGTAATCTTACTATTGAAAATATCACAGGATGATTTTGCATTAGATGAATGTGGGGTTATACAATAAACTGTGATCATTTAATGCAGTATCTTCCTCCAATCTAAATGATTTTCCTTAGCCAATTCTATGCACCCTTCAAAGTCTTGTTCATTCTCTCAACTGCACCTTTAGTCTCACGGTGAAAAATTGAGACTTTCTTCATTTACTATTCATCTTGCTTGAAGAAAACTGTGAGCCATTGGAAGAAAAATTACTTTAAGGGTAACTCACTCTTTTCAAAACTCCTTCCTAAAACTTTATAAGACCTGTCTGCAAAATATCTTGCATACAAGAGAACGCCCCCCAGCTAGAGACAAAGGGCCTCATTCGAATCTGGCGGACACTAGACTGCCAGACTTGCGGATGGCAGTCGGAGTGCCTCCAATGCGGTGGTCTGACCGGCACATCACAACCCTGGTGGTTGGGTCACCAGGGAACTGCCAGATCCATCAGGATCAGAGATTCCGGTGATCAGGCAGTGGCAGCGGTCCTAATCCACCAGGGCAGCACTGAAAACAGCACAACCCTGGGGATTACGACCCCCTTCCCCACCAGCGGTTTCATGGCAGTGCAACCACTATGAAAATGTTGGTGGAGAATGGGTGCAAGGGGCCCAAGGGGGCCCATGCACCTAGCATGGACAGTACAGGGGCCCCCCTGGCCAGCACCCTCACAATGTTCACTGTCTCCAAAGCAAGGGTGCTGGTGCACCTTGCGCTCTACAGCATTGCAGCCAGCTCGTTTACAGCCAGAAACAATGCTGTAAGCTGATTCCCACTAGGCCAATGGGTGTAAACTCAGATTTCCACCCGCTGACCTAGTGGAAAACTCTTAATAGGGTCAGTGGGGAGGTAGCCACTATAGCAGCACCTCCCTGTCGAAGTTCGGGGGATGATGTAAACTGTCTGTCGAGCTCATAATCAGCCCCAAAATGTATCAAAACAATTAGATAGAGAGTGAAATGTTCCCCTCTTAGAATACTGACTATGTTTATTGCTACCTCTAACCAGAGATAGTTTTGCAGATATCTGTACACCATTGGCATTCATCTCAAAACTGCATTCTTGTTGTTGATGATACACATACACACCATGGAACCCCTCAATAACAGTTCCATCCCCAAATCTACTTTAGGATATTAAATGTTTGATTATACTGTTTCTTTGGTTTTAACTATTCCTCTGTGACCCTCATGGGCCAAGGACAAAAGGGTATTTCCATGCCTTCTCGATCATTTAACCTTGTCTCTATTAACTAATTCCAGAAATCTACTAACACCCCATTTATATTCATACTCTGGAACTTGTTTAATTCATCTATGTTACCAGAATGCACCCTTTCCATTCCTTGGTCAACTTATAATCTTTTTCTATTTCTAGTTTCAACTCCTAATCAGCTACTAACCTCACATACGTCATCTTCCTCAAACTCACATACGTCGTCCTAAGTCGTCTTCCTCAAACTCATCTTGAACATCCCTCTTCCCGTCAGTGGATACCAAACAGCACTAAAAGATGCCTGCACAAGGAATATATTAAACTTTTAAAGGGCAAATAATAAACTACTAGTTCTTGGTGAAATGTCATCTAGCCCTTTCTTCATTAATATTCCTTTCAACTGTTTGTGACCTGTAGCTCACACCAAATTCCAGAGCTTCTATGGAGCCCATAAAATTGCTAATGGATTTCTTTTAATTACTGAGTAGTTATACTCTGATCCCATCAACCACTGTGATGCACACACTATCACATAGTTCACTCCATATTTCTTTTGCAAGACCACTGCACGTGCACCCATGGAACTAGAATGAGTGGCAATAAACATTTTATTTCTGGTACAAATGTCTGTAACCTTGGACATTTTTCCAAATTATGTTTTAGCACAATTAAATCCTTTCGACCTTCCTCATTCCACTGAAATTCTACTGTTTTCCCTGACATTCTTCACAGCATGGAAGACTTGTCTGCATACTGTTTTATGACATTGCTGTAGTATTTTACGATTTCCAAAAAATAACCACGTCCTCCTATAGTACACAGTTCTTTTATCTCTAAAACAAAATCTAGAAAATCTTTCTAAGGTAATACATCTGTACCACACATATGATGCCCCAAATAGTTCACTTCTTGTACTTCTAACTTGCACTTCTCTATTTTAGGTCAATTATGCTTACTTAAGTCTACATAACCCCAACCATACCCTTTCATCATGCCCCTGAATAGCCTCACTAGCGATCAACAAATAATCTTCATAACACTGAATACATGTTACTCCTTCCAATAATGTGTTTATCACTTTCTGAAAACAGAGGCTGCTCTTAACAGTCCAAAAATCATTTTTCTTGAACATAAATGATTCCATGGAGCTGATGACAGCGATCAACTCTTATAAACTACTGTCTAATTCCACCTGGTGATAGGCTGAGGTTAAGTTGATCATTATGAAATACTTGGTCTCAACAAGTGTGGTAACTATCTCACTGATATTAGGGACGAGTCTATTTATGCATTATCGTTTCCTGATTCAAAGCTCGAAGATCAATACACAGAACAATTCCATAATTTCTCTTTCCAGTGACCAGTATTTGCACCAATTATTCAGCAGCCTCTACTAACTCCATTGCTAAATTATAGAGTTAGACATAGATTGAGTTGGAAATAGAAGAGTTGCTGTGCTTGCCAGTATACCAGTATTTTTCAACAAAAATGGGCGAGTTTAAATTGGATGTATTTTACTCACAGATAAGCAAACTGCTTTTAGCACATTTCTAAGCACCAACATTCTAGAAGAGGCAGTGATGTGCTAGCATCCTGAAATTCTCTTCTGAGAAAGTAAGAAAAAGGCATGTTAGGGATACTGTTGGAGAAAAAGATGTAGTGAGAGAGATGGGGAGCGAGGGTGATAGGGAGAAAAAAAGAAAAAGGGACAAGAAAGACGTGAATATCGACATAAAGAGAGATGTAGAGACAGAGATGCATCTTTGTGCAAAAAATAGCCATAAGAGTAACCATTAGCACAGTTATCAATTTTCCATCTGCATGAAAGATGACTCATTACGCAATTGTTTCGCACTTTAGGATCTGCAAAACTGCTATTATCGAAACAAAAATACCATTCAAAATGAGGAAGCCGACATGGTCCCCTACCTTCACAAATACTTCTTCTCCCCACTCTGGCCAGAGGAAGGGTAAGTGCTGCAGTTCATCTTGAAAGTGGATTACACATCCTGCAAAGGCACCCTGTCCATAGAACCTCTGGCATGCTTTATTAAAATCACAAGAGGTTGTAAAGGTTTATTTTTCGCTCCCATGTCTCCTTTCCTTGTTGCTGCATGTGAAGTATGTAGCCAGAAATGATATAATTTGACTGCACCTTTCTATAAATTATTAACGCACATCAAAATTAAACATCAACATGATTACGGTCATGTTATTAAATCTCAGATGACTCCAATGCAGTAGCTCACTTACAGCTACCTTTAGGTATGAACACATCCATGAAAATGCCGGGGCAATTGCCAAAACCTCCTAAATCCATATCATCCGTGTTTCCATCACTGGGTACGTCAACTGGTGTCTTGACACAGAACATGAACATTGAACAGAAATAACATAGTACACAACTTCTTCCATTAAAGTTCAAATCAACATTTTTTGAGCAGCATAAAATGAATAATACCTTAAATAATAAATTTGATACAAAAGATACTAGACTACCTAGAAAAATTAGTAGAGGAGACTACTTCAAGTACGTATGTAATCAGTCAACTAATTAGGACACTTATGCTGCACTTACACCTCTACAACACATTTTCACCTCTGCCACTACCACATACCCCTATATACTCATTGCAGTCAATAATACCCCTCAGATGCTTTTGTGTACTTAAAGTGTAAGATTGGAGTTCCACCCCTCGACAAGAGAAAGGCACAGACAGATGCATCTTTGTCAAGAAAATACCCGAAATAGTGGTCATTAACACTGTTATTGATTTTCCTTCTGCATGAAAGCTGTCTCATTAGACAATTGTATTGCACTCTGGGATCTCAAAACTGCTATTAGCAAGAAAAATGGCAATTAAAATGAGGAAGTACACATGGTCCCCAGCCTTGACCAACACTGCCTCCCTCCGCCCTGGCCAGGGTAATGGTGAAGTGCTGCAGCCCATCTTGAAAGTGGATTACTCATCCTGCAAATGTTCCCTGTCCATAGAACCCCTGGCATGCTTCATTAAAATTACATAGAGGTTGAAAAGGTTTATTTTTCTCTCCCAGGCCTACTTTCCTTGTTTCTCCATGTGAAGTGTGTAGCCAAAAATTATATGATTTTACTGCACCTTTCCATAAATGAGTAATGCACGTCAAAGTTAAACAGCAAGACGGTTACTGTCACGTTATTAAATCTCACAGTTGACTCCAGTGCAGTAAATCACTTACAGGATCCTTTTAGTAGGAACACCTTATCCATCACAATGCTGAGGCAACTGCCAAAATCAAATGAATCCACAACATCTATGTTTCTATCACTGGGCACCTCCACTGGTATCTTGCCAAAGAACATGAATAGTGAACAGTAAAAAATCCATCAAAACAATGAGATAAGGAGTGGAATGTTCCCCTCCAAATCCAAATAGACTGAATATGTTTATTGCTACCTCTAACCAGCTGTAGTTTCGCAGATATTTGCACACCATAGGCATTCATTTCACAACTAGTTCTTGTCATTATTGATACACACCCTATAATCCCTCAGTAACAGTTTCACCTCCAAATCTACTCCAGGATATTAAAAGTTTGAACATACTTTTTCTTTGGTTTTAACTATTCCCATGTGACCCTCATGGGCCAAGGGCAAAAGTGTATGTGCATGACTTCTGGGAGAATTAACCATGTCCCTCTTAACAAAATCCCACAGTCTACTAGCAACCAACTTTTAATCATAATTAACATTTTAATTCTGGTACAAATGCCTGTAATCTTGGCAACTTTTCCAAATTTTGTTTTATCACAATTAAGTACTTTCTACATTATTCATTCCACTGAAATTCACTGAACTATTTTCCTAACATTCTTCTTAGCATGACAGCCTTGTCTGCATGCTGATTTATGATCTTGCTGTAGTGTTCTTCTATTTCCAGAAAAGAATCAAGTGCTCCTTTGGCACACAGTTCTTTTATCTCTAAAACGGCATCTAGCTAATGTTTCTTAGGTGATACTTCTGCACCACAAACAGGATTCCCCAAGTAGTACACTTCATGTACTTCTAATTTGCACTTCCCTTTTTAAGGTCAATTCTGCTTACATTAGCCTAAATAACACCAACCACACCCTTTCGCCATGCCCATGTACAGCCTCACTAGAGATCAATAAATTTTCTTAAGAACACTGAACACCAGGTATTCCTTTCATTTGTTTATAACTCTCTGAAAACAAAGGCTGCTCTTAACAGTTAAAAAATAATTCTCTTAAACATAAATGCTTCCATGGCGGTTTTGAAAGTGATCAGCTCTTGTGAACTATAATCTAATTCCAGCTGGTGATAGGCTGATGTTAAGTTGATCATTGTGAAATACTTTGCCCCACCAAGTGTTGTAGCAGAATGCAGAATGCAGCACACGTAGAAAAATCAAAAACAAGGAGAAATAAAAGTATTTCATTAGTTTTTGACACTGCCACGTATTTATAAATTCTTGTACATCTGGGGCAGAGTCAAAAGCAATGGGTGTTGCGGTGGAACGCCCACAGCAACACCTATTGCACACCCCTCTCCACAGAAAATCACGTTGGAGGGGCTCATATTAACAAGGCGGTGTTAAGCCACAAAAATTGGCTTAGCGCAACCTTGTAAATATGGCGCACTGCACAGCACAAACGTAGCGCCACAAAAAGTGCTCCGGTGGTGGTAGGGCCATGTAAATATGCCCCAACATATTTGTCTTTATTTTTAGTACATGACAGCATCATGATATCCATTAGCATGAATGTATTTCACGCTACTCTTTTAGAATGGCTGTCTTTGCCTCATTTAGCATTCTTTAATATTGTGCTAGAGCTTTCTCCATACACCTTTATTGGTGTGCCACATCAGCATGGGTATCTGATACTCCGCCTCCTTGAAACACTGATAGTGCTTTACTACACATTGAGTCCAGTCTTTCAAAATGGTCGCCTTCTTCACCCTTCCGAGCGCCATTAGGGCAACTAAGCTTGCTCTTTGAAATGCAGCTTGTATTTCACGGTGTGACTTGTTATCTTCTTTTCGGTGAAATACATATCTTGAACTATGGCTGTGCCCCAATAAGCCTATGATGAAAGAATACACCCAAAAACAGCAAATGGATAAGTGAACTTGTCTCCATATTATGTTTGTTATTCACCATCCTTTCTCCATGCTGAATTGTTTGTCACAGAGATTTTCCTTTATCACCAGTGTAATGTTATTAAATCTCATGAATGACTCCAACAAAGTCACTCAGTTAAAGGAACCATTTTAATACAAACACCCCTTCCATCAAAAGGGCCAACACAAACTCAAACCACCAGTTGGGTGAAAGACTTGGCTTCTGCGCAAGGAGGGCGCGCTGCCCAAAGAGAGGCACCCTAGTGAAAGGCTGGTGCAGCGTTCCGAGTTGTTGATCTTTGAGGCCAGAAGACCTGATGAAAGTGCTCCAGGTAACAAGGGCTCACCTATAAATAGAAATAGTACACTGTTCCAATACATACACATGCAGGGTGAGGAAGTGCCAGTATTTTCAGGAGAGCCCTCAAACATCCACTAGGATGCTGAGCTTCATCATTGGGCAATCTCCTCGTCAGACCGGTACTGCAATGTCTGGCGGACCACCCCAATCAAGGTGGTGGTACTCAACCGAAGATAATATAGCAGATGTAGTTAGGTCTGCAGAAAGTACTGACAATTAGAAAAAAGTAGGAGAGACAAGTGAATTAAAATTGGCTCTGAGCCTTAAGCATCATAATTTAATAACTCAGGGAAAGAATCAGGCCAAGATTAAAAAAACAAGGGCTCACCACCAGGAGCAAAAAGAGACCAAGATCGTCTAAATTTGCCCAAGGGGGCCCGAGTTCTGGCCACCAGAAGGTTTGTGATGTTTGACCCCTTTTTACCACAAGCGGCGAAGTGTGTGAGGCTCTGCTGCTGCTCCAAATTGAGCTTCTGAGGTGGGCCTGGGACTCAAGTCTGAAGTAAAATGGGGGAGCGCCGTGGCGCTCCCCAAGCAGCTGCCCAAGGGGCCCATTCCTGAGCCACGATGAAGGGTGGGTTTGAGGGGAGCACTGGTGCGACCCCCCCCCAAAAGTGAAAGGGGCTCAGGACTCCATCTCTGGGCCCCGATGGTGGGAGGAAGAAGTGGGATTGCCATAGCACACCCTTGGGCGGCCGGAAGGCTGCCACACACAGTGCAACTGCCCAAAAGAGTGGGCAGAACAGAAGAGGATCCGACTCCCACAGCAGCACAAAAAGGTGCAGCAGGGGAACCGCTCAGTGAGTATGCATGCTCCAGGTGGAGTGTCCAATAAGGCTTTGCAAGACTAATTGAGTTTGCCTACACAACTGCTACTTTTTAACACTGTGGTGGCCCCAGGAGAGCGGGGTCACCACCAAAATGATTCCCCACTGTAGGAGAGCTGTAGGAGGATTGTAGCCTCCTCCCAAGAAGATTTCCAAAGCCCCTCCTCCTCAGTTTAAGGGGACTTGGAAAGGTACACCCCTAAAGGGTACCAATGTGTATTCAGGCTCTGTCCCAGCTGGAACCTTTGTTTCAGGGTGATGGAACTGCGTCCTCTGGGGATGAAGGTCATGGCTGCAGTCCTTGTGGCCTGAATGTGATTAACAATAGATTGCAATAATGGTGAACACCCTCTAGGGGTGAAAGGCTGTCATTACATGTATTTTTACAGAAATTGAGTCCTTTAGGGACTATGGTTAAAGTTTAGCATGTTAGGCTGAATATGATTAAAAATGTATGGCTGCAACATTGTGGCCAATGAGGTGACTTCTGTATGGCCATATGGAACGGCACCCTCCTGGGTTGACAGCTGTCAATAAGCAACTGGGAACAACCAAGTGATGTTCTTTAGGGACTATGCCAACTGTACATCATTTTTATGTTGAACGCTTTGATGTGGAATATGATGAATCTTTGCCAACACCCTTTAGGGGTGTGGTCGGACTGCATAGATCAGGCTGAGAATAATTGTAATAGCACAAAATATTCCAACATGCCTATACATGGTTCTTGTAATGATTTATTTGAGTAATGAGACTGACAGCCACTAGTGATCAAAGTAGATGTATTTTATTGCCTGTATTTGGTGCTCTCACTCCAAGTTACAGTCATATATTGCATTGAAATACAAGTGAATGTTTTGCCATGTGGGTTTTTGGTCTATATCTCCCCTTCAGAGAGACAAGAATGATTACGCAATCTTATCCAAAAGTCATTCCATTAGCTTGTGCATATTTGTAAATTGTTGCATAGTATTGAGTAGAGTGTGTAATAAATGTACTTTTCCTCATTCAATAGAAAAAGCACAGAGTGCACAATCATTGGAGTGGTATACTTGTGAATAGCGATTACTAGTTCACACCACCTCCCATAAGTAAGCCTTGGACTACTCTGCAACACTACCTTATGAGAGTCAAGTGCTACAATGGGGTGCTTGGTTCCCAGTGGTGGTCGAGTGCAGACCCATTTTTTGTGTAGGCCACACAACTGATGACTCACCTTCCAACAGTACTTACAAGTACAGGGTTATACTGAGTTGAGACATTGGTTCCTTACGTTTCGGTGGGGGGTAAGGCAGCATCAGTCATGAGGTGTCAGTTCCTTATGATCTGGCAAAGTTGATAAATCAGTGGGTGAAGATGAGATGGCGCGACCACTCGAGGTTTCCCTCACGCCCTGGGGCCACAGGCACTACGGCGGAGTTGTGTGTCACAGACAAGGAACTCAGGACTCACAATGTCGCTGGCCTTCAGAAGCACTACGGCAGCTTAGGGGTAGCGGTGCTGGGTCTGTAGCATCGGTCACGGTTGTTGCATTCTAGCAGGGACCACGGATTCGAATGGAGGCAGCAGTGTGGAATCGGGCAGAAGCACTAGTTCTGGAGTCGATGTGCCAGGTTCTTCTTGTTTTTAAGCCAGCTTTCACCCCCAAGGGCCCAAGAACTGGAGCAGGCACCACCTGATGAGTCAGGGTCCTTAGCAAGAGAACCCAGGGGCTGTCAGGTGAAGTCTTTGATGTCCCTGAGACTTCTTAATAGGAGACAACCTCAGTTCAAGCCCTTGGAAAACCTTGGAAAGCAAGATGTAGAAAGCAAAGTCTAGTCCTTTCACTCTCAGGGTAGAAGTAGCAGCCACAGGGCAGTACAGCCAAGCACCAGGCAGAGTGGCAGGCCGTGCTCAACTACCCAGCTCTTCTCCCTGGCAGAATGTCCTCAGTCCAGAAGTGTTCTGAAAATGTGGGGTTAGCAGTCCAATACATATGCTCATTTCTGCCTTGAAGGAGGAAAACTTCAAAGGAAAGCATTTGCAGTGCACAAGACCCTACCTCTCCCTGTCGTGGCCACAGACACACTCCAGGGGATTTAAGAGTGCTTTGTGTTAGGACAGGCACATCCCTATTCAGGTGCAAGTGTTGGCTCCTCCTTCTCTAGCCCTAGAAGACCCATCAGGATATGCAGGACACACAACAGCCCCCTTTGTGTGGCTGTCTAGAGTGAATTCACAAACAGCCCAAATGTGAGTCTGACCCAGACGTGTATTCAGCAACCAGGTAGAGGCATAGAATGGTTAGGCAAGAAAATGCCTATTTCCTAAAAAGTGGCCTTTTCAAACTTACAATCTAAAAAGCAACTTTATCAAAAGATGTATTTTTAACTTGTGAATTCACAGATCCCAAACTCCGATCTCTACCTGCTCCCATTGAGAAATTACACTTAAAGGATATTTTAAGGCAATCCCCATGTTATTCTATGAGAGAGATAGGCCTTGCATTAGTGAAAAACGAATTTAGCATTATTTCACTACCAGGACATGTAAAACCCACCTACCTTTTAAATACATGGGGCTGCCTTGGGCTTACCTTAGGGGTGACATACATGTTGTAAAATGGAAAGTTTGGGCCTGGCAGGTGGGTGCATTTGCCAGGTCAAACTGACAGTTTAAAACTGCATATGTTTTTAGGGCTACTCAGGTGGGTTGCACAATCAGTGCTGCAGGCACACTATTAACATGTGATTTACAGACCCTAGGCATCTCTAGTGCACTTTACTAGGGACTGCCAAATCCAGATATGCTAAGCATGCAGAAAACCAATCACCAACCCAATTTAGACAGAAAGCACTTGCACTTTAACACTGGTCAGCAATGGTAATGTGCCCAGAGTCCTAAAGCCAGTAAAATGAAGTCCAGCACCGAATCATAACAGGGGGTCAGATGCCAAAAAGGCAGGGGGAACCACACTAAGAGCTGACAGGTCTAACAGCCACCATTAGTCCAACACTTATAAACAGACTTACATATTTTGATGGGGATCCTCAACCCAGATATGGAGTACAATCAAATTAAGTAAGTCATGTATTTACATCAGTGGCCTGCTTCAAAGCATGCCCAAACCACCTACCAAAAAAAACAGTTTTGGACATGATCATGGTCTATGAAGAAATGTGTCTTTTTGACTACAGCCTATAATACAGTTATCTTCATCTATCTTCCTCATTTTCTGCAACATGCCACCAGTGTGGTATGATTGATGGAGGATGCACAATTGCGTTGGTCTAAGCCCCTCATTACATTTCTAGTGGTCACTTGACAGCCAGACTTGCTGTGGCGGTCGGACCGTGCACTTGGCATGGGCAGCGCAGGGGCCCCACTGGCCAGCACCGTCACAATGCACTTTGCAGACAGTGAACATTGCAGGGTTGCTGGTGCAACCTACATCCTACAGCATTGCTACCATCTCAATTACGAGCCTGAGACAATTCTGTAGGGTGTATCCCCCTAGGCCAGTGGGTAGAAACCCTTGGCCAACCCTCAGAGATGGCTCCTCCTGTGGTGCAAAAGCCTGTTCATTAAATATCACCAACTGTGAAACCCAGTAGTGTTTCTTTGCATCTAAAAATGCATTTGCTCAAAGTGAACCCATCTCACCAATGTAGACAGGGTAATACCTGCTGCTCTCACGTTCCATAGCAGCAAACTATTGTCTGCCTCTAAGTTCCTATTAAAGTCAGACAATGTCTTAATGGCATATTTTGGAGAACATAAAGGAATTTGGGTAGGGTTATGATTTTAAACATTGCAACATGGCCTAATAATGATAGCAGAAATGCTCTTCTTTGTTTGACATAATTGTTAAAGAAGCGCATAAAGATTTCTGGTAAGGATACCTACACATCGCTGGTGATATATGTACCCAGATATCTGTAGTCTCTTAAGGAGACTGCGATCAGGTTGCTGTACACTCATTTCTAGGGAAATCAAGTCATAGGAATTCCCGATTGACTTCCCCCATTTTATTTTATAGCTGAGTATTCTCCAAATACCTGGAATATCTAAAAAAAGTCTATGGTTAGGTGTGTCTAGTTGTGCCACCTAGAGGAGTATGTCATGGACATATAGTGAGATTCTCTCATCGCACTCTTTCTTTCATTGCAATCCCTCTACGAAGGGATCCTCCTGGATGCAGCAGGACAGGTGTTCTAGTTCCAGGGTAAAGATCATAAGGGAGAGTGGACACTCTTATCCGGGCCTCTCTTGAGTTGGAAGTGGCCCATCCAGTAACATTTGCCTCTGCCTTTGCAAATGGTTGTTGCTAAAATAGTTTGATTTTTCATCTGTATTATGGACCTTTGTGCACCCTCAAACATTTTAGCCCATTTCAAAGTGTTGAACACATTGATGTCACCTAAGGACAGTTCCACCATGGGCTCCATGCAGCCCATAAGCCCAAATAGTCTCCTGGTCCCCCACTGAAATGTATTCTTTCGGGATCAAAAAGCAATTGAGAAATGTGCCATTGAAAAAAAACATTTAGATATGTTGTTATGGTCTGACCATCAAATTATGGAACAGTAAAATTTTCCTCAGAAAAAGAAGTCTGCAAAGCTTTGTATACTAAAATCTTAGTGATGTTTTTAAGCCAAAACTAGCAAACGTTTGAGAGTATTTTATGTTTGAAAATTGTGTTATTGGTGTACACATATGTGCGTTTTCAGCTACTTCTGGGGAAGGTGATGAAGAGGTGGTTGTGCATCTGGGTAAGAACAGAAGAGTCACTTGATATTTTTAGGGAAGTGTGTTATGTCCAGCAGGTGCCTGAGCATTCTAGAGACCTCATTGCGTGTGGAATGTGGAGTTCTAGACTAGTTAGGTGCAGCGAGGACAGATGAAGATTGGACGTTAAAGGCCAGATGACATTTCTAATGTTGCACCTCAGCGATGGATTCCGAGGAGTCTGACACAGACCAGTCCTAGTCGTGGCAGACCAATCCTCATAGGATGAAACATCTGTCCCATTGGCTGTCTCCACCAATAGTTCTGTCACCACCCTCATATTGTTTCCCCAGTAATTAGGCCACACCCTGTAAATAGACGGAGTGGGGTCTTCTTTGCCCCTGCATGTCAGCGGCAATGATCTCAGAAGGGGCTTTGAGATTTTGAAAAGCCTCTGTGTAAGGCACATGGCATTGTTGAATGCCATCTCTGGGCGCTAGACAACAACTTACTAAATGTGGTATTATTGTTTATCTTGCTATCGTTTCAGGAATTTTTCGTAACTCGATTACTTGACATTTTTACCAGTCCACACCATTTCCGCCCACTTTATCATTCCCGTCCAAATCGCCTGGTAAAGCTCAGAGGCAGAAATAAAGCTCCCGATAGACTCTGCTTCCCACTTCAGCATTTTATTGTGAGTAAAAAGAAGCAAGAGAAAAATTAATCCTTGAGCTTTAACCTTTTACTTCCTAAGGTGATCAACAGTGTTTTTGTATATGGCTCGGAATCTTAAGAACAACTTCGCATAAGATTGCACATTAAACTAATTTTGCTGGCAATCACTATGTTTAGAAACTCAATTTCTGTACATATTTAAAAGTGGCAACATGTAAGAAAGACATGAGGCATTAGACACCAATGCCAGCTTGGATGGTTTGTCTATTATGTCACAAAAACACCGATTTTTAGGTTTGCAGTTGCCTCAGTCTTGAACAGAAAGGACTTGGGTAAAACATGACATTGTTTCAACCTTTTATGAATCACACAAGTAAAAAATAGAAAAATGGCGTCCTGGTAAATGCAGACCCTGCTTAACCCATGCTGCCATCACACTTCAGGTCTCTGCTTCAAACGCTAGTGCTATGCTTGAAGCACTTGTAAAAATTAATTGGAAAGCGAACAATTATCTCTATTTACTTATTTTCAAGGAACATACGGTTAGCTGCCCCTTTTACACTCTCCTCTGCCACTTAAAGAATGACATTAGCTGCAAGATACAAAGGAGCAGTGAGCAAAAAGAAAGTAAGCAAAGGTCACCGCGTTAAAAATAAATAGCAGCTGTTTAATTTCATCACGAATCAAGAGATTCAGGGAAAAAAGCATATACAGGGTCTTTTATCCGCTTTCTTTATCGCTGCCCTTTCAGGTTTACCTGCGGATTCTGCAGCACCCTCGGCACGCCTACTTCCAGTGCCACTGTGCAAGCCTGGAGAGGACAGAGTCCATGTGGAACGCAGGGAAGGCTTCTATACATAGGTCTTCCTCTAAGGGTGTCCTTGAGGTGCTAGGCTCAGAAAAAGTATCAACTATAGATGCCAGGACAGTGTCAAAGAGATTTGATCCTATGCTGCAGTGTTGCTGGCTGCTCAGTGCCTCAGATTTCTGTAGTGATCTGGATTTCTCTCTTTCTCGGTCCTTCACCAAAGTGTTCATGATGTGATACAGGACTTTCCTTTCGGAAGATTTCCAAGAAGGATGTTGTTCAAAATGACCCTAATGTCCTCTCTTACATTGAAGCGAGGATAGGTGAGGCTTTTGACGCTCACAAGGTCATGGAGGTTTCCACGTACATTAAGTTAAGGCTATGGAGGAGCCATTCGAAGCACTCTGAATAGGTGTGATTGAAGGACTCTATAGTAATCTGCATTGCTTCGGATTCGAGGAGGCCAAATTTGAAATTCATTTTTCGTAGTCATGGATGTAGGGTTAAGAAAGTTTTCATTTTTGCATTAGTTTTGAAAAAAACGTCAGCCAATAGAGGGTTTAGCATTCCAGGGTGTAGTGGTCATGATTTAGGTCTACATGAGTGATTTGCTGATCCTGTTCATGTCTCAAAAAATAGACTTTGGTTGGCCTGGGACATGATTTGAATGATGTGATTGGCAAAACTTCTAGACCAAGTGATTGCCCAAGAGTTTCTTGGCACTAGCGAAGTGAGAACCAACCAGTAACACTGAAAAAATACTGGCGCCTAGATATATCATGCTAGAAGAACATAGGCAGCTTTTTAAATGCTTACGAAAACAAAGCAAACTGGTCTGACATTTCATATGCTACGGGACTTTGTTCTATAAAACACTTGTGGAGTGAACAAAACTCCGACCTCCCCAGGCCACTTTCCTAAACCTGGAAACTACAACTCACCTGGACATGGCAGAGTGTAAGGATATTTTAGGGCAATACCAGCTGAACCAACTTTTAAGATGTTCTAGGCTTCATCTGTGTAGCGCTTTGTATGCCAGACATAAAGCCTTAAACACAATTCTCTTCCTGACCGGGAGCCAAGGAAGCACCACCAAAGCATTGGCTACCGACTTAAATTTAAGCATATTATTCAGAAGATTGCAAGCAGCATTTTGTAGCATCTGTAACTTATTTAACTTTTCGGTTTAATACCCATATAAGTGCATTAACATAGTCAAACCTTGACAAGACCTGGGAGATCGTCACTGGTCTTTTCAAATCTGGAGGAATAAAAGCTAGAATCTTCTTCAACACATTTAAGATAAAAAAGCATGATGAAGAAAACCTATTTATCTGTGCCTCAAAAGACAGCTCTGTGTCAAAAATGATACCCAAATTCCTAACTTTGGAGACTGATTTCGGCGGGGAGCCCAGAGAGTCTGGCCACCCAGCGTGACCCCAGATGTAAAAGTCTTTCCAAAAAAAAAGAAATTCATTTTTTGGGAGTTAAGTTGTAAACAATTTTTGTTCATCCAACAATATGTTGCAGATATGGAGCTAGTAAAGCAGTCAGCAACATCACCTACATTATTTGAGATAGATAAAACAATTTGCATAACGTCAGCGTACGCTACAGTGGCAAAACCATATGAATGGATGAGCTTGGCTAAAGAAGCAACATAGATCTGAAAAGTGTTGGGCTAAGGAAGCGTTGGGTCAAGACAGGGAATATAGATTGAAATTAATTTCCCCAACAGCCACCTTTTGAACGCGGCCTTCCAAAAATTATACTAGGAGATCCAGGACTGACCCAGGAATCCAGTTGTCCACTAGTTATTTTTATCAAAACCTCATGACTCACTGCATTGAGGGCCGTGGAAAGATCCAAAAGGATCACAGAGGCCTTTGCTCCTGCATCCATAATAGATGTCATTTCTTCTGAGATGCAGTTTCAGTACTATGGTCTAAAATGAAACTGTGCTTCATTCAATCTAGTATTTGTTTCAAGATAGTCCACTAACGTTTTAATTTTCTAAGTCCAAAGGTAAGCTCTGACCAGGACAATCCACTTCTTGTATCCAAACCGTGCTCCATTGCGGTCGGCCATATTTTTTTACTTTGATCTGGTCTCATGTGACTTGATGACTGCGTTTGGCACTTTGATCTTTTAGGCGCTAGTTTTTACTAAAAACTTTAAATAATTCATAACTCTGGTTATACTGACTGGATTTTTGTGATTTTGGTGACAAGTAATTTATTAAAATTTACGTTATTTCCCTAAATTAATTTGACATTTTTCTGTTGTGTGATGTGTTTACTTTAATACTGTTTATGCACTGCAGATATACTTTTCACAGTGCCTCAAAGTTAAGCCTGATTGCTTTTTATGTCAAGCACAGGTTAATTTAGTAACTTTTGTGGTTCACCTTGCAAGGGGCTGTGGCTTTTGCTTGACCAGGTCTTATACCCCAGTCAACCAACAACCCAATTTCTCACAGGTACCAAAACAGTAGTTAAGTCAAAATACAACACAATCAAAATATCAAAGCATTTTAGAACAATAGAGTAAATTGTAATACACAATTTGACACCAAAATTACAACAAAACAAGAATGGGAACTACAGAAATGATTTTTATATATTTTAAACTAAAAATAGCTTCAAAAAGTATCAAATGCAGCCGCGGTCAACAGGTTGCAGTAGCCCAGGACCTAGGGCAACTTGAAACAGACCACAGTGGAGATTGTGTAGAATACAGGGACCATGTTCTACCCCTTTGGAGCTTTTACCTTAGAACCTGGTCTTAAAATGGAAGTGCAAAATCTTCAGTGGGGCAAGGCAGCAGGTGTACTCCACAATATTGGATCAGCTCCTGGTGAATCCATTGGTTTTGGCAGGAAATGTCATAGAATGAGAAATTTGGATTTTTCAGCCATGGAAGGTCCCACGCTGGCAAAATACATTGGGGGCCTTAGCTTGGTCAGGATATCTTTGTTTGCACTTAGTCAGTTATCTGTAGCCTGGATTATTCCAGTGGGGCAAGTCTGCAGGCAGTAGCCAATGGGGGCTCTATAGGCCAGATACTGTTTTTGTGAGGTCCCTCTACAGAGGATCTACAGCTGCAAATAAGGTTAAAGTGGGAAAAACCTGAATCTTAATCCCATCTGCAATGCACCCAGGCCGGATAGGCTGGGCAGGATTGTCCCAGTCCTCCCGAGGTCTTTGGAGTAAAAATTGTCTAAGTCCCAGGTTTCGAGGGAAGGTAGGAGAGGTCTAGCCAGGCACAGTCAAGGGTTCTAGGACCTCAGGAACAGCACTTTGGCGGTCAGGGCTCACTCCAGCAGAGGCCACCAGCAGGATCTAGGGCAGGTCCAGTTGGATCTGAGTGGGAAAACGTATGTTGTGGCTTGTTGTGTCCCTTTAGGTTACATGGGAGGTCAACCCTATGACCCCAGGCATCCCTTTTTTGTCCTGGATATAAGAGAGCAGATCCAGCCCCTTCATGGCTCTTCTGAGGTCACAGCCAGCAAGTCCAGTCTTGTTCAGTTCTTTTACTGGTCCAAAAAGTGTTCTGAGGGTGGCACTGGGGATGCCACATTTATTCCTGGAAACAGTTTCTGAGTATTGTAAGTGAATTAAGTTTCTGAATACAACCCAAATGGTCATTCTGCGAGAGGAACAAAAACACCTATCCATTTCCAGGCCTTTTTCTCCGCTCTGGGGACAGTTTTCATGCCTCATTCACAGTTTCAGCACTTAGAGGGCTGCAGCTGGATGCTAATGCAAAGTAGCCTTTAGGCAGGGAAAAGGTAACTTTCTAAATGTTTCCTTAATATTTATTGAAGCTTCAACTTCACCATTGAATTGGGCTTTTGATAAATATTAAAAATTGTTCTAGAATGGTTTGTGTAGGTGTTTCCTAGTCAGATAGATCAGATCAGTTAATACTTTATTTCAGCAGTTAAGCACGCCCATAAAATCCCAATACAAGTATAAAAACATCACAAAAAATGTCTTTAAAAACTCAATGAGCAATAAATTACATAATAAGACAAATAAGATAAAAACATTCAGGAGGATCAACATCGACAGGGAGTCAGGATTAAGATGAAGATCTAGGGAATCAGCACCACAGGAGGACCCATCAAATGAGAGCCCTATTAGCAGCTCTTAAACAAAGGTGGGCTTACAGCTTTGATCTATTTAAAAACAAAATACAATTGTTTCGTTTTAGCAATTGCACACTTTAAAAATGAGCAGATGCTGCTGCAAAGTGTGGTAGAATTTACCAATTGCAGATACAGCAAAGCCTCACAAGATCTTCTCCAGGAGGTTGTGCAGTCCTACTGCCTATTTGGCTGAATCAACCTCCTCCAAAATTTCATTTTGATTGCCCCTTTATACAAAGCTCTAATGACTTTGAGCAACTAGCTATCTCTCGGTTTCTCCTTTAGGGCCATTTGTACATTTGCAGAGGACTTCCTACAATGAGAATCAAACCAGTTTGCCCCTGTGGTAGCCTGCCTTATTGGCGTCATAAGGAGATTGCTAATAATTAGACCCAACTGGACAAAACAATTAGCGTTGACCCGGGAGTCATCGGGAGGGTTAAGAGATTAAACAGCATATCAACATGGCTGAGGAACAGATTTTCCAGAACAACTCCCAGGTCAGCATTCCTCCAAGCTAAACAGTGCCCCTAAGATATAACAGGGATGAGGGGGGGAATGCCATAAGCCCTACTTTCCATCTTGTCAGTGCTAAGGCCCAGCCACAGTAGGCTACGGTCAAAACTGTTACAATAATCCCCCCAGGCTCCATGACCCACCTCTTAAGGGTCCTGGAAGCAAAAATATAAGTGATAATTGACCCATATTCCCCCAACATATGTAGCATTTGTGTGATAAGCTAGGTCAACAGCATCACAAGCATTAATGAGGTCACTCATAATGACCAAAGCAATACACGAGTGAGATGGAACCACTGCCTGCTTACCTTCCCATATCATAACCAAAAACAACAAAAGCAGGAGTTTAAAAAAAACATGATGTTCAAATCCCTGTCAGAATCTTATGTTCTTTTATAAAGACCCCTCACGCACCGACCTGGCTGGTGTCATGCTTCTTGATCAGGGTCCCACCCCAGGTGCTTAGCGCCCCTAGGGTGTGCTTCCATGCCTGATTACAGCAGAGTGGGTCCAGGGTGTCAGTGTACCTAAATTTTGAAATATGCAAAACAACAAGGAAAATTGTATTAAAATTATCTAGAGGGTGCTCATAAGCCAATCCCTTTACTTTGTTATTGGTGTTCTCTGACAAGATTGAAAGCAATGTGATGTGTTTAAGTATTTGTGTACCGCTACATCTAAAAGAAGGTTGACATGTTTCAGCCATTAATCACGACACCCCAAAGGGGTCAAAATTGGCTTTCTACAGGTCCTACTATCACATTAGTTCACTATGACTGATGCATCTAAATCTTATCAGCTTTACTCATGGATCCCTTCTTTTTGTTGGTACTGCTCCACTTAAGAATCTGCCAAGAAAAAAGGGGGGAGAGAGAGAGCATAGACCACAGGTAGACTCATGGTCATATCCCTAGTGAACCATACACCTCCAGCACAAGTTTTTTCCAGGAAAGCTGTCTCATCAACCTCAGTAGTTTGGCCAAGTTTAATGTTAAAGTCGCTGCCAAAAACAATATAGAACCCTGAGTTCAAATGAGCTAATTTAGTATCAAGACCCAGAAAAAAAGTATAACAAATTAAAAATATTAGTGCATGCATCCAGATTCAAAAGCCCATTATATAAATGAATAACAACTAGATGTACTCCATTAGACCAAGTTAACAAAAAGGCTTGCATAACAAGACTCTCACACCATAACAAAAAAAATTAACGATCCAAAGTAGGCCATTTGTCCTCCCATGGCTCCTCAGGCAGGGGACTGGGTTGCTGGGACCATATAGTCAACATCCCCATCCACACTTATAAGTTCTGTGCTCCAAGTCTCTTGCAGGAATAACATATCATGGCTCGCGATGAGTGTGGTCCAGTTAACATCATTGTTTTTGCTAAAAAGTCCAGTAACATTCCAGAAGAGTAATTTAACCTGATGGATAGAGTCCACCGGGCTAGTCAAGTAACCTTCAGCATTGTTCACCACAGGTAGGGAGGACTGCAGGGGGCTAACAGATCCTTGGCCCAGGGCGAATCCACCAGTGACCACAGGAAACAAAGATGCGGGCAACAAGCTGGTGCGGTCTTCCATCATACAGTGCCCTTTAGCTTGTCTACCTGGGCATTGGTCTACATATTGTGATAAATACACAGGTGTATTTGGACCTTTCCCAAGTCAATCTACATTGGTCAATCTCCCCAAGGGTCCAAATTGATTTGACACATGGAAACTATAGGACAAAGATGGGGCTTGCTTGGCACTCCGAGGGTACTCTGAGATGTCAGAAATAGCAGCGTGAGTTGCCAAGGGCCTATACAAATAACCAAGGGGTAATATCTTGATGTTACTTGGTTTATGCCAGCCTGGGGAGAAGTCCCTGATCAAATTCCCTGCTACTCTCCAATTTCAGAGAGTGATTATGACACAGTCACCTGCGACTTCCCAACCAGCCCACCCTCCTGGCCCTTAACACTTCTTTAAATAACATGTCTCAACACTTTATGTTTCATGGATCCAGTGGATGGATTTAAAAATTAAGTCCTCTTGGCTCAGTAACACCAGGTTGGAGAATTGGCATGTCTGCAAGCACTATGACACTGTCGTGCCGCGGCGCGTGACGCAAGACGAACATTTGCCTCGGGCCGCGGCGCACGGCTCAGAGACACGCCGCACCCCCCAGTCTATCGTGCAGCATACGAGGCCCCAAATTGGGCATGGGGCCTCGTTTCTTCATAGAGCGGCATGCATCCGGGCATGTCTAACCCTCCCCCACTCACCTGCTATTGTTGTCCTTTTCTTTCTGTCGCCCTCATTTGTGCCTCCCTTTATGTTTTTCCTTTTTTCCCATATCCCCTTCTCTTCCCAGCATGCTTTGGTTCCCTACATTCTATGGCTCCTTGTCCATTACTTTCTTTGTGTTATTCCCTATCTAATATGGTGTCCTTGCACTTCCTGTGGGTCGCTTCCTGTTTTTGGGTATTTAAGGGCTGTGATTCTTTCCCTCCTTGCGCTGCAACACTTTCTGTTTGGATGGTGTCTTCGCTCCTTCTTCCTTGTGTCAGATACTGGTTCACGTCAGTTCCAGTGTTTTTCCTGTTCTTTTTGATCTTGTATTTACTTATTGATTTTTGCTCCTGTTCCAGGAAAATTCCTTTTTGGATGTTTTTTCCCCTATTTAGTTTTTTTTTCCCTCTGGCACTATTTCTGAAGGACACTGCCTGCCCTTGGCGTTCCTATCGCCTGCAGCACCGTGGCTACCAGAAAGAGTCGCCCCTACCTGGGCCAAGGCCGAACATTCAGGAACAAGAACCTCGCCACTCGTTCAGTGGACTCCAGGTTAAAGCAGCGCGTAAGTCGTGACAGATTGCAGCGCCCAACACACCCGACGTCGTCTAACACCATGGATGATACATGGGCGGCTGCTGCAGATCCTGAACAGTCCCTTCTGGCAACCATTCAGCAACAGGCCCAGGAACTGCAACAACTACGCAACAAAAACGCTGCTTTACGACAGGCTTTGGCTTTCCGCAGCACAGATGTTCCTACTGTCTCCACCTCAACTCTTCGTTACTCGAGTGAACCAACAAAACTGCGAGAGTTCCTAGATGCATTAACTGTTTACTTTGCCTTCCGACCCACACAATTTTCCCACAACAAGACAAAGGTGGGTTATCTTATCAGTGCTCTATCGGTCCTGCCTTGGCCTGGGCAACTCTGATGGTATCATCCAATGACCCAGTATTGTCTGATTATCCAGCCTTCGTGAATCGGTTCAAACAGATGTTTAGTCGTCCAGGATTGGAGGCCTCTGCTGAAGAAGCACTGTGTGACATGCAACAAGGCTCTCAAGATGTCCTCCAATATATTACATGCTTTCGGCAGCTTGCGGCCGAGACAACCTGGGTGGAACGAACTCTGGTTACTCTATTCCATAGAGGGCTAAAGGAGGAGATCAAAGACGAGTAAGTGCATTCCACCCGAGTTGAAGATCTTCCCGTTCTGATGGATCTACCCCTTTCCATCGAATATCTTCTCCAAGAACGACGTTTGGAGAAAAGAAGAAACAGAGGACCTTCCCAGCCAAGTACCTCACGTGTCTTTTTGCACCGTCCAGAGGAACCTTGCCCTCCCGTTAGAGAAACCGAAGGTGAACCTATGCAGGTGAATACTACTCGTGGCCCACTTTCCGTCAGTGAGCGGGAAGAAAGACATAAAAAAGGATTGTGCCTGTATTGTAGTGCTGCCGGTCATATGCTTTGTACCTGCCCCTTTCGTCCTCTAAGGCCATCGGGAAACGCTACTTCCCGTCCTCTGTAAAAAGGGAGGGGACGGGATCATCTGCTATACCTTCCATTAGTTCATTCAAGGACAATGCCACTACTTTGTTTATGCTTCCTGTGACTTTGCAGTTACCTGACGATCGTGAAGAGAGAATAATGGCCTTACTTGATTGTGGTGCTAGTGGCATTTATATGGATAAGTCTTGGGCCACAACACAACAAATACCAACACGACCCAAGGAAGTTCCGGAACAAGTACACACAGTGGATGGGTCCTTAATATCCTCTGGTCCAGTCGATACTACCACCCTGATTCTAAGTTTACAATTTGGGAACCACTAAGAAAACATCTCATTTGACCTAATATCATCTCCCAATCATGCTATCATCTTAGGAATTCTGTGGTTCATAAGACATAATCCTTATGTAAATTGGGAAACCAGGACTATTTCCTTGTCCTCACAGTTTTGTCATGAAAATTGTTTTGCATCAGACACGTACTGGTCACCCAAGAAGTTGATGCCTACTGAATTTACTACAGGTTATTCCATCAATACAGTCCAAGGAGTCCCCGATCACTATCTAGAATTTCAAGATGTATTCCAAAAACCATCCAGACCTGTTTTACCCCCACATCGGGATTATGACTGTACAATTCCCCTGGAACCTGGGGCGATCATTCCCTTTGGGAGAATGTATTCTCTCACAGAACCTGAAAAGGAAGTTCTCAAAGAGTATCTGCAAGAAAATCTGCACAGCGGTCTTATTGTGCCATCTTCCTCTCCGGCGGGGGCTCCTCTCTTTTTTGTACCCAAGAAGACTAAAGATCTTCGTCCCTGTCTGGATTTTCATGGTTTAAATAAAATCACTATAAAAGACCGTTATCCTTTATCCCTCATCAAGGATATTCTGGAAGCAGTCAGAGGGGCTCAACGATTTAGCAAATTAGATCTTCGCGGAGCTTACCACCTTTTGCGCATCAAAGAAGGAGATGAGTGGAAGATTGTCTTTCGAACCCCATTTGGTCATTATGAATACAGAGTTATGCCTTTTGGTCTCACTAATGCCCCCTCAATTTTCCAAAAATGTATGGACTCTGTGATTTCTGATCTCTTGAACCATAGTGTAGTAATCTACTTAGACGATATCCTTATATATTCTAGACATCCTGAACTTCATTCCTCACATGTGAAACAAGTCCTCCAAAGACTCAGGTTACATCAACTGTCCTGTAAACCAGAGAAATGTGAGTTTGATAAGACCTAGGTCAAATATTTGGGTTATCACCTTAGTCCCACTGGAATAGCTATGGATCCAGAAAAGGTACAAGCCATTCTAGACTGGCCTTCTCCTTCCTCCATTAAGGAAACTCAATGTTTTCTAGGACTGGCCAACTTTTATCGACAGTTTATTTTTGACTTTGTGGAACAGACCAGCCACATTACTCAAACATTAAAGAAGGAGAATTTATATAAAGGATTTGTCTGGACAAGGGCGGCTGAAGCAGCTTTTCAAAGTCTAAAAAAGGACTTCACTCAAGCACCAATACTGAGACATCCAGATACCAACAAACAATTTGTTGTTGTTGCTGATGCTTCCGAAAGAGCCATCTGAGCTGTCTTACTCCAACAACAAGATGATGATGGTCTGGAACATCCTGTGTTCTATTTGTCTCATGTACTCTCTGTGTCGGAACAACATTACTCAGCATTGGAAAGGGAGTTATTAGCCCTGAAGACTGCCTGCCAAGAGTGGAGACAATTCCTTATGGGTTCCAGAGAGCCCTTCGAGGTGGGAACGGACCATCGTAATCTACAATGTTTACGTAACTTGAAACGCCAGAACAGTCGTCAGGCTCGTTGAGCCTTTTTCTTCAGTCAGTACGACTTCTATGTCACCTATATTCCTGGATCCCAAAACATACTGGTTGATGCTCTGTCCCGCCGTTATCCAGATTGTACTCCTACCCCATCTGTTGGAAAATGGGTTTTTGGTAGGGCAGGTAGGTACCTACACCTAGCAACAAGCCACTAACCTCCACATAGGTACAGTTAGGTCTCAGTAAATTAATCCCAGCTCAACCCTTGGTAGCTTGGCAACGAGCGTCAAGGCTTAACTTAGGAAACAAAGTGTAAAGCATTCAAATATCACAAAACAGTAATTAAATAAAACACAGGAAACAGTTTAAAAATCCAAAACCAATTTATAAAAATAGTTTATATTTTTATCTTTAAAATGACACAAAAACTATTAAAATCGGTTCAGGGGAACCGGAGATATGAATTTTTAAAGAATTATTACTTTTCTAGCGCTTAGAAACAAAAAGCGCCAATCGGGTCATCTGGTTGCACCTCGACCGGGGCAAAGTCAAACTTTCAGGCCGACCGCGATGGAGCCCTGCTCGGCTACAAGTCGCGGGAGGCCTCGGTTAAAAAGTTACCTTCTGACTTAGTCTTTATTTTGAAGTTTTTCTTCACCGGGACGAACCTGCCAGTTGAATCCGACCTCCTGGAGCCCTTGTCCGGATACGCGATGTGGGTTTCCTCGGTGGAGACTTTTACCTTAGGACTTAGTCGTTTTTTCGAGATGAAAATCCTTCGACCGGGGTAAACCTGGATCTTGATCCGACGTCCATGGAGCCCTTCTCGGATACGATGGCTGGGAGGTCCCGGTCAACTTTTTACGTTCGGACTTAGTCTCTTTTTTGGATGTTTTTCTTTACCGGGACGAACCACGAAGTCAGGCCGGGTCGCGGTTGAGGCAAGCCGGCTAGAATTTCCGCGGCGGGTCGGTCCCTCTCTGGAGCTTTTTTCCAAAAATTCTCAAATCTTTTCCAAACTTCTGGGGCTTCACCCAGATGATCTTTTAAGGTTCTTTTGGGGTCCACAGCTCACCCCAAAGGTCCAGAAGTTCTGTGATGGTCCTTGGGGGGTGCGGACTTCAACTCCCAGAATGCACCTGGCGCAAACTCCTTTTTGGCCACTGGACAGTGGTCAGCTGGTCGCTTTCTTCAGGAGTTGGTGCAGGGGACTCTGGTTTAGCAATTTTTCACCTGTAGCAAACAGGGAGTCCCTCCTTGAACCAGTTGAAGCCAGGCAAAGTCCTTCTTGTGGTGAAGCCCAAGTGTGCAGCTGGTGCAGTCCTTCTGAGTGCAGGGTCCAGGTGCAGGCCAGGGGTCCAGCAGGGCAGTCCTTCTTCTTCTTTAGTTCCTTTCTTGTTGAATTCTGGAGGGGATCTGAGGTGTGGGTGCAGGTCTGCCAGTTTTATCCTTGCTCCTGGGTGAAAAGCAGGGGGGCCCTGGTTCTCCAATCAGGGACAGGGTCGTCCCCCTGTGATGACCACTTCCTGGGAAGTGTGGCAAAAATCCATCCCAGAAGGCAACTGTCTCTAAAAATCCAACATGGATGAATCTGATTTTTGGAGGTTACATCTGGCTGAGCCCACCCACTGGTGTGGCTAAAAATCATAAACACACCCCTCTCCTGCCCTCTCCTAATCTAATCAAGGGGGCACCTAGCTGTCTGGGGTTGCAGGATGTGGGGGTGTTGCTGGGTGCTGCAAATGTCCTTCTCTGCCTTTGAAGACCAGTTTGGCAGCCCTCCCCCTTCCTGCCTCACCATCTGCTGAGGGGAGATTCTCTCCCCCAAGCACATTCCTTTGTGTGAAGCCTGGCCACTTCACACCTCATCAAGGCAGCCTGGCAGAAGCTGCTGCAGGCTGGCCAATCAGAGCACAGCAGCAAAAACAATGCAGAGCTGAAATTGGCAACTTTTTAGGTAAAGTCTAAACTTTTTACCTGAACTAGTTATATTAAATCCAACAACTGGAAGTTGTAGGATTTATTACAACAATTAATTTGATACCAAATTCTTGGTATGCAACATTTAAGGAGACTTTAAAATTTAAAATAAAGTCTGCCCATTCTAGCCTATGAAGGCCATTTACTTCAATGAGGGAAAAACGAATTTGGCTGTTTTTACCTCACCAGGGCTTATAAATCTATTTTTATAAAGTCCCTGCTTATAGTTACATGGCACCCAGCCCTAGGGGCACATAGGGCACACCTTAGGGGTGACTTATATGTAAAAATAAGGTAGTTTAAGACTTTGGAAGTACCTTTAATTCCAAAGTCGAATTTGCATATAACTTTAATTTAAAAGCAGCCAGCAAGGCAGGCTTGCTTTTAAAATGACACTGGGCACCTCAGCAATGCACCTAGGTGTGCACCACCTATGCTGTGGTCCCTAAACCTACATGCCCTACCATATACTAGGGACTTATAGGTAGGTTAACTTAGCCACTTATAATTAGCCTAATTTGCATATCCATTTTACACAGAGCACAGGCCCTGGGACTGGTTAGCAGTACCCAGGGCACCTTTAAAGTCAGGAAAACACCAGCAAAAAGTGGAAAATGGGGGCAAAAAGTTATGGGGCCTCTGCAATCAGCCCTGTTTTCTCACACCATCACAATATCTACTGGAGCCCAGCAAGATCATCGGTGTAGCTCAATCATTCCTGGATGAGGTACAACTGGAAAATTCCAACCTTTCTGAAAGAAAGCTAGAGAACTTAAACCCCCAATACGTAAACAGAAGGGGTATTATTATTATAGGAACCTGTTGTTCCTCCCTACTAGCGGAGTAAGAGAAAAGGCGCTACAGATGTGCCATGATTCTCCGGTTGCTCGTCATAGAGGCATCAAGGCCACGCAGGAATTACTCTTGCGATCTTTCTGGTGGCCTACCTTTGAAGCGGATGTCAAAAAATATGTTCAGGCCTGTCCCATATGTGCCCAAGTATAGATACCCCGTACCAGACGTGCAGGATTACTACAACCGTTACCTGTTCCACCTGCTCCCTGGCACACCATTTCTACCGATTTCATGTGTTCACTACCTCCATCAGCAGGAAACCGTGTTATCATGGTCACAATAGATTCCTTTACAAAGATGTCTCACTTCACTGCCCTGAAGAAATTACCTACCTCTCAAGAACTAAGTCAGGTATTTATCCATCATATTTTTCTTCTCCATGGACTCCCACACAGCATTGTATCAGACAGGGGACCTCAGTACATCTCCCGGTTTTGGAAACATTTCTGTAGGACCTTGAACATCAATATAGCATTATCATCTGGTTTCCATCCCCAAACCAATGGGCAGACCGAATGTCTCAACCAAGGACTAGAGCAATACCTTCGCTGCTTTTGTAATTCAACCCAGAGTAACTGGAACACTTACCTTCCTATCGCTGAATTCTCTTACAATAACACTGTCCATAGTGCCTCCAAGGTCACCCCCTTTTTCTGTTCCTATGGCTATCATCCTACCTCTTTTCCTACTACTCATCAGTCTACCTCTTCTCTTCTTGCTGTCACCTCATTTTCCAAACGACTTCTAAAGATCCATAGATTGATTGGATCTCACTTGCTGAACACTAAGAGATACATGAAGAGAATGGCAGATAAGAAGCGCAGGGATGCTCCAGTATGTCACATCCAGGATAAAGTCTGGCTTTCTTCAAAGTTTCTGCCTTTGCATCTTTCTCAGAACAAGTTTACACCTCGTTACTACGGTCCTTTCCGTATTCTACAGCTGATTAATCCTGTCACTGTCTGCCTTCATTTACCTCGTACCTGGAAAATCCATCCAGTCTTTCATGTTTCCCAGCTCAAACCCTATGTGCCTGATTCTTTCTCTCGCCAGTCCCCTTGTCCTCCTCCCTTGTTGGTGAATGATGTACCAGAAAGGTTCAGGAAATGTGTAACTCTCGTGTCTTTCGCAACCGTCTTCAGTATCTGATTCATTGGAAGGGTTACCCTCTTAGTGAATGCTCTTGGGAAGATGCGTCTTCTGTTCACGCCCTTCTTCTGATTCGTCACTTTCACCGCTTGTTTCCGCACAAACCTGGGACTTCGGGGGGGACCTACTGTTGTGCCGCGGCGTGCAACGCGAGCCGAACATTCGGCTCGGGCCGCGGAGCGCGGCTCAGAGACACCCCACGCCCCCAGTCTATTGTGCTGCAGACAAGGCCCCAAATTGTGCATGGGGTCTCGTTTCTTCATAGCGCGGCACGCATTCGGGCATGTCTAACCCTCCCCCACTCACCTTCTATTGTTGTCCTTTTCTTTCTGTTGCCCTCATTTGTGCTTCCCTTTATGTTTTTCCTTCTTTCCCATATTCCCCTCTCTTCCCAGCATGCTTTGCTTCCCTACTTTCTATGGCTCCTTGTCCATTACTTTCTATGTGTTTTTCCCTATCTAATATGGTGTCCTAGCACTCCCTGTTGGTAGCTTCCTGTTTTGGGGTATTTAAGGGCTGTGATTCTTCCCCTCCTTGTGCTGCAACACTTTCTGTTTGGATGGTGTCTTTGCTCCTTCTTCCTTGTGTCAGATACTGGTTCACGTCAGTTCCAGCGTTTTTCCTGTTCTTTTTGATCTTGTATTTACTTATTGATTTTTGCTCCTGTTCCAGGAAAATTCCTTTTTGGAGTTTTTTTCCCCTATTTAGTTTTTTTTTCCCTGTGGCACTAATTCTGAAGGACACGGCCTGCCCTTGGCGTTCCTATCGCCTGCAGCACCGTGGCTACCAGAAAGAGTCACCCCTACCTTGGCCAAGGCTGATCATTCAGGAACAAGAACCTCACCACTCGTTCAGCGGACTCCAGGTTAAAGCAGCGTCTAAGTCGTGACAGACATAGGGGCAGCAGGTGGAAGATCACACCTAGATGTAGAGCCCACAGCCAAACCTGAGTGCCTACTAATAGCAGGAGTATTATTATGAACAGGGGATGGCCCCTCTCAATGTCCCTGTGCCGAGCAGGCTGATATAGCGAGGGTAGTTGCTTGAGGGCTATGGGCTCTTTTTCAGGCAAGCTCTTGTCACACCCTGAATTCTTACTCTGATTCGCACCCACTGACTGGGTGCTCACTTGCTGGACACTAGATGTAACATTACTGGCAATTGTGTAGGCCGTGTTAGACCACACAGTGTCTTCCTTATGGGTAAGATTGGATAATTTCCCCTTGGTGGACTCCAGGGGGTCACAAAGGGGGTCATTCTGACCCTGGTGGTCATTGACCGCCAGGGTCAACGACCACGAGAGCACCGCCAACAGGCTGGCGGTGCTCTCAAGGGCATTCTGACCGCGGCGGTTTGGCCGCGGTCAGAAAGGGAAAACCAGCGGTCTCCCGCCGGTTTTCCGCTGCCCTCAGGAATCCTCCATGGCGGCGCAGCTTGCTGCACCGCCATGGGGATTCCGACACCCCATACTGCCATCCTGTTCCTGGCGGTTCGCCCGCCAGGAACAGGATGGCGGTATGGGGTGTCGTGGGGCCCCCGTAAGAGGGCCCCACAAAGAATTCAGTGCTTAGCAGACACTGAAATTCGCGACGGGTGCACCTTCCCACTCCGCCGGCTCCATTCGGAGCCGGCTTCCTCGTGGGAAAGGGTTTCCCGCTGGGCTGGCGGGCGGCCTTCTGGCGGTCGCCCGCCAGCCCAGCGGAAAACACAGAATCACTGCGGCGGTCTTCAGACTGCGGAGCGGTGTTCTGTCGGGGGAACTCTGGCGGGCGGCCTCCGCCGCCCGCCAGAGTTAGAATGACCCCCCATAGTCCTTTCAGTTTGGCATCCAGGATTGTCACAATAATTTTGCCAAAACAGCCTCAGTATTGAATGCAGGCGGTCTACCACATTTTGCAGACTCACACCCCTTTGGTCCCAGGTGCGATTTAGAGTTGCTTGATTTCTCAGTATTGCCTTTTTTGTGTTTGAAACTTGAAAGTTTAACCAATTTAGGTAAAGACTTAGTTGGAAGGGAGGCACATGAGGGAGACATGATGACTGGTGATTGAACCTGTGTTCGCAACTGATACCCAATATTATTGATCACTGAGGCAGCATCTTCTGGCTGGCTGATGGGGGCTAGAAAAGTGGCAGGTATAACGTCCGCTTCACCACTATTCATACAGGTTGCAAGAGAAAGCCTTTCTGCATTCAGGATTTCGTTATTAATTTCTCCCACAACCTTTTTAATATATCTGTTGAGCGTGCTGGCCTTTCTTTTAGCTGAGGACGTCCCCCGTTCTTGATTATAACTTCTATTTATACATCCTTCCATTGCAAGAGTGCACACTGCAAAGAACAAGAGAGCACTCACTGGCAAATACTTCCCAAGAGACAGCAACCATCATAGCAGTGGTTCCCACTCACTAGACAAACAACCACTGGGCAGGAAGCAATCATGGGGTAGAAATATGAAGTGAAAGTTTAGCTTACCCTAGGATGCAGATTTGGGGGGCTGGCCCAGCCTCCATTGGGCGTGGATGGGTGCAGAAGGGTCTGCCCTTGGCCCGGGCATGACCCGGTGAAGCCCAGGCACTTCCCACATCGCAGGAAGGCCGGAGCATGCTTTGAGCACGTTGAAGATTAGTGGCACCACACCCTCCTTGCACATTGCAGTGCCTCCAGGTGCTGAGGCTTCTGGAAATGGTAGTTCCTTGCCACAGGACTCACAGCACTCACAAAGGGTCCATGACCCAACAAAGTCATGTGCTGCTGGAAGGCTGGGGCGTGCTTTGAGCTCGTTGAAGATCAGTGGCCTTGCCCCCTGCTCGCACATTGCAGCACCTCCAGGCACTGAGGCTTCTGGAAATGGTATCCCCTTGTCATAGGACTAACAGCACTCACAAGGGGTGTATGACACATCAATGTCCTGTGCAGCAAGAACGCCAGAGTGAGTTTGAGCATGTTGAAGATTAGAGGTCTGCCCCGTTCTAGAGCATTGCAGCACCTCTAGACACTGTGGCTTCTGGAAATGGGGGTCCCTTTCCATGGAACTAACAGCACTCACAAAGGGTCTGTGACCCAGCAAAGTCCTGTGCTGTGGGAAGGGCAGGTGCGCTTTGAGCACATTGAAGATTAGTGGCCCTGACCTTCTCATTCATTGCAGCACCTCCATGCGCTGAGGCGTCTGGAAATGAGGGTCCTTTGCTACAGAACTAACTGCCCTCACAAGGGGTCTGTCACCCAGAAACATTCTGTGCTGCAGGAGGCTTCTGCACTTACAAGAGGTCTGTGTCCCAGCAAAGTTTCCTAGTCAAAGACAACATTATTAAATTCAATAATGAATTCCATTGTTTCTCTTGCAACACTGAAAGTAGTTTTTGGGTACTAATCACTGTATGTTATGTTATGTTATAATGATTTATATAGCGCCTAACTGCCCAACGGCCTCGTAGCGCTTATACTGCCATAACAGTGACATACTGTTTATGTTTATACAAGGAATTTAGATTTTAAATAGCCAGGTCTTCAATTCCTTCCTAAACGACATCTCTTGAGGATTTACTCTCATCTTGAGGGGGAGATTATTCCAAAGCAAGGCGCCTTGGTATGCTAATGATCTTCCTCCCCATCTGGCTTTCCTCGTTGTTGGAATTATGGCCAGATTAGCTGAGGAGGATCTAAGCGACCTGGCTGGAATGTAAACCTGTGCCAGTGCTTTCAGCATTTCAGGTCCCTTATCAAATATGGATCTATGAAAGTCGCACAGGGTCTTGAACTGAATCCTTTCCGCTAACGGGAGCCAGTGTAGGGAGACAATTCCTGGCCGTATCGAATGTAGTTTAGGAATATTTAGTAGCAGACGAGCCGCTGCATTTTGTACCCTTTGTAGTCTATGAATTACATACTGTATTTCGGGGAACCAATAAACAAAGCATTGCCATAGTCAATCCGAGCGCCAATCAGTGCCTGGACCACCATTCTTCTGGCTGAGAATGGTAAAATAGTTAAAACCTTCCTCAGGGTCCTTAGCAGAGCAAAAGCAGTTCCTGCTATTCTATTCGCATGTTGGGCCATTGAGAGAAAAGGGTCATGCCATACCCCTAAGCTTTTAATAAGACATTTAGGGGGTGGGAGGGTAGGCAGGGTAGGCACCATGCTTAACAATAACTTGCGACATGTCTTAATATTAAATACCATACACCCTGCCTAATGCTCGGTAAGTCCTAAATGGGGGGAATCAATAATGGTATCAAAGAAGGTTTTCACCTACCAAAAGGGGTTTGTTTAGACAGGTCGAATTGCAGTTTTTACACTGCTGCAGTCAGGCTGCAATCGTAGGCTTAAATCCATGTTTGCCCCTCCACTGTAGTGGATGGCACAATTGGTGCTGCAGTCCACTAGAGACTTGTAACTTTCATACCATGGGTACACCTTGTACCATCTACTAGAGAAGTGTAGGTGAGTTAAATATGCTAGTTGAGGAATGAATCACAAAGACAATCATGAGTACATGAAGTAGTGCTCCTGTAGTGCTACCACACATACACTTAAATGACTTTTGGAACTGACCATAAGAACATCTACAATGGGAATATTCATAAAATGTGTTAGAAATGGGGTTTCTGGTTGGCTAGGGTATGCACCTAAGCCAATGCAGAACCCACTCACTCTAGTCAGTGCAAGGGAGTTACACATCTAAGATAACCCCTGCTCACCCCCTTGGTAGCTTGGCACGAGCAGTCAGGCCTAACCCGGAGGCAATGTGTAAAGCATTTGCACAACACACACAACACATGTGACACAAGATGCACACCACAAAGTAAACACAACACTGAGCTATGGAAAAATAAACTGTATTGCACAAAACATAATTGGACCAAACATTACACGTTAATAATACCCTGCTACCTTAGCAGTTGTCAGAACGTTACACAAGTTACTAATACTCTGCAAGAATAAGCAGTTGTCACAATGAAACACGTAAGTGCTCATAATTCTGCAACATAAGCAGTAGTCAGGAATCACAATAAAGAAATATATGTACTTGTCAGAAACACATCATAAATATCCATAATAGGAACATTAGAGGACATATGGCAAGTCATAAGAAAATAAACATACATCAGCCTAGCATGCCCATAATAGGAACATATAGCCAATATATATCATTAGAAAAATAACCATGGAGCATACCACCCTCCCAGGGTCCCTAAGAGTACCTTATTTTGTAGAGTGAGGGACTCCTAGTGCCTGGAAGATCGTGGTAGGGGCCCCGGTGCTCCTATGCGCTCAACGGGGACCACAAGTAGTCCCTAGGGGAGAGGGGCAGTCAGCACCCTCTCTGATGTACCCTGGGGCCTGTGATCTCTGTGGGTCCCCACAGGCCTTCACTGGCCCTACCACCAAAGGAGGGGGCAAGGCAGCCCAACAAAAGCAATGGGGACGAAAGGAAGGGGCCTCCCTTCCCTGTTCCTCAAAAAAAATGCCAGGCTAAAAATAGGAGCGTCCCGCTCCTATGGCAGTGACCGGGGGTAGGGGGGATGTTCCCCTTGCCTCCACCAAGTCCAGCTCCTCAGGGCGGCCCTGGGATCCAGAGGAGACCTCTGATGAGGTCTCTCTTCCTCCTGGGGCCGCTGCCATACACTCGCCCGCACCCGATGTGGTGCGCAAGTGTTTCCTGCAGCTTCCGGACCACAGCGGTGGTCCGGTCCACAGTAGAGGTCGACTGGTGCCCCGGGGGAACTCCATGGAGAGAGCCGTACCTTGGGGGTATCAATAGGAGCATGCTTGCTCCAGTTAGCTTTTCTTTGTGCCCCGGGGCACTGGGGAGCCCGCAGCATTCGTGCTTCCTCTGGATTAGACGCCCGGGCTACGGCTGTGATTTTGGAAGCCAGGAAGTGCTTTTCAAAGCGTGTAGGACAATATTATCAGCCCGGGTTGCAGCGATGATTTCTTCACTGCATCTGCATTTTAGAAAGCGCAGAGGGGCACAGCCAGCACTCCCCAGGTGCTAAAGGGGAACACAAGAAGCACTCCTCTGGCTTTGAGAAAGAACAGTGGTCAGGGGCCACAGCACCCTGCTCCTGGAGACATGCCAGGGGGGGAAGTACAGGGCTGGCAAGCCCAACAGCGGGTCAGCACAAGGGGTGCAGGTGATGGCAGTTCCTCCTAGTGACCAGGCTGGTCGCAGGTTAGCACAGCAGCAGCAGTCCAAGGTGGTCCTGGTGAGTCCTTTCAACAGCAGTCCTGAGTCCAGTTCCAAGTATGTTTTCTGGAGTCCCAAGAATGTCCAAATTGTGGGGAAAATTCCCCTGTACTTATACTCAGTTTACAGTGTCTTTGTCAATGAGGGAGAGAGGGGGTTACTACCAGTTACAACTGGTTCTGGGAGTGCACCTTCTCTCCTCCAGCACAGGCTCCAAATATCAGTGGGGGGTAAACAACCCTATTATGCGAGGCCCAGGCACAGCCTTTACAAATGCAGGTGTGCCCCGCCTCTCCTTTCTCTCAGCCCAGGAAGACTATACAATATGTAGATGCACCTCTGTGCCACCTCCACCCTCCCTGCGTACAGGCTGTCTGAAAAGTATGCACAAAGCCCCAACTGACAGTCTGACCAGACGTGGATTGGAGGCAAGCTGCAAAAACACCAGAGTCAGCAGCAGAGATAAATGTGCACTTTCTAGAAGTGGCATTTCTATAATAGTAATAAAAAATATACTTACACCAGTAAGCAGCATTTCCTATCACTATCACAACCATACCAAACATGCCTACGCTACCCCTCATAAATCAGACAATACCCCTTACACATAAGGCATGGCGTTTCTCATGCAATCTTGTTTGTCAAAGCCAGGACAGGCCGCGCAACCTGGCACATGTCCTGCCTTCTACATTCATGGCACCCTGCCCATAGGGCTAGCTAGGGCTTACCTTAGGGGTGACTGACATGTAGTAAAAGGGGAGTTCTGGGCCTGGCAAGTAAATTTAGATGCCAGGTCCCTGTGGCAGAAAACTGTGCACACAGGCCCTGCGCTAGCAGGCCTGAGATAGGTTTAAAAAGCTACTTCAGTTGGTGGCGCAAGCAGCGCTGCAGGTCCACTAGTAGCATTTAATTTACAGGCCCTGGGTATAGGAATACCACTTTACAAGGGACTTATAGGTAAATTAAATATGCCAATTATGTATAAGCCAATCATACCAATTTCACAAGGGAGAGCACACGCACTTTAGCACTGGTTAGCAGTGGAAAAGTGCTCAGAGTTATAACATCAGTCAACAAAGGTCAGAAAAATAAGGAGGCAAAAGGCAAAAAGTCTGGGGAATGACCCTTTAAAAGGGCCAGGTTCAACAAAATGTTTATATACACATGGGGAACAAAGAGTTCCCTGTATTTGTGAAGTAGTATGTTCATAGCAATAGCCCTTAATATGTATGTATAGTATCTTTTTTCTTGGTACAGGCTGGATTTACTCCCATATTTGAACTACCAATTATCTTGGTGGAACATTAATCGTCTATGTGCCTTAACTCCAGCTGATTAGAAACAAGTTCACTTCTGACCATCACGTTGCACAATAATTGGAAGCGCTCATTATCCGCCCTGAAACCCATGTGAATCTCCTGATCTGGAATAAAATCCTTGGGTTTCACCTGACCAGCACTTTGGGATTCTGACCAAAAATCGTATCACCCTATTGCCTAAATTGTCGTATCTGTCGTAATAGTGAGTTTAGAAGAGAACTACGTTGCAGTATGTGTTATACAAATACCCTCCTCTGTGAAAGGGCTGTTGGTGAGGCTGAATATATAGGAATCATTCTGCAGAAATCTCTTGGCAGCTTCGCTTAGTCTCTTTGCATCGTCTCCCTTTCTGCTTGGAAGACTGCATGGAGAGAACCGCATCATTTGACAATCCTTCCACCCAGACTGCAGTGCTTGGACACATCATCTCTACACCTGCTGATGGGACAAGTCACTTTTAACATTCGTCACCAAAGCCCGGGATGCAACATGCATTATTAATTGCAATAGTTCATCTTCAGATGTCTGAGACCAGTGACATATGCCACATTCTGTGTCCCACGCTTGTCGTACATTTCTAGGTGACACGTCATTTTCTAGACAGATGGAACCTGCCGCAGTGTCTTACTGGAATCGCGCGACACGTGTGTTGTCAGCTGTGGCTTCCTAGGAGGCAGTTTACTAAAGCTCAAACTGACAGTGAGTACAAGTCAGGCGGCTTCAAAACACGCCCGGCCACAACCGAGGGGGATGCGCCACTTAGCCCCCTGCCTCGTTACAGATGTCAGGCGCCTGCCACTGCCCCCTTTCCATCGCATATCACATGTCACTTTCACATGGAACCAAGTGCTGTCAATAACTCTTACAAGAAGCCACACTAAGGGCCAGAGCCTAATATCTCACTTCGTAAACTTTAACAATTTCTGTCTCTTTTCACACTTTCTACAACGACAGGAACTCTTTAGAAAAAAATGTAGAATGTCCAATTCAGTTCGAACACTCAGGCTGCGTCTTGTATAAAAAATAATGGAAAGACTTGAATAAATCTACAAGGAATTTGTGAAAAAGACTCAATTTACAGACTTCGCATGCATTTACTTAAGTGAACGATGGCACAATTTTGGTGCCTGTTCATTAAAGATTAAGAAAAACAGACAACGACAATCGTTAGGAAAATAGTGAGAAGATAAAGCATTAACAATCAATTCAAGAAAGAAATACGCGTCCGCACAGAACAAATCCCTTTATAACTGGCGAGCCCAGCGACGTGCCTGCTTCGAAGGCACGCATTATCTTTCAACTGGTAATTCATTACTTGTGAGATATCTCATAGAAAATCAAAATGCTTTTGTTTTGTGGCCTTATCATGAAAATGGATGACAGTGCAATATGGCTTGTTCAACTCTGTTTGCACAGCTGCAGTGCAATGGACAGTAGGTTTCCTGTGATTTACTTGCCTAATCATCACTTAGGCTACATGCACAACGTTGTAAATAGCACAGATGCGCGGGTTACATTTTTTGACCAATGAGTGCATTATTTATGATTTTTTTTTAGACGGCAACATAGAAAACAACTATTATTATCATGCTTTTTACCCTGGTGCACATTATTCATTATATAGGCAATGATTTCTCGTCTCTATTTGAGTCTGGTTTGCGAGTGCTTATGTTATTTGCCAGATCTTAAATCATCTACAGAAAAATATACAAAAGAGGTTTGTGGTCAGCCCCTTTCAGTCAGAGGTTACATTTTTGTCAGAATCCCTTCAGTCATTGCTTGACGAAAGTGCCAATCATATTTTGGGTCAGCCCACAGGAGAGCTTCTTTCTCATGTTGCACTTACATTGGCAATTAGGTGTGGCTGCTTTCAGACTTCTTCCCAATGTATGTATGTATGGTGAAGCGTACATGCCCTGCAATTTCAGTGAGTTGCTGTTGGGGGCAGGCGGATGCTTTGAGAAGTGAGCCTACATCACATAACTCGAGCACATGGGTGCCTGACTGTAATTACATCTGTTTTAAATGTCTTCTGATGGGACAGTCGGTGCTTGAGTGTAATGGAGGAGGGAAGGTGCAACCTCGTCCAGGAATTGTCTTTCTCCTCCAAGTAATGAGGAAGCTAATCAGTGAAGCAGTTCTAGGTGTTCAGAGAGACATGGCATCTTTCAGTCTGAGCTGTGGCTCCACTTCCATAGATGTCTACTACAGTTATGCTATCTGGTGGTCACCAGGAATATTTTAGTAGAGAGGATTCTGGGTAGAGCACAGTCCTGCTTTCCAATCATTCTAGTAAATACGGCAGGCTCTTGGTCTTGTACCCAGTCAACTACCTGCTGAATGGGCTTGGGTGTCACCAGGACAGTGAACTGTGCTGTGTGGACATGTTGTTTAGATGCAATCAATTCACTTGCTCCCAGAAATCTGGAAATGTATTTGACCATCAGTGAATCTCAGGGATGATGGTCTCAGTATGCTATGGAAGCAATGGAGAATGCACTAGGAGCGTTCCCCTTGAAATTAGGGTCCCTCGGGATGTATTTTGCCCCTGTCAGGGCGTCAGTCCTTAAAAAGTAAAATTACAAGGGGACGCGTATAGGTTGATGAACCTTTTGACTCGTTTAAGATGTTCTTACCATAGCTCCAGAACAGAAACAATAATCAATACAAAATAATCAATAATCATTAGTCAAATCAATAATCAATGGAGTCAGTAATTGTCACGCACTATGACTTTTCAGCCATGAATAACCACACCTTTAGTAACAATTTAATAAGTTTATTTCCCTTATATTAACAATGCTAAAGTCATGTAGATTAACCTCAAAATCAAATGAAACAAATATTAGAAAAATACTGGTTGACCAAAGCGACAAAATAAACGCAATCTAACCAAGGCTTGAATCACGATACATTCTAAGGAAACAGTGCAAATCAATAGCAGGGTCAGCTGTGATAGTGTTATATGATACATAGAATTCAGCAAGATAGCTCGTCAAACATTTGTCCCTGCAAATAGTCAGTCTTCATGTAGATAGCCTCAACTAACACAGATTAGCATCAGCATTGGGGGGCTTCATGCACAAACAAATTTAGAAGACAAATTTAGAAAACATCTAGCTAGCAAATACTATTAAAACAGCACAGTTGGTACCTAGAAAGAAAAAGCATAAAAATACATTTCATTCATATTGTCATATCTACTTATCCACGGTATGGGTCAGCAAAACAGAATCAGTCTTCGTCCTCAGGCCATCAATCGATCAGCAAAGCATCAGGCTCTCAGTCAAAGAGTATGAGCCCGATGACAGAATCTCGAGTCTCTTCTTCTTCTCAATATTGCAAAATTCCCTAATTCTCTCTCTAGTCTCATCATCTGGTCTGAACAATTCTCCCCTGTCGCATTGTTATATCAAGGCCACTTAAGCTATCCCCTAATTCCCAATTGGTCAATTAATCGCACGTTATTACTCTATCCAATAATATTTCCATACCAAATCTATGAAGTCTAATATTTCGCTGTTCACACAACGCTGATTGGTCTGTTTTACGATGTTCTCATCATCTGGCTCATCAGGTATCAAATTTGTTGCATCTTCTTCTCCAGGCAGTGTCTACATTGTTCGCGTCCTGGGAAAGTACTTCTCACACATATTACACACAGTTGTTACATTTTTAAGTACTCTGTCTCCTGTTAGTTGATTTTCACGGAAAGCTTCTGCTAAGCATTTTATTAAAACAATGAACATTTCACAGTTAGTTCACTCTGTCAGCATTTTCTATCAAATGTTAAGACATACAGCTTCTGCATGAGGCCTGGCAAAACTAGGCCAGAACACTCGCTAAGTTAAGGGATACGATTTATAAACTAAAGCATACTTCATAACCCCTCAATATGACATATTACTACATTAATCTAATACAGTTTCAATATTTCATTAGTATTAATCATTGATTAGTACAATTCGTGAACACTGGTGGCCATTCTTCAAGGTCACAATGTCAAACGTGAGCATTATTTTTCTCTACGTTATTCATTTTCGACTAAATTCATTATTCAAAATAAATAAAAACTCTATAATTTCTAATTAAGACATCTGCTTCAGCAATCCCTCCTCTGATGACTAAATGTGTCATCACACTAATTTACCACCCACAAATTTATAACTCTAGTTCTTCAAAATGTTGTCTCTTCTTTGAATTTTCCCTATAAATTCTTTCCCTTTTCTTTTCATCCCTCCTCTGATTCTTCTTAGACCTTTTCAATTTAATTCTTTTGAACAATTTAAATAATCCCCATATATTTCTAATAGGCAACCCACAACAATTAATACTCCCTGTCTAATTTTCAATAGTACCACATTCCAAATACTGCTAAGCCAATTTCCCTCTGAAGCAAACCCTTTACCAACCTTTTCCCAAACACCTAATTCTTTCAACTCCTTCAAATCACTACTTGCGTTAGTCAGATTAGTAAGTAAGTCTCTTATCTCTTTACTATTGTTAGGAATGTACATGCAACAGTGCCTAGAGTTAATCATTTTACAGACTACACCATCCTTTGCTAAAAGAATGTCTAAAGCAAGATGATTTTGAAGAGTCATAGCTCTATCCACAGCCAATTCAGTATCTATCGAAAGTATTGCCCCTGAAAAATTTGTCAGCATGTTATCCACAATAGTAGACAACTTTCGAATCTTGATCAAATTTAGGTTGACTCACACTGAAGGAATCACTGCACCAAATATATCTCCCACTATCGCAGAAGAGGACTTCCTTCTCTGTCTCTTATGATGTCATTCTGTAATTTTCAGAAACTTTTTCCAATCCTCCATCTGGTAAATCTTTGGGAATACTATCCCCAAATAACATGTCCCATACCATCCTTTTGGAAGATGGTGATAGGCATTAAGTCCACAAATGTAATATAGCCCCGGAATCGCAGGGTCCTGCCCATTCAACATAAATGTCCATTTACTCTGAAACAAAAACACATGCCTACATTCACTTGTACCCACAAATAAAGTGTTAGTGCGCAACTTTGGCCTATTATTCAAAGCTTCCCTACGTGTAATTCTTGTAAGTCCTCTTCTCTAACTTTTTTCTAATTTCTCTTTCAGTGCTTTTCTTCAAGCATCAGTATGATCAGAGAAGATCTTCTCTAAAGGTGTAAGCAAGCATTTTGGGTTGTTCTTATGCGCATAAGCTGTGCCAAACATTAGTGTAGTTTCAAGGAATCCTCTAACTAATACCATGTCATTATTTTTAGCTACTCTACTCAAATACCTAATAATAGGAACAAACGAAAACACAACATCATGGTTAGAGTACAAATACTCAATATACTCCTGGTTACAGAACCTTGTTAGTAGCAGACTAAAACTTATCCCGTATGTTAATGGAAGTCTATGATAGGTGACTCCTTCCTTGACTGATGAAGGAATCTGCGTACACACAAGACAATCCTTTGCATCCATCGTTTCAACATACTAACTCAACAAGCAATAGAAAACATTAGAAGAAAGTTCTTCTTGCTTATTACTGTAATCATGCAAATACTTCCTATTTAGCTTAAACCTCTCTAAAGCCGTTAGTGTGGTAGTCTCAAAAGCAGAAGTATGGTTGGCTCCTTTTGCGTCAAGAACAGACATTCCCATTATCATTATTAAAAACAAAAGTTCACACATAATTGCAAAACCAATGCTTATATATTAACAGCACATAGCATCCCTAACCTGCTTATCAAAGTCAGCCATGATCTGCAGTTCAGTTTCACTCTTCTCTGAACTTGAATCCTTTTCTTTCTCTGTGGTGTTTTCTCTTGATGGACCTGCAACTAGTTCAGGATGAGTCGGACCACCTTGACTTTGATCCAGCTCAACCCCTTCCCCTTCTGGGTCTGGTGATTGCTCTGTTTACCTGTTGAAATCGTCTGCTTCTGGAAGAACCCCTTCTGTACTAGGCTGTCCTGCTGCTTCTGTTGAGATAGGTTCCCAAGCACCTTCCTGGAGATGTCCACCCTCGTCTCTCATAGGAGTGATGGATTCGTCTTCAATGAGCTCAGGTTCAACTTCAGTCCTTTCTTGCTCCTTTTCCGGTGCTGTAATTTGTCTTACACCTGTCGGTACTCTCAACAACGCTTCTTCATGATCCAGTTGACATGCTACTTTCTTTGTGTGACTCGCATGAATCCAGTTCGGGATCCCAGCACACTTCACAGCTGTCATAGTCGTTAGGACCACCTAGTAAGGTCCCTTCCAATGAGACTCCAAACACGTCTTTTTCACATCCTTCGAACAACAACCCAGTCTCCAGCTATTAGGTTGTGCCCTGGATTGTGGATCGGTGGCAGTGTGGTGGTCTCTACCTGCTGAGAGACAGAGAGGACTTCATCAGCCAAACCCTTGCAGTAATCCAACACCATATCATCTGTAATGTTGACAAGTGCATTTGCTGGAACTGCTGGCAACCTCATTGCTCTGCCCATGAGGATCTCATGGGGTGACAATCCTGTCTTCCTGTCAGGTGTATTTCTCATTGACATCAACATCAAAGGCAATGAATCAGGCCATTTCAAAATTGTAGCTGCACACATCTTTGCAATTCATGACTTCAATGTACCATTCATCTGCTCCACTGGTTCTGATGCTTCAGGGTAATAACTACAAAGCAACTTCTGCTCAATGTTCAATGCTGCAGACAGTAATTTAATCATCTCATTATTGAAGTGCGTTCCCCTATCTGATTCTAAAGAGATCGGAAATCCGAAGCGCAGTATCAGCTAGCTAAGCTGCAGTTTCGCTACAATAAGACTATCCTTTCTCCGTGTAGGGTACGCTTCAATCCAGTGACTTAAAATGCACACAATCACCAGCACATATCTCAATCCTCCACACACAGGCATCTCAATAAAATCCAATTGCATTCTGATGAATGGACCTCCTGCTCTTCCAATGTGGCTCAAATTAACCACAGTCCCTTTCCCCGCATTTAGTTGCTGACAAATGACACAGCAATTGCAAACTGTTTCAGGTGCTGGTCTAAAATTGGGGTTAAACCAATCAATTTTGAACAGACAAACCATGGCATCCCGCCCAATGTGTGCCTGGCCATGCTAGTTCTTCACCATCTGAGGCAACAGACTATTTGGCAAAAACAGTTGACCCTCCTCAGATACCCACAATTCATCTTGTTTTTGAACACATTTCATTTTACTCCATGAACATTTCTCCTCCTTGTCCACATTATTCTGTAACGATTTTAACTCTTCCAAGGTGTCAATCACTTTTAATGCAAAACTCATACATGTTGTGTCTTCTTCAGGTAACAATTCCCACTTGTCTTTGAACGATATACAGTTCAATGCGCAGAACCTTGCCACTTGATCCGCATATCCATTCCCCAGTGACACGTAGTCCTGCAACTTTAAATGTGCACTACATTTCACCATGGCAATTTCTTCAGGCAGTTGAATCACATATAACAATTCTTTTATTCTCTCACCATTTCTCACTGGTGATACAGTAGAGGTCAGAAAACCTCTATCCGACCACAATTAATCAAAATCATGAACTATTCCGAATTCATAATGACTATCTGTTTAGATAGTGACTCTCAATCGGGCAGAAACATGGCACGCTCTAGTAAGAGCGACCATTTCTGCCACCTGAGCAGAATACACCCTTGAAGCCAGGAAGCTTCTAAGGTACCTGTAATTGTGCACATAGCATATCCTGCTCTCAGTGTCCCTGTGTTGTCTCTGAGACAAGAACCATCAACAAAAACAATTTGGTCATTTTCTTCTAATCGGGTATCTCTAATGTCAGGTCTCGGTTTTGTGCACAACTCAGTTACTTCGAGAGAATCATGTTCCAGATCTTCCTCTTTTTGAATTTCAGAAGTATGGCTTGGAAGTAAAGTTGCCGGGTTCAGCACTGTACATCTTTTCAGTGTCACGTTGGGAGCACCCAAAGTAGTCGTCTCATTCCTAGTCAACCTAGCAGCAGTCAAGTATTAGGTTTTGGTCCTTGTCAGTAAAATCTCAATCGTGACAACGGCATGCAAACAACCTGGTAAGGCTGCTGTAACTGGGTCCAAGGCAGCTGAAAAATATGCTACTGGGCAATGAGCACCTCCATGGACCAGGGTCAAGACAGACAATGAACATGCATCACGCTCATGACAAAACAAGGTGAAAGGCTTCGTGTAATCAGGCATACCCAATGCTGGATGTAGGAAGTTGGCTCTGTATGTGCTATTTCAAAGTAAGGAATAGCATGCACAGAGTCCAAGGGTTCCCCTTAGAGGTAAAATAGTGGTAGAAAGAGATAATACTAATGCTCTATTTTGTGGTAGTGTGGTCGAGCAGTAGGCTTATCCAAGGAGTAGTGTTAAGCATTTGTTGTACATACACATAGACAATAAATGAGGTACACACACTCAGAGACAAATCCAGCCAATAGGTTTTTGTATAGAAAAATATCTTTTCTTAGTTTATTTTAAGAACCACAGGTTCAAATTCTACATGTAATATCTCATTCGAAAGGTATTGCAGGTAAGTACTTTAGGAACTTCAAATCATCAAAATTGCATGTATACTTTTCAAGTTATTCACAAATAGCTGTTTTAAAAGTGGACACAGTGCAATTTTCACAGTTCCTAGGGGAGGTAAGTATTTGTTAGGTTAACCAGGTAAGTAAGACACTTACAGGGCTTAGTTCTTGGTCCAAGGTAGCCCACCGTTGGGGGTTCAGAGCAACCCCAAAGTCACCACACCAGCAGCTCAGGGCCGGTCAGGTGCAGAGTTCAAAGTGGTGCCCAAGACGCATAGGCTAGAATGGAGAGAAGGGGGTGCCCCGGTTCCGGTCTGCTTGCAGGTAAGTACCCGCGTCTTCGGAGGGCAGACCAGGGGGGTTTTGTAGGGCACCGGGGGGGACACAAGCCCACACAGAAATTTCACCCTCAGCAGCGCGGGGGCGGCCGGGTGCAGTGTAGAAACAAGCGTCGGGTTTGTAATGGAAGTCAATGAGAGATCTCGGGATCTCTTCAGCGCTGCAGGCAGGCAAGGGGGGGGTTCCTCGGGGAAACCTCCACTTGGTCAAGGGAGAGGGACTCCTGGGGGTCACTCCTCCAGTGAAAGTCCAGTCCTTCAGGTCCTGGGGGCTGCGGGTGCAGGGTCTCTCCCAGGTGTCGGGACTTAGGATTCAAAGTGTCGCGGTCAGGGGAAGCCTCGGGATTCCCTCTGCAGGCGGCGCTGTGGGGGCTCAGGGGGGACAGGTTTTTGTACTCACAGTCTTAGAGTAGTCCTGGGGTCCCTCCTGAGGTGTTGGATCGCCACCAGCCGAGTCGGGGTCGCCGGGTGCAGTGTTGCAAGTCTCACGCCTTTTGCGGGGAGCTTGCAGGGTTCTTTAAAGCTGCTGGGAACAAAGTTGCAGCTTTTCTTGGAGCAGGTCCGCTGTCCTCGGGAGTTTCTTGTCTTTTCGAAGCAGGGGCAGTCCTCAGAGGATGTCGAGGTCGCTGGTCCCTTTGGAAGGCGTCGCTGGAGCAGGATCTTTGGAAGGCAGGAGACAGGCCGGTGAGTTTCTGGAGCCAAGGCAGTTTGTCGTCTTCTGGTTTTCCTCTGCAGGGGTTTTTCAGCTAGGCAGTCCTTCTTCTTGTAGTTGCAGGAATCTAATTTTCTAGGGTTCAGGGTAGCCCTTAAATACTAAATTTAAGGGCGTGTTTAGGTCTGGGGGGTTAGTAGCCAATGGCTACTAGCCCTGAGGGTGGGTACACCCTCTTTGTGCCTCCTCCCAAAGGGAGGGGGACACAATCCTAACCCTATTGGGGGAATCCTCCATCTGCAAGATGGAGGATTTCTAAAAGTTAGAGTCACCTCAGCTCAGGACACCTTAGGGGCTGTCCTGACTGGCCAGTGACTCCTCCTTGTTATTCTCATTATTTTCTCCGGCCTTGCCGCCAAAAGTGGGGCCTGGCCGGAGGGGGCGGGCAACTCCACTAGCTGGAGTGTCCTGCTGGGTTGGCACAAAGGAGGTGAGCCTTTGAGGCTCACCGCCAGGTGTGACAACTCCTGCCTGGGGGAGGTGTTAGCATCTCCACCCAGTGCAGGCTTTGTTACTGGCCTCAGAGTGACAAAGGCACTCTCCCCATGGGGCCAGCAACATGTCTCGGTTTGTGGCAGGCTGCTAGAACTAGTCAGCCTACACAGATAGTCGGTTAAGTTTCAGGGGGCACCTCTAAGGTGCCCTCTGTGGTGTATTTTACAATAAAATGTACACTGGCATCAGTGTGCATTTATTGTGCTGAGAAGTTTGATACCAAACTTCCCAGTTTTCAGTGTAGCCATTATGGTGCTGTGGAGTTCGTGTTTGACAGACTCCCAGACCATATACTCTTATGGCTACCCTGCACTTACAATGTCTAAGGTTTTGTTTAGACACTGTAGGGGTACCATGCTCATGCACTGGTACCCTCACCTATGGTATAGTGCACCCTGCCTTAGGGCTGTAAGGCCTGCTAGAGGGGTGTCTTACCTATACTGCATAGGCAGTGAGAGGCTGGCATGGCACCCTGAGGGGAGTGCCATGTCGACTTACTCGTTTTGTCCTCACCAGCACACACAAGCTGGCAAGCAGGGTGTCTGTGCTGAGTGAGAGGTCTCCAGGGTGGCATAAGACATGCTGCAGCCCTTAGAGACCTTCCTTGGCATCAGGGCCCTTGGTACTAGAAGTACCAGTTACAAGGGACTTATCTGGATGCCAGGGTCTGCCAATTGTGGATACAAAAGTACAGGTTAGGGAAAGAACACTGGTGCTGGGGCCTGGTTAGCAGGCCTCAGCACACTTTCAATTGTAAACATAGCATCAGCAAAGGCAAAAAGTCAGGGGGCAACCATGCCAAGGAGGCATTTCCTTACACAACCCCCCCCCAAACGAAAGAGGATGAGACTAACCTTTCCCAAGAGAGTCTTCATTTTCTAAGTGGAAGAACCTGGAAAGGCCATCTGCATTGGCATGGGCAGTCCCAGGTCTGTGTTCCACTATAAAGTCCATTCCCTGTAAGGAGATGGACCACCTCAACAGTTTAGGATTTTCACCTTTCATTTGCATCAGCCATTTGAGAGGTCTGTGGTCAGTTTGAACTAGGAAGTGAGTCCCAAAGAGGTATGGTCTCAGCTTCTTCAGGGACCAAACCACAGCAAAGGCCTCCCTCTCAATGGCACTCCAACGCTGCTCCCTGGGGAGTAACCTCCTGCTAATGAAAGCAACAGGCTGGTCAAGGCCATCATCATTTGTTTGGGACAAAACTGCCCCTATCCCATGTTCAGAGGCATCAGTCTGCACAATGAACTGCTTAGAATAATCTGGAGCTTTTAGAACTGGTGCTGAGCACATTGCTTGTTTCAGGGTGTCAAAGGCCTGTTGGCATTCCACAGTCCAGTTCACTTTCTTGGGCATTTTCTTGGAGGTGAGTTCAGTGAGGGCTGTCACAATGGATCCATATCCCTTCACAAACCTCCTGTAATACCCAGTCAAGCCAAGGAATGCCCTGACTTGAGTCTGGGTTTTTGGAGCTACCCAGTCCAGAATAGTCTGGATCTTGGGTTGGAGTGGCTGAACTTGGCCTCCACCTACAAGGTGGCCCAAGTAAACCACAGTTCCCTGCCCTATCTGGCATTTGGATGCCTTGATAGAGAGGCCTGCAGATTGCAGAGCCTTCAAAACCTTCTTCAGGTGGACCAGGTGATCCTGCCAGGTGGAGCTAAAGACAGCAATATCATCAAGATAAGCTGTGCTAAAGGACTCCAAGCCAGCAAGGACTTGATTCACCAACCTTTGGAAGGTGGCAGGGGCATTCTTTAAACCAAAGGGCATAACAGTAAACTGATAATGCCCATCAGGTGTGGAGAATGCTGTTTTCTCTTTTGCTCCAGGTGCCATTTTTATTTGCCAGTACCCTGCTGTCAAGTCAAAGGTACTTAAGAATTTGGCAGCACCTAATTTATCTATGAGCTCATCAGCTCTTGGAATTGGATGAGCATCTGTCTTGGTGACAGAATTGAGCCCTCTGTAGTCCACACAAAACCTCATCTCTTTCTTTCCATCTTTGGTGTGAGGTTTGGGGACTAAGACCACTGGGCTAGCCCAGGGGCTGTCAGAGCGCTCAATCACTCCCAATTCCAGCATCTTGTGGACTTCCACCTTGATGCTTTCCTTAACATGGTCAGACTGTCTAAAGATTTTGTTTTTGACAGGCATGCTGTCTCCGGTGTCCACATCATGGGTACACAGGTGTGTCTGACCAGGGGTTAAGGAGAAGAGTTCAGGAAACTGTTGTAGGACTCTCCTACAATCAGCTTGCTGTTGGCCAGAGAGGGTGTCTGAGTAGATCACTCCATCTACTGTGCCATCTTTTGGGTCTGATGACAGAAGATCAGGGAGAGGTTCACTCTCTGCCTCCTGATCCTCATCTGTTACCATCAACAGATTGACATCAGCCCTGTCGTGGAAGAGCTTAAGGCGGTTTACATGGATCACCCTCTTGGGGCTCCTGCTTGTGCCCAGGTCCACCAGGTAGGTGACCTGACTCTTCCTTTCTAGTACTGGGTAAGGGCCACTCCATTTGTCCTGGAGTGCCCTGGGAGCCACAGGCTCCAGAACCCAGACTTTCTGCCCTGGTTGGAACTCAACCAGTGCAGCCTTTTGGTCATACCAAAACTTCTGGAGCTGTTGGCTGGCCTCAAGGTTTTTGGTTGCCTTTTCCATGTACTCTGCCATTCTAGAGCGAAGGCCAAGTACATAGTCCACTATGTCCTGTTTAGGCTCATGGAGAGGTCTCTCCCAGCCTTCTTTAACAAGGGCAAGTGGTCCCCTTACAGGATGACCAAACAGAAGTTCAAAGGGTGAGAATCCTACTCCCTTCTGTGGCACCTCTCTGTAAGCGAAAAGCAGACATGGCAAGAGGACATCCCATCTCCTTTTGAGCTTTTCTGGGAGCCCCATGATCATGCCTTTTAATGTCTTGTTGAATCTCTCAACCAAGCCATTAGTTTGTGGATGGTATGGTGTAGTGAATTTATAAGTCACTCCACACTCATTCCACATGTGCTTTAGGTATGCTGACATGAAGTTGGTACCTCTGTCAGACACCACCTCCTTAGAGAAACCCACTCTGGTAAAGATACCAATGAGGGCCTTGGCTACTGCAGGGGCAGTAGTCGACCTAAGGGGAATAGCTTCAGGATACCTGGTAGCGTGATCCACTACTACCAGGATATACATATTTCCTGAGGCTGTGGGAGGTTCTAGTGGACCAACTATGTCCACACCCACTCTTTCAAAGGGAACCCCCACCACTGGAAGTGGAATGAGGGGGGCCTTTGGATGCCCACCTGTCTTACCACTGGCTTGACAGGTGGGGCAGGAGAGGCAAATCTCCTTAACCATGTTGGACATATTGGGCCAGAGAAGTGGTTGACTAACCTCTCCCACGTCTTGGTTTGTCCCAAATGTCCAGCAAGGGGAATGTCATGGGCCAATGTTAGGATGAACTCTCTGAACAGCTGAGGCACTACCACTCTCCTAGTGGCACCAGGTTTGGGGTCTCTGGCCTCAGTGTACAGGAGTCCATCTTCCCAATAGACCCTATGCGTTCCACTTTTCTTGCCTTTGGACTCTTCAGCAGCTTGCTGCCTAAGGCCTTCAAGAGAGGGACAGGTTTCTTGTCCCTTACACAGCTCCTCCCTTGAGGGTCCCCCTGGGCCTAAGAGCTCAACCTGGTAAGGTTCAAGCTCCAAAGGCTCAGTTCCCTCAGAGGGCAGAACTTCTTCCTGAGAAGAGAGGTTCCCTTTCTTTTGCTGTGTTGCAGTTGGTTTCCCAACTGACTTTCCTTTCCTCTTGGTAGGCTGGGCCATTCTTCCAGACTCCAGCTCTACTTGTTCACCCTGTGCCTTGCACTGTGCTCTTGTTTTCACACACACCAGTTCAGGGATACCCAGCATTGCTGCATGGGTTTTTAGTTCTACCTCAGCCCATGCTGAGGACTCCAGGTCATTTCCAAGCAGACAGTCCACTGGGATATTTGAGGAGACCACCACCTGTTTCAGGCCATTGACCCCTCCCCATTCTAAAGTAACCATTGCCATGGGATGTACTTTTCTCTGATTGTCAGCGTTGGTGACTGTGTAAGTTTTTCCAGTCAGGTATTGGCCAGGGGAAACCAGTTTCTCTGTCACCATGGTGACACTGGCACCTGTATCCCTCAGGCCCTCTATTCTGGTCCCATTAATTAAGAGTTGCTGTCTGTATTTTTGCATGTTAGGCGGCCAGACAGCTAGTGTGGCTAAATCCACCCCACCCTCAGAAACTAGAGTAGCTTCAGTGTGGACCCTGATTTGCTCTGGGCACACTGTTGATCCCACTTGGAGACTAGCCATACCAGTGTTACCTGGATGGGAGTTTGGAGTGGAACCTTTCTTGGGACAGGCCTTGTCTCCAGTTTGGTGTCCATGCTGTTTACAGCTATGACACCAGGCCTTTTTGGGATCAAAGTTTTTACCCTTGTACCCATTGTTTTGTGAAGAGGCTCTGGGCCCACCCTCCTGTGCAGGTTTTTGGGGGCCTGTAGAAGACTCTTTACTATTTTTAGTTTTGGTTGTCTCATCACCCTTCCCCTGGGGAGTCTTTGTGACCCCTTTCTTTTGGTCACCCCCTGTTGAAGTCTTGGACACCCTTGTCTTCACCCAATGGTCCGCCTTCTTTCCCAATTCTTGGGGAGAAATTGGTCCTAGGTCTACCAGATGCTGATGCAGTTTATCATTGAAACAATTACTTAACAGGTGTTCTTTCACAAATAAATTGTACAGCCCATCATAATTACTTACACCACTGCCTTGAATCCAACCATCTAGTGTTTTCACTGAGTAGTCAACAAAGTCAACCCAGGTCTGGCTCGAGGATTTTTGAGCCCCCCTGAACCTAATCCTATACTCCTCAGTGGAGAATCCAAAGCCCTCAATCAGGGTACCCTTCATGAGGTCATAAGATTCTGCATCTTGTCCAGAGAGTGTGAGGAGTCTATCCCTACACTTTCCTGTGAACATTTCCCAAAGGAGAGCACCCCAGTGAGATCTGTTCACTTTTCTGGTTACACAAGCCCTCTCAAAAGCTGTGAACCATTTGGTGATGTCATCACCATCTTCATATTTAGTTACAATCCCTTTGGGGATTTTCAACATGTCAGGAGAATCTCTGACCCTATTTATGTTGCTGCCACCATTGATGGGTCCTAGGCCCATCTCTTGTCTTTCCCTCTCTATGGCTAGGATCTGTCTTTCCAAAGCCAATCTTTTGGCCATCCTGGCTAACTGGATGTCCTCTTCACTGGGGCTATCCTCAGTGATTTCAGAGGTGTTGGTCTCTCCTGTGAGGGAACCAGCATCTCTGACTATTATTTTTGGAGTCAGGGTTTGAGGGACCCTGTTGTCCCTAGATAGGACTGGTAGGGGGGAATTGTCCTCCAAGTCACTATCCTCTTCCTCTGAGTTGCCACCCTCAGAGGGGTTGGCCTTTTCAAACTCTGCCAAAAGCTCCTGGAGCTGTATTTTGGTAGGTTTGGGGCCCATTGTTATTTTCTTTATTTTACAGAGTGACCTTAGCTCCCTCATCTTAAGATGGAGGTAAGGTGTGGTGTCGAGTTCCACCACAGTCACATCTGTGCTAGACATTTTGCTTCTAAAAGTTGGAATACTTTTTAAGAATCTACAACTGGTTCTAGAATCTAATTCAAACTTTTACAAACTTTTAAACTCTAAAAGAAATGCTAAACAGGATCTAACACAAGGCCCTAGCAGGTCTTTTAAGAATTTAGAAAACTTTTCAAATTGCAAAAATCAATTTCTAATGACAATTTTGGAATTTGTCGTGTGATCAGGTATTGGCTGAGTAGTCCAGCAAATGCAAAGTCTTGTACCCCACCGCTGATCCACCAATGTAGGAAGTTGGCTCTGTATGTGCTATTTCAAAGTAAGGAATAGCATGCACAGAGTCCAAGGGTTCCCCTTAGAGGTAAAATAGTGGTAGAAAGAGATAATACTAATGCTCTATTTTGTGGTAGTGTGGTCGAGCAGTAGGCTTATCCAAGGAGTAGTGTTAAGCATTTGTTGTACATACACATAGACAATAAATGAGGTACACACACTCAGAGACAAATCCAGCCAATAGGTTTTTGTATAGAAAAATATCTTTTCTTAGTTTATTTTAAGAACCACAGGTTCAAATTCTACATGTAATATCTCATTCGAAAGGTATTGCAGGTAAGTACTTTAGGAACTTCAAATCATCAAAATTGCATGTATACTTTTCAAGTTATTCACAAATAGCTGTTTTAAAAGTGGACACTTAGTGCAATTTTCACAGTTCCTAGGGGAGGTAAGTATTTGTTAGGTTAACCAGGTAAGTAAGACACTTACAGGGCTTAGTTCTTGGTCCAAGGTAGCCCACCGTTGGGGGTTCAGAGCAACCCCAAAGTCACCACACCAGCAGCTCAGGGCCGGTCAGGTGCAGAGTTCAAAGTGGTGCCCAAGACGCATAGGCTAGAATGGAGAGAAGGGGGTGCCCCGGTTCCGGTCTGCTTGCAGGTAAGTACCCGCGTCTTCGGAGGGCAGACCAGGGGGGTTTTGTAGGGCACCGGGGGGGACACAAGCCCACACAGAAATTTCACCCTCAGCAGCGCGGGGGCGGCCGGGTGCAGTGTAGAAACAAGCGTCGGGTTTGTAATGGAAGTCAATGAGAGATCTCGGGATCTCTTCAGCGCTGCAGGCAGGCAAGGGGGGGGTTCCTCGGGGAAACCTCCACTTGGTCAAGGGAGAGGGACTCCTGGGGGTCACTCCTCCAGTGAAAGTCCAGTCCTTCAGGTCCTGGGGGCTGCGGGTGCAGGGTCTCTCCCAGGTGTCGGGACTTAGGATTCAAAGAGTCGCGGTCAGGGGAAGCCTCGGGATTCCCTCTGCAGGCGGCGCTGTGGGGGCTCAGGGGGGACAGGTTTTTGTACTCACAGTCTTAGAGTAGTCCTGGGGTCCCTCCTGAGGTGTTGGATCGCCACCAGCCGAGTCGGGGTCGCCGGGTGCAGTGTTGCAAGTCTCACGTCTTTTGCGGGGAGCTTGCAGGGTTCTTTAAAGCTGCTGGGAACAAAGTTGCAGCTTTTCTTGGAGCAGGTCCGCTGTCCTCGGGAGTTTCTTGTCTTTTCGAAGCAGGGGCAGTCCTCAGAGGATGTCGAGGTCGCTGGTCGCTTTGGAAGGCGTCGCTGGAGCAGGATCTTTGGAAGGCAGGAGACAGGCCGGTGAGTTTCTGGAGCCAAGGCAGTTTGTCGTCTTCTGGTTTTCCTCTGCAGGGGTTTTTCAGCTAGGCAGTCCTTCTTCTTGTAGTTGCAGGAATCTAATTTTCTAGGGTTCAGGGTAGCCCTTAAATACTAAATTTAAGGGCGTGTTTAGGTCTGGGGGGTTAGTAGCCAATGGCTACTAGCCCTGAGGGTGGGTACACCCTCTTTGCGCCTCCTCCCAAAGGGAGGGGGACACAATCCTAACCCTATTGGGGGAATCCTCCATCTGCAAGATGGAGGATTTCTAAAAGTTAGAGTCACCTCAGCTCAGGACACCTTAGGGGCTGTCCTGACTGGCCAGTGACTCCTCCTTGTTATTCTCATTATTTTCTCCGGCCTTGCCGCCAAAAGTGGGGCCTGGCCGGAGGGGGCGGGCAACTCCACTAGCTGGAGTGTCCTGCTGGGTTGGCACAAAGGAGGTGAGCCTTTGAGGCTCACCGCCAGGTGTGACAACTCCTGCCTGGGGGAGGTGTTAGCATCTCCACCCAGTGCAGGCTTTGTTACTGGCCTCAGAGTGACAAAGGCACTCTCCCCATGGGGCCAGCAACATGTCTCGGTTTGTGGCAGGCTGCTAGAACTAGTCAGCCTACACAGATAGTCGGTTAAGTTTCAGGGGGCACCTCTAAGGTGCCCTCTGTGGTGTATTTTACAATAAAATGTACACTGGCATCAGTGTGCATTTATTGTGCTGAGAAGTTTGATACCAAACTTCCCAGTTTCCAGTGTAGCCATTATGGTGCTGTGGAGTTCGTGTTTGACAGACTCCCAGACCATATACTCTTATGGCTACCCTGCACTTACAATGTCTAAGGTTTTGTTTAGACACTGTAGGGGTACCATGCTCATGCACTGGTACCCTCACCTATGGTATAGTGCACCCTGCCTTAGGGCTGTAAGGCCTGCTAGAGGGGTGTCTTACCTATACTGCATAGGCAGTGAGAGGCTGGCATGGCACCCTGAGGGGAGTGCCATGTCGACTTACTCGTTTTGTCCTCACCAGCACACACAAGCTGGCAAGCAGGGTGTCTGTGCTGAGTGAGAGGTCTCCAGGGTGGCATAAGACATGCTGCAGCCCTTAGAGACCTTCCTTGGCATCAGGGCCCTTGGTACTAGAAGTACCAGTTACAAGGGACTTATCTGGATGCCAGGGTCTGCCAATTGTGGATACAAAAGTACAGGTTAGGGAAAGAACACTGGTGCTGGGGCCTGGTTAGCAGGCCTCAGCACACTTTCAATTGTAAACATAGCATCAGCAAAGGCAAAAAGTCAGGGGGCAACCATGCCAAGGAGGCATTTCCTTACACTGGAGCTCTGCACAAACTCTCTCTCAACTCAGTGAACGCTTTCATCTCATCCTGGTTTAACGCTATGGGGTCGGTGACATCCTTATGAGTCAGCTTATGCAAAGGTTTTGAAACCTCTGAAAAATTTGGGATCCATTAGCGACAATAGCCCACCATACCCAGGAACATCCTGACATCTCTCTGTGAAGTCTGGGGACTTATCTGCAGTATCATTGTGATCCTCTCGCTGGATATTTTTCTTGACCCTTTCTCAATCTGGTGACCCAAATACTTCAATACCTTCTGACAGTACTGCAATTTCAGTGGTGACACTTTATGACCATACTTTACCAAATGATTCAACAGGGCAATCCAGTCATATTTGCACTCGTCCCTTGTCTTGGATGCAATCAATAAGTCATCAATGTACTGAACCAGAGTCGATTGAAAAGGTAACTCTAATGACTCCAAATTCTTTTTCAAGATCCGGTTAAACAAGGAAGGTGACTCCATGTACCCCTGAGGAAGTCAACACCAGAGGTGGACTCGATCCAGGAATTAGAAATGAAAGAGAAATTGACTATCCTCATGAAGGGGCACAGAAAAGAACGCTTGTGACAAATCAACCACTGTAAACCAGTCTGCATCACCTGGAAACTGGAACATTATTACAGCTGGATTGGGCACTATGGGATAACACTTGACCACAATATCATTTATTTTTCTCAAATCCGGAACAATTCAAACCTTCCCACATGGCTTCTTCAAACCGGTTGTACGACAGAACACCGACTTTCAAAACAACTAGTGCCTTAACAACAAGGTCGGATATTTCAATATTTCGTTGTAAAGGCATTCCTGATAAAAGCATTACTATTAGGCACCATTCACCGACATCCCTCACCTCACCCCACCCCCCCAACCCCACCCCAAAACCTAAAACCCCCTGACCCCCCACCCCCTCCCCAAAATCAAAAACGCCCCACCCCAAAACCTAAAACCCCCTGACTGCCCACCCCCTCCCCAAAACCAAAAACGCCCCACCCCCCAACCCCACCCCAAAACCTAAAACCCCCTGACCCCCCACCCCCTCCCCCAAACCAAAAACGCCCCACCCCCAACCCCGCCCCAAAACCTAAAACCCCCTGACCCCCCACCCCATCCCCAAAACCAAAAACGCCCCACCCCCCCAACCCCAACCCAAAACCTAAAACCCCCTGACCCCCCACCCCCTCCCCAAAACCAAAAACGCCCCACCCCTCCAACCCCACCCCAAAACCTAAAACCCCCTGAGCCCCCACCCCCTCCCCAAAACCAAAACCAAAAACGCCCCACCCCCCAACCCCACCCCAAAACCTAAAACCCCCTGACCCCCCCACCCCCTCCCCAAAACCAAAAACGCACCACCCCCCCAACCCCGCCCCAAAACCTAAAACCCCCTGACCCCCAACCCCCTCCCCATTACCAAAAACGCCCCACCCCCCCAACCCCACCCCAAAACCTAAAACCCCCTGACACCCACCCCCTCCCCAAACCAAAAACGCCCCAACCCCGCCCCAAAACCTACAACCCCCTGACCCCCCACCCCCTCCCCAAAACCAAAAACGCCCAACCCCACCCCACCCCAAAACCTAAAACCCCCTGACCCCCCAACCCCTCCCCAAAACCAAAAACACCCCACCCCCCCAACCCCACCAAAAATCCTAAAACCCCCTGACCCCCCTCCCTAAAACTGAAAACCCCCCACTTACCTTAGTCAACCCCTTGTCACCTGCGACGTCCTCCTTCGCCAACTCCCTTCTTTGTACCTTAACCACGCATGTTTGTTGTTCAGAACATACGTAGTTAAGGCACAAAATAACAGAGTCGTGGTTAAAAAAAGCGTTGTTGCGCTTTCATTAACCACTACTTTCATAAAAAAAATGTCGTGATAAAGGATGTTTCCCCTTCAAACCCATTATTGGTGAATTACATTGGCTGCTTAACACCTCCTTCTAAACTCCCTGCTTCACAAATTCTGAAATTATATGAGCCACTTTCATCAGAACATCTTGTGGCATGTCATACTGTGGAAGCTGTGGAAAAACTGCATTCAGCTTCAAGGTAACTTTAATCGGCTCCATTCCCGTGATCAAACCCACTTCTTTCCCTATCAAATCCCACAAGTTCTCTTGTACTGTTCCCTGCAAATCAGAATGAAGCTCTCTAACTGTGAACATCGGGAAAAACTCAATAAAGCGGTACTCCTCCTTTGTAGCTTCGCACTCGGTTTCTGGAGCTGGGTCTTCCTCTTCATCACTATTTGTCTGGATCTCAATTCCATCATTTGAGCAAGTAATCAAACACTTTGTTTTACACAAGTCCCTTCCCAATAGGGATATCGGACTCGAATTGCAGACTACAAACTTAAGCACTCCCTGAAAGTTGCCAATCTCTACTTGTACTGGATCTGTAATCAGGCTTGTCAAAAACTGATTCGCTACTCACACGACTTGAACTGTTCTTCCTGAAAGGGGCAGATTCGGGACCTCTGCACTTCTTACTGTAGAGCGTGTAGCTCTTGTGTTCACCAAGAATAAAACTCTGTGACCCATTACCCTTCCCCTCACATAGGGTCCCCTCTGATCTACCTCTAAGGAAGTTGCAAGCACACATGGCTCCTCATCTGGACTGTCACTCATCCATTGACCATTTATTTCATTTTCACTGTGTAACGGGAATGGGTGCACTGCGCTACTACTTCTGTCTTGTCTCTGACCTGTGACCTGTTGGGAAAGCATCATCTGTTGCTGCTCCATCAGGGCATGAGGTACCTGCATTTGCTGTCTAGGTATCATGGGAACCTGTTGCTGCATCGGCTGCAACTGTGACACTTGTGGAAGGGGCACTTGCACCTGCTGCATGGGCTGGAAATTTTGCATCCGAGTCACATTATTCTGGAAATTTGGATTAGGACCCCTTAATCTTGGTCCTCTTATGTTTTGAAATGTATTGATATCGTTACCTTGCTGAACAACACCCTCCTGCACCATCATCGGACACTCCCGCTTCCATTGTCCCACGGCTCCACAAATGTGACATGGCAACAGTTTTTTCATCCCCTGCACATCATTCTGAACCACTACCGCATTCAAATCTGGACCACAATTCATATTGCCTCCATGACCTCTACCTCTCATTTGATGCTGAAACATGACATTTCCCTGCTGCTGTGGCATCTGCTGCCCAAAACTCCCTTGCACTCCTATCTGTGCTGCCTTAATTTGCATCACCATCGCCTTCTCTTTCAACTTTTTCTGTTTCAACTCGATCTCATCACTACAGTATTTCACATACTGCAACACCTCATCAATCGGCTTTGCCTGCCAGCAAATCAAATGACTCTTAATCATCTGACCTATCTCAGGTTTCAGTCCTTCCACAAATCTGAACACAAAATGCAGCATGTCCTTCGGCTCAATTGCTTCTTTGCCACTATACTCCTTGAACGCCTTCAACAATCTCTCATAGTACGCATGTATCAACTCCTTTACTTCCTGCACTGTCCTATCAATCCTCTGCCAATCAATATTTTGGGGGGAAATCCTCGTCTTCAGGAACTCTATCACCTTATAGTAATATTTAATTACTTCAAGAGATGGTGCACTTGTACTCTTCTCTCTCTCTGGTTCACTTGTTGGCCAATCTACGGCTCTTTTACACTCAACCCACAAATCAGCAGGAACCACTATCTCCAGTAAGGTATTCAAGTCTTCCCACAAACACTTTGTGAGCTCCACAAACCTGTCCGTCTGCTGATACCACTCTACTGGCTTCTCCCTCAATTTTGGATAATCATTTGTAAATGATAAAATATCACTCCTACTCCAAGGAAAATGAACAAAACTTCCCCCTGGGATTTACCTGATTGGTAGAATCTTTACCGTATCTTTGTCCTGTTGTACATTCTCGGTCACTTCTAGAGAATTTCTTTTCCTTTGTCTCTTTTCTTTACCCATCTGCCTTCCCACTTCTCTAACGCTTCCCAAACTTGAGCACTCTGCAATCATTCTTTAAGGTGCACCTTTATTCCTGCTGACCTCATGTGTTCAAAATCCTTTGCCTCAAAATTTAATCTGTAACTTCTCTTCAAATGTTTTGTTTTCTCGATTTCTATGCCATGTTATTCTGCCAAATCTGCCCATCTCTGATGTGCCTTGCCCACCTCTCTTGTGATTCTCAGGCATAAGTATCTCAATTCTGCTTCTGTGTAGGACTCTAATCTATTCACCCCATAGTTCCCTCAACTAATTCACCCACTTCCACGCTCAATCTAACACAAATGATTTGCTCCTCAACCTTAGAAGCAATCTGTGGGGTATTCAGCTTGTCTGACCATTCAGTCAATTGCTGTAATGAAATGTTACTTGCTTGAACCGGTGGCACTTGCTGTACCACTGCATTCGGTGTCTGCGGTGTCAATAGCATCAGGCTCTGACCTGCATTTGGTCCATTCGTAGCATCTGGAAGTGCAACAAGTGGACTGAGATCTAACAATGATCTTGATCCATCAAAAGTCCGCTACACAGAAGAGACTACCTGAACTTGTTCATTGGGTCCCCTACTCATTACACTCTGAGACATTGCTCTTTGTTCACTCAAAATTGCCTTCTTCTGTGCAAACAATGGTACCACTGGACCAACAGTAATCAGCAGCGATATTGCACCTTGGGCTGCTCTGGCACCCGTACTCTGTGGGAGAGTACCCATACTCTGATTCATCATCGGTGTCAAGTCTGACTGTGTCCTTGTCATTGGCGTAAACCTCGGCATCCCCTGTGGCTGGACCTGGGGCAACAAAATCTGAGTCGGTTCAGTCTGGATCAATATCGGCCTTGGAACCACTTGCTCCGTTGCACCACTAAGTTCGAAGTTTTCTCTAGAATAGGCACATCAGGATAAATTCTCTGCATGGGTGGCAACTGGGTCCATGCTCGGACTACTGGAGTAGTCAGCACATTAGGACTATCCTGCACCACACCCTGTATCTGGCTAGCATTAACCTGCACTGGACTTACTGTCCCCATTGCCTGTGCCGGGGCTGTTGGATCAGCACTAGTACTCGTACCACCCTCATGCACCACATACGGTGGTGGTCGGTCTCTCAATATCTGCCTAACAAGATCCTCAGCAACTGATTCTTCCTCTACTATGGAGGACCTTTTAGCTTCCTTACTCTCGGACAGACTTTTATTCATTTTTCTAGTAGCTTTCTTTCCTTCCGGCTCATCCTCCTGTGAAATGGCAGAAAACAATTTAACTCCCTGCAAAGTCTCTGATCTCAATCTCTTCTGCTCCCATTCCAACTTAGCCTCCGCTAAAGTCTTTTCTACCTTTCTTATTCTCCTCTTGAATTTCATTTGCTGTTGCTGCCTAGCTACCAGCTCCCAAACTGCTAATACCTCAAACTGTGCTGGTCTCGGAAGGGGCTTCGATTCATATAGCGCCATCCGCAATTGCTCCAAAATTCTTAAATTGAACTAAATTGAAATTGAACCTGTCTGACATCTGTCCTGAACCATATCTGTTATACTGTGTCTCCTGCTGAGGAAGCCTCCCTCTGCTGTCCATAACACTGCCTATTGGATGTAGGGGGCCATTACCAGATCACTTTTGTCATACATGACATTAGTTGATGTTTAATTATAGACACATATACATTAGCTGTGTTCCCTGGTGTTTATTGTGCACATCATGATATAGTGAGGCAAAATAAAGGTGCATACATTGTCCAACACGTGATTAGTGAGGTTATGGTAGATGGAATAACCAGAGTAGGTGCTACAGCAGTTGGTTGCACTGGTCCAGTGCCCATAATCCATTGGAAAATGGAGTAATGTCACTGTACAGACAACAGGGTATCTCAGAGGCACAAGGGAGAGAAATCAGGAGCGGTTCACTTCCTGGCAGTGGGTTTGGTCTTGGCATCTGTTCCAGTCCAAAGTCTGGATGACATCCATGTTTGTGGGGGAGGGGGTACTTCAGCTGCAGACGGAGGGGTGTCTGAGGCCTCTGGTTCCCCTGGCAGGGCCTCCATTCCACTAGCTGCCGCTGATGTAAATGGCACAGATGTTAGGTTGCTAGTGGAAGGGGCCTGCTGGTGGGTGTAAGAAACACACAGGGTGGTGTTGATGTCCCTCAGCACCCCTGCAATGGAGGCCATGGTGGCATTGTGGGACTGCCACTGCTGCATGACCTCCTGGTGGTATTCCTTCTGCAGCCTTTGCTTTCCCCCCAACATGGTGAAAATCTCTTTCATACAGAAATATAATACAAACAACTTTTCCCTTACTATCTACTTGTGAAAAATTGCAAACGTTTTTTCCAAAACCGCCAGTCATTGCTTACCACACAGCTCCCAATTTACGATCACTTATTGTGAGAGCTGAACTTAAGCAAGCTGTAACAAATGCAGGAGTTCATTGCTGTGATTCCAAAAGGTGCATCACATGTGAATACCTTTTACAAACATCATCAGTAACTAGCTCTGTTACAAAAAGGACCTATGGAATAAGACAGCATCTTACATGTCGCTCTACATGCATTATTTATGTGATTCAGTGCCAACGTCAAAGCTGTAAAAAACAATATGTAGGTCAAACTGTGAATGACCTCCGTACACGATTCAGGAACCACAAATCGGCAATAATTAACAAGAAACTTGACCAGCCTGTAGCCAACCATTTTAACCTTGTAGACCATTTACTATCAGATTTGAAGATTTTCCCTTTGGAACATGTTTTAAAGGAAGAACTACTGGACATCAGAGAAAATTCCTGGATGACCGTTTAAAATCACTGCATCCAGATGGACTGAACATCACTGACAATACCACTTGATTTCTGCATATCTGAAGAGTTCTCAGGATTGCATTGATTCCACATTCCAATTGGAATTTTCACTCAGGATGCTTTTTGAAAATCCACCAGTGTCAGCTGTGCAGCCACTGAGCAAACAATCTTGTACTACTTGAGGAAGGCGGAAGCTGAAACGTTGTAGTAGAAATATATTTTTGTTCTTTAGTGAGATCATCTGTTTGAGTCACTTCTTTCTTGGATATTACATTTTCTTGTTGCTCATTGTATCCTTTGGGATCCAGATTTTTGCCCTGGCTGGCTGTTGTTTTCTTGTGATCCTGCATCTTCCAGTATATATCTATATATATATATATATGAAAGAAGCACAAATAGCAGAGAAATCATAATGAGCATTTACCATATAAGATACAAAAAATCAACCAATGAAATTAAACTTAAAGCAGTGAACAGAGATAACAAGTAGTATGAAAAGGAAAGAAAAATGTGCAACTAACTGCTCCACTGCTAGAAAGGGTCACTCTTCCAGACTAAAGCTGCATCTTGAAAGACTGCAACATTCTCCATAAATAAAGCCCCCATCATTACAAAGTATTCATGGAATATTTAACATAACTCAACCTTAACTACTAAAGCAAATTAAAAATTTGAATGTACACACAAATAAAAAACAATTAAAAAAAAAATGTATCTTAAAAGCGCAGAAACCAAAGCTGTCAAAAACACATTTAACAACACACAAAGAAAGCCAAGTCACAAACCTTTTGTTATACAAGAAATACAAAAGGAAATGTAAATATAATGATAAAAACCTTAACCACTATAACAAATAAATATCAAAACTTTTTTGATTTTATAATCGCTAAAAAAATATACAAAAAAGCAAATTAAATAAACTAGTAAAACAATTATTTTTCTCAACAGTAAAATTGAAAAAGATTAACGAAAAGAAGAAAAAGAGCATCACTCCATTAAAAAAATATAAGAAACACCAAAAGTGTAAGTACATAATGTAAAACATGTTGTAAAAATATAACATTTTTTAAATAACATATATTGTACATATAATTTAATAATAACATATATTTAATAATTCTATAATTCACAGATATAATATTGGACTCTGCAACATTCATCAACTAACAGAAGGGGCAATTACTATTAGGTTATAGAGGATAAAACTATAGCAAAGAAAACACTTCTAGTGAAAGGACACACTGAAAATACACTAAATATTATTCTAGAGCTTGTTATGGCAAAGCCGCCATCAACAAAGATATAGCTTAAAGCACAAGAGAATACAATCACTCTCCAAACATGAGTGAAACTCAAGTTAGTAACATCCTACAGGACTTAATAGACGCAAGCATAAGCTTACAAGACCCCGTAGGACCTATACAAAAAGGTATGATACCCAAGTTCCTCCTGGAGCAACTGGGCAAGTCCCCACAAAAGAAAATCTAAAAAGACTAAGAAGTACAAGAAGAAGAATAACCAGAGAAACACCAGGATCAGCAAGAACATATGACGAAATACATATCCCTCATTATTGATGAATAACATATACTAACTAACATTTCTTACTGTACGACAATGGAAATGACAAGCAAATAATAATTTTCAAACAACTAATTTGCTAATCCTAACACAATGCAAGACAGGAATGATGGATCAGACATTTAAACCATGTCCACCACCATTTACACAAGTATACACTAACCCTTAGCAATACCTTACGCCAACATCTGCAGACTGCAACCTATAACAAACTCTTAATACTAATCAAAAAACAAATAATTACAATCCCCAAAAAATCATCAGTGATTTTGAATGATGTGATTTACAAGTTTACTACTAACAGTTCAACAAAAGTATATGGTGGCAGATACTAAATGCACACTAAGGGCCTAATTACAAGTCTGGCGGTCACTAGAGTGCCAGATTCGCGGTGGCGTCCTGGACCGCCACAGCTGTGGCGGTCCGACCACCAGATTACTACCCTGGTGGTCTGACAGCCAGGTTACGCTGTCTCTGCCAGGATCGATGTGCAGACAGTGTGCATTTCGAGGGTGATGGTGCCGCCTGCAGGCGGCAGCATTGCCGCCAGCTTGATTACAAGCCAGCGACAATGCTGCTGCCACTTTCCCACTGGGGTGACGGGCGGATGCCAAGGTTTCCGCCCTTCAGCCCAGCAAGAAAGTAATAATTTACAGTCTTTTTGATCTGGTATTTCTTGTCCCCCAAACTCTTAAAATCTTAGGAGTACCAGAATATCCATCTGTCTCTGTACATCTAATAGTGTATTGTCTTACCACTGAAAAATCTAAAACCTAATATATTACTGTTCAGTAAGACGTTGTGTTCTTATTTATACAGGTCTTTTCATAAGATATAGATCTGCAGCCCTGAGTTTTGATTAACCCAATAGTAAATGTTTGTCTTTGGAGTATGATTGCTTGTTACTGTTTTTAGATGATCAGATGGCTTGTTGTCTTGTTGATGTTCTTTTCTGTTTTCTTTTGCAGGTCATTGTTGAGCTGGGAGCAAAGGACCGCACTGGGGATTTCCCATTGAAAACAGGAAGGCAGAAACTCAAGAGGCTGCTACTGCGGTCAGTATCACAAATAGTGATGTGTCAACAGAAGGGTAAGATTTAAATAATGAACCACACCCAAGATATCCACCATTCTCACAAGATGTCAAAGCCTTGCAAGAATGGTCTAGTCAGATTCTGCGGTTGTTGGTCTCACTGGGCACAACCCATCACAAAGCTTCATCCTTGTGTTCTCCCCTTCACTACTCTCATGGACCAGGTCCCCATTAAAGCTGGACATTCACCCCATCGCGGACCCTCCCTATTGGGTTCTTAGTGTGGAAGTGGCATACCAATCGGGCTGCCAGGATGTGACTGGCAGGCTTCTAAGACCTATGACTTATTCTCTGGACCATAACCTTTCCTGACTTTAGGATAATAAATGCATTCCCTAATTCTTTTGGAGTATCGGATAATACTTACCTTATACTCTGGATGGCCTCCTAATTGAAGTGGTGGAAGTTGAGAAGAGAGATGGGTTCCTTTAACAACCTGTTTGATCAATGAAATGTTAAACACTGGATGAACTGATGAGGTTGAGGGTAACTCTAATTTCAGTGGCACCAGGCTATCTGTAGAACCTTAAAAGGTCCTACCAACTTTGGTTGAATTATTTTTTGTCGATTAAAAACACACATATCTTGTAGGCAATTAGACTTAGGGCCTAATTTAGATGTTGGTGGTCACAGTCTGGCCATCAAGTTTTCGACTGTAAACCCTCCCGCCACCATGACGGCCCACCCGCGGTATTTAGATGTTGGTGGTCCCATCGACGAAAGCGTGGCCGAGTCCTGCCGACTCCACCAAGAAACTTCACCTGTGCCGACTGTGCCATTGAAGATACTGGCTGATGGCGGGCCCCCAGATACATTTACAGCTGAACAGATTTGGACCTGCCTTACCACCTAGGAAAACGTGGTAGTCTGACCTCCACTTATGAGTTGGAGGATTGGGGATGGGGTGAAAACTCACCCTTTTTCTGCTCCCCCATCTTAGACTAGAGATGATTGGACAAGACCTGCCATCACTGCTGCCTCTCCCACGGAGACAACACAACCCCCCCATCAACGGACTCAAAGTTAGGTATGCCACAATGTCAGGGTATGTTTGGTAGGCACTGTTAGGCACTGCATATGAGGTGGGATCCACTGCAGGCATATACATGTCACAGTACTTTTTTAAATTACTGTGACATAGGTGTGTGGGGTACACAATGGTGTCACAAATGGTTGGGGACACATTGGAACAACACTTGTATCACACATATACACAACTGTCATTGTGGTGTCAATATTCATTGCCAAAGGAATGATGGCACCACAATAATGATACTCTCACACTGGACAATGATGTTGATGTGTGCAGGTAGGTTTGTGCCATCTGTTGTTTATCTGAGTGTGTGTGTGTATGTATGTGTGTGTGGAGGGAGCTGGAGCACGTGATGTGGTTGTGTCTGTATGTGTGTCGCTTGCATGTGAGACCAATGTAGTTGTGTATGCTTGTGCCATGTGGCATAGTCAGGTGATTGTGGTTATTGTGTGGTGGGCATGATGTGTGTAGTTGTGGGGATGTGTGTGTTTGTGTACCTGAGTGTGTAGCTGTCTTGTTTGTTGTGGTTGTGTAGTGTGTGGGTGCAGTGCCAAGAGTGTGTGTGTGTGAGTTGTGACATGAATGCATGTCAATGTGTGTGTTTCACCATGTACAGGTTGTATTGTGTCAGGATGGTAATGGGTTGTTGTGTGAATGTGGTGTGTTGTGTGGTATATAGTGCAGGGGTACACGTGTGACAAAGGACAAAGAGTTTGTGTCACTGACCTCTATTCTATAGCACCTGCCATTGTACAAAGTCTATTGGGTCCAACCGCCATCTCCCTCCGTCAGAAATCTGCCGCCATTTTATCTGCTTGCAGAACTGTAACATCTAAATACGGTGGGTGGAAGACCGTTGACTTGATGGTCTTCTCAGGTCCGCCGCAGACGCGGCTTACCGGTACCTAGATCTAAATCAGGCCTTAAATCTCCTTGGCTATGTATAACCCCTAGCCGACGATGTTTGCCGGTATATGCTTTATATCTTGGATTAGATGTGATCGAATTTTTTTGTGCCATGTGGAGAATTCCAACCAAATTCAGAGTCTCCCTATGCTAAATTATAGTGAAATTAATAAAAAATATTTAACTTGAAAATAAATATTACAAATATTTTATGTTTAGTATTAATGTAGGTTTATAAGTGTAGCATAACATATGAAAAATGCTACAGCACTGTTAACTTTGATAAAAATCTTTAATTAATGGAAATAGTTTAAACTAAATGAAAACTATTTTTCTGAACTTTACATTAAAACATAAATCCCCACCTAAAGAAAAAAATATCTATAAATGATTATTAAAAGTGACATGTATAGTTATTTGAAAAACATTTAGTTACTTATTAGTACACAATATTGTTCATTTGTACATTAATTTTAAACTCAAAATAGGATATTCAACTATTTTCTAATCAAATAATAAAAATATACAACTGTCATGCGGTTCCTATAATGATAATAAGCCTACATGTTTAGGAGGACAGCACCACCAAGTGTAGGAGAGTGAGCCAACCTCACATTGCTTGGAAGCTGTCAGCCTAAATCCTGGCTAGCCCGCAGTGCTCACCCACCCAAATCAGAGGAGTAGTGATTTGTGGCAACCTAAACCTGACACTTTGACATCTCAGGGAAGTTGTGGAAACAGATCATACCCCTTTCACTCAGTTACTCAGTGACTCACACATGCCATGGCAGGACACGAGATGCAAACTGAATTTCAATGCATTTATTGAAGCAATTACATCCTAGTGTAAAAATCATGGACTGTGATAATAAGGTAGATAAAACATTACAGTAATCATAAAGAAGTAAAGACAATAAACAACCCCATCATTTTGTATGACTCTATAAGGTCTAGAGATTCATGCTGAAGCCCTAAGTCTAGATCTGAGAGCATAGTAGTTGTAACCCTTCTGCCTGTCCCGATCTAAGGGAGTAACCCCGACTCCAAACCTGAAAAGGATAGAATGGGTCTGCCTGATGTCTGAATGGCAATCCCAGGACGGTCATGACTGGAATGCTCCCTGCCCCTCTTAGGCCTATGTATTGTTTATATAATAACCCATACAGAGTTCAGAGAACAGGCCTGAGATAATGATGTGTCTTCAGTATAGGAACTAGCTCCTGGGCTCCTGTGCAAGCAGCACGAGTTGGCATATCAAGTATTGTACATGGCAGCACTGGACAAGGCACAGATTGCAAGTAGTACAATGACTGATGAAATGTACAACGTGAAATCTGTCTTCTTAGTAAGAAACAGGTGATTAGAATATAAAAACAATTACCTAAAAATAAGCTTTGCTAAAAAAATATGGAAAAAAATGTGTATGAATGTAAAAGGCAGAGGTAGTGGACCTAATGCTAAAATAAGGGTGTCTAAAACTAGGTGATAAAGGGTCCCTACAACATCACTAATAAATCATAAAACTATATATATATATACTGTATATATATATATATATATATATATATATATATATATTTTTTTTTTTTTTTTTTTTTTAACTAATCCAAACAATTTAATTTTTTGCATAACATCATTTCCTATAAGGTTTTATGTTAATTCCCTACCTCCATTATTTTTATGGAGGATGTTGTAGTACCAATGGTTGGCCACGTGAGGTGCTGTAGATACTATGAAATTAATTTAAAATGTATAAAGCACAAATGAACATACCTGTCAGACCTGGCATACTTGGTGATGTTTTCCATGACATGTTTGCCTTCAGACCTCTTTGCTGACCTCGGTTTTGCTGGCCTTAGAACTCTGGGTACTTTGCCACTGCTAACCAGTGCTAAAGTGCATGGGCCGTCTGTTTGAAACATGGTAACATTGGCTTATTGACAATTGGCGTATTTAATTTACTTATAAGTCCCTAGAAAAGTGCACTACCTGTGTCCACAGTATGTAAATTAAATACTATGAGTGGGCTTGCAGGCACTGATTGTGTCACCTACTTAGGTAGCCCTTTAAACATGTCTCAGGCCTGCCATTACAGAGCCTCTGTGTGCAGTTTTAAACTGTCATGTCGATCTGGCATTTTAACCCTCTTGCCATGACCAAACCTTCCTTTTTAATACATATGTCACCCTTAAGGTAGGCCCTGGACAGCCCAAGGGCAGGGTGCCTTGTATTTAAAAAGTAGGACATGTGCTTTTAAGTTTTACATGTCCTAGTACTGAAAAACTCTTAAATTAATTGGCATTACATTATTACATTTTATAAGTGTATTTTCCAAATGGGAAGAGATGGGTCCCCCAGGTTTGGTGTCTCTGAAATCACAATTATAAATCACAGAATATGGTGAATTCGGATTTTAAATTATTATTCTGAAAATGCCACTTTTAGAAAGTTGGTATTTTTTTACTTTAGCCATTTGGTGCCTTCTGCCTCACTCTGAATACACATTTGATGTGGGTGACAGCTGGGCTTTTTGCCTTCCCTCCAGACAGCCACGAACAAAGGAATCTTAGGTGTGACTGATGGTATATCCACATCCTGATGGGAAATCCTGGGCTGGATGGGAGGAAAGAGCTGACACTTACACCTGAATAGACTGTGTCATGTCCCCATACAAAGGGCTGCATACCCCCATGTAGGGAGTCTGGAGCCAGAGCAGAAAGGGCAGAGACGTTGTGCACTCTGAAGGTCTCTCTTTGAAGTCTCTTCCACTGCAAAGGCACAACTGGGTATAAGTACTGGACCTCAGACACCATCAACTCAGTACACTTCTGGACCTGTGGATACTCTGCCAGGAAGAAGAACTGCTGGGATGCTATAAGAACTGCTACTCTGCTGGACTGCTACAATGCTGGACTCCTGCTCTGCTGACCCCCTACCTGTTGCCCTCCTTGCTGGTAGTGAGTAAGACTGGACCTACACCTCTCCAACCCAGAGTCAAAGTAACTCCAGAGTCCTGCTCGCTTTCCTCCTGTTTCCTGAAGTATCAGAGAAAAAAAAGATTTTTAGCTAACATGCTACAGCACCTGGACTCTGCCAACTGTAAGTCTTGCTCAGCCAATTGGTGCTAGTCCAGTCCTGGGCCCTTGGAAGTGGGTATAAAGTGCTGCTCCAGCCAGAGCTGATGCATTGTCGCTGTTGCGAAGGACAGAACTGGTGCATTGCCCCACTGCTTGGATCAGAACCAAAGCATTACATTTAAGGCGATGATCAACTCTGAGGCATGGTGGATGCTGCAAGTACAGAACCGTTGCATCACCTTCAGACCCTCTGAACCTTGGAGTCACTGCATTGCTGCTACTGTGTGGGAAAAATTGATGCATCTCCTCTTTTGCATTGGCTGGCCTACTCCAGTGCATGACGTTTTGAACCACCACACCTTGGAACCTTTGCATCACCACAGCTGCATGGAGAGTATTGACGCATTTCCTTGCCTGCACGGGGAAACCACAACCAAGATTATGGGACTTTTGTTCAGTGGGCCTCACTAGGTCCCTGTAGCAGCCCTGCGCTGCATTGTGGTCAGCCTGAACATTTGTCTTTGTCCTGGTGCAGCGCACCCAGATATCCTGGGTGGTTCTTCCTGTTTCTAACCGCTATTTCACAGTTTATTCCTTAAAAAGTAATATTTCAAGTTCTACTTATTAGGTTTTTTGTTCTTTTGATCTTGCTTTATGTTGAAAAAATGAGGTGTGGATCAAAATAGTATTTAATTTGGTCCTTTATTGGAGCATCCCATCCACAGCCAACTACACTCTCCTCCTCTCAGCTCTGCTCTCCTGAAACCCTTCTAACATTCCATATTCTACATGATGTCAGACTATGACATCAGCCTAAGAGCAGAGCAAAGAGAACAATCTACATTGACTTTACAATTGATTATATACCACACACCTCCCTCCTAAAATAAAAATGCTCCAGACAACTATATACAAGGTTTGAAAGAAATTACAATAGAATAGATAACAAAATACAATGCACTAAAACACCATCATTAACAATTACCAATGAATTTTACAATTCTATTAAGATTCCATATTCTACCATCTTTTATCTTCACAGCATTTCTGAATAGTTTAGTAACTTCAAAAGGTCCTTGGAATTTACTCTTGCCTTTACTCAATGTCGGTTTTTTGATCAATACCTGATCTCCAATATTTATGTCAAGCTCACACACTCCCTTCTTGTGGTCATAATACAATTTTATTTTTTGTACATTTACACTCTCACGCACATTCTTCTCAACCATTATGTTTTGATCCAACACTTCCTTCCTCCAACGCACCCACGCAGGTGCAAGTGATGTGTTAGCCTTTCGACCTCTGAAAAGTTCGAAAGGAACCTTTCCCGTTGTAGAATGAGGAGTCATCCTTTAAGCATATAGAAATCCTTTTAAACCTTTCTTCCAGTCTCTATTTGAAGCATTCTCTAGCTGTATACATTCTTTCACGCACCTGTTAAACCTTTCAATTATTCCATTACCTTCAGGATGATAAAGAGAACATCTTTTGTGCCTTATACCAGACTTCTCAAAAAACTCACTCATGTCTCTTGAGACAAACTGCGGTCCGTTATCCGTGACAACAGTATCAGGAAAACCCTCACGTCCAAAAATGTCATTAAAAAACTCAATTATTCTCTTGGTTTCTGTACTGTGACATATACCAATCTCAGCCCATCTAGAAAAATGATCAATAAGCACTAACAAATAAGTGACACCACCCCTACCATGTAACGGACCTACAATGTCCACCGCAATTTCTTGCCATGGTTTATGTGGCATGTCTCTTACACACATTGGAGGTACTCTTGTTTTATAAACTTTGTCACTATTGCAACATTCAATACATTCTCTCACTACCCTCTCCACTCCCAAATCCATTCCCGGCCACCAACAGTCCAGACGAATTCTGGCCTTTGTTCTGCTCATACCTTGATGACCAACATGTCCAAGACTAACAATTCTATCTCTCAAAACTACAGGAACCACCAGTCTCAGACCTCGTAACAACAAACCATCCTGAATAGATAGTTCATCCTTTACCTTCCAATAGCCACACAATTCCACATCCTTTTTGGCATCATATGTCCAACCACCTCTGATCTTTTCACACACTCGTTGCAAAACCTCATCCTCTGCAACCGCTTTCTCCCATTCTTATTGTTCTACAATACCACCTGTCACACTGCACACAGAAACATCCCTCAAACCATACTCACTCGAACTCTCTTCCACATTTGAACTCAATCTGGAAAGACAATCCGCAACTCTATTATACAAACCTGGAACATAACGCACAGTGTAATCATACTCTTGTAAACTAATCACCCATTTACTCACTCTTCCTGAAATCGAATCTAACCCTTTCTTCATGAATACCTCAACTAAAGGTTTGTGGTCTGTAAAAACTTCAAATTTTCTTCCCCACACAAAATTCCTAAGTTTGTTAACTGCCCAATGAACAGACAAAGCCTCTTTTTCAATTGTTGAATAGTTGAACTCCGGTCCACGTAACGTTCTAGAGCAAAACACTATAGGTTTGCGAATCAAATCCTCATTCTCTTGTAACAATACAGCTCCTAAACCCTTTTCACTCGCATCTGTCATGATTACACTTTTCTTCTTGGGGTCAAATGATTCTAAACACCCTAAAGAAGACAAAATACTCTTGATGTTCTTAAACTCCTCTGAACATGCATCATCCCAAGCAAATTCAACATTTTTTTTAAGAAGCTGACGCATGCACACAGTTTTTGAAGCAAGATCCGGTAGAAACTTTGCGTGAAACTCAACCATTCCTAAAAAGGACATCAACTCATCTTTTTTCGCAGGTGCACGGAGATGCAAGATATTATCCACTAACTCCTTAGGATGCAGACCTGTTGCAGAAATCTTGTGACCTAAATAATCCACCTCAGTTTCCTTGAAATGACACGTTTTCAATTTGAGTGTGAGACCATGATCTCTAAGGATGGTAAGAACTTTCCTAACCCTCCCGTCATGCTCAACCATTGTACTTCCATATACCAGAATGTCATCCTGGAAACACTTGACACCGGCCATGGAACCAAACAGATTATACATCAACCTTTGAAAAACCGCAGCTGCAGAGACTAATCCAAAAGTCATTCTTAGAAATCTATATGTACCAAAAGGAGTGATAAACATAGTAAAATCACGTGAATCAGGATGTAACACGACTTGGTGATATGCTGAGGTCAAATCAAATTTCGTATAAAATCTAGACCCCGATAGTAAAGTGACCATTTCTGTTATGTTGGGTAATGGAAATTGATCACTGATGACACATTTATTTAGATTCCTCAAATCCACACATAACCTCAGCTCACCAGATTGTTTCCTTGCTACTACAATAGACGAAATCCACTCCGATGACTCTACAGGTTCGATGATACCTTCCTCACACAGTCTCTTAATTTCCTTTTCCACATCATCCTTCAACGAAATAGGAATAGGTCGCACTTTAGCTATAACAGGAACAGACCCTTTCCTTAATTTTATTTGATGAACATAACTCTTCAAACAACCCAACCTCGAACTGAACACATCTTTAAATTCATCAACAAATTCTTGGAAAGACTCCTTTCCAGAACTTATTTCACATACCTGACCAAGAGCCTTTACATATTCATCTTTAACCATCACTGGAGAAGGAGAATTAGGATCCAAAATGACTTTCAAACCAGCCTGATGAGGCCAACTCAATACACTACCCCCTTTGACTGGAACATACATTTTCCCATAAATTGTGTTGGACTTGTATACAATCTCCGCTTCAAAATATCCCTTCAAATCTATGACCTGACCACCGTACCCCCCAGGAATCAGATCAGGACTTTTCAAGTTATCACTGTGACTAAAATTTTGATCAAAGAACTCATTAGAAATCAAGGTCAACCATGCCCCTGAGTCAAATAACATCTCAGTTGATTTTCCTAAAATAGATACAAAATCCTTAGGATGTTTTTTTTTCCTAGTAGCCAGCGAAACAGACAAAATACAGTCCTCCACAGTTTTCACAGGTATTTGTTTTTTTGCGGATTTACAACACTTAGCAAAATGCCCCTTCTTATTGCAGGATCTACAGGTGGAGTTCACAGCAGGAAATTTTTTGTAAGTAGCATAATGTCCCAAATTCCCACAACGAAAACATCTGGCATTTTTATGCCTGTTTTCTACAATTTGATCAATATTCCCATTTTCACGCTGAGATATATCACACTTAGAAGATTCTCCTTTCATTACAATCTTGTTTACTTCCACTTTCCTTTGCTTTTCCAACTCCTCAACACAAGCCAGTGTATGTTCAACCCCTTTGGCCAAAATAATTACCTCATGCAATGTGGGATCATCTTTACTCCATAATTCCTGCCTAATTTTATCACTCATACATCTCAACATGAACTGATCTCTTATTCTTTCTTCAACTGTACTGCCAAATTTACAAGTTGACGCAAGTTTTCTAAGTGCTGTGATGTATTCTTCTATACTCTCTCCCTGCCTCTGTTCTCGCATTCCCAAAATGATAGCGTTCCAATATAGTGCTCACTTTGGGTAGATAATGTAAATCAAGTTTGTTAAGACAGAGTTCAAATTCATTGAGATCTGTAGCTTCCTCACCCGGATCCGGAAGACTCTCAAATATTTCTTGACCCTCACACTCAAGACAGTGCATGAGTAGTGCAGTTCTACGTTCATTTGTTAAGTTAGAACCACAAACTCTGGCATAGTGCAAAAAAGTCTTCTTCCATTTCGACCATTTTATCAAAGGTTCACCAGGCGTTGTCAGAAAGAAAGGTGGCGGTGTAACACTTTGCATATTGCCAACACTAAAACCCCAAATGGAGAACAAAAGTGCAATAAAACTATAAAAGATGAAAAGAAAGAGAGAAAGAAAAAAAAAATATATATATATATATATATAATAATAGTACAATGTAAAATATGTAAAACTTGTAGGAAAAACAATTTTGTTTTATAACTTTCAACAATTAGTAATTTTTCTAAGGAAAATAGCCCTTGCAACTTAATGAACTTAGTTCTCATCCAGAAGCATAAGAAGAAATGTCAGGTGAGTTGTCTTTTGTACTCAAATATTCAGCAAAAATTAAATATTCTACTCTCAAATGGCGTGCTGTAAATAAAAATTAAACACGTAAGAATAAATAGTCATTCTCAGCTGAACTGCTGTCCTCCTCGCACTATCTGGAGCTCAACACACGCAGTTCTCCATGTAATCCTGCTCGCGCTCAGCTGAGCACAATCAACCCAAAAAACAGCTCAGTACAATTTGCTCTTAACACTTGAAAAGAAAAGAAAATCAATAACTCTTTCACGCTCTCTTGAACATGAATGAAAACAGAGCGAAAGCCGTTTAAAAAAAAAATCTTGCTCGCTTTCTCCTGAACGCAAATAAATTGTAAATAAACAACCGTTTCCTGTTTTAATCGCTTGTATTTCTTTTATCTTCACAAAATTATGCTCTCCTTAGCTTGAGAATGAAAATCAATAACACTTTCACGCTGTACCAAGCGTAAATAAAATCAAAATTAATATCGTTGCACAACGAATACTGCTCGCGCTCAGCCGAGCGCAGTTAAACCATAAATAAACACTTGTAAACACTTGTAACAAAGGAAACTGCCCTCCTGAGCTGAGTCTCGGTGAAGAAAAATCAATAATTCTTTCACGCTCTACTGAACGTGAATAAACTTGAAATTGAAACCGGGAGAGCTGAAGTTAAATCTTGCTCGCGCTCTCCTGAGCAGCGTTAACATGCAAGATTGAAATCAAAATTGAAACCGTTGCACAACGAATGCTGCTGGCGCTCAGCCGAGCTCAGTTAAGCCATAAATAAACACTTGTACACACTTGTACAAAGAAATCTGCCCTCCTGAGCTGAGTCTCGGTAAAGAAAAATCAATAAATCCCACCTTCGTCGCCAGTGTTGAAAAGATGAGGCGTGGATCAAAATAGTATTTAATTTGGTCCTTTATTGGAGCATCCCATCCACAGCCAACTACACTCTCCTCCTCTCAGCTCTGCTCTCCTGAAACCCTTCTAACATTCCATATTCTACATGATGTCAGACTATGACATCAGCCTAAGAGCAGAGCAAAGAGAACAATCTACATTGACTTTACAATTGATTATATACCACACTTTATTTATTAGATTAAGCTCTATTTTTCTAACCAGATGTGGTATCATTTTGTGTGGGGTGTTCATTGTTTTACTGTTTGAAGTGTTGCACAAATACTTAACAGACTGCCTATTATGTTAAGCCTGACTGCTATGTGCCAAGCTACCAGAGGATGAACACAGGTTAGCGTAGGGTGTGTTTGTGACTTACCCTAATTGGGTGTGTGGTTCTTGCTTGGACAAGGTGCATACCTCTTCCGACCAGAAACCCAGGGGCAGATTTATACTTTTTGCCGCAAACCTGCGTTAGCGCTGGTTTGCGGCAAAAAGTATACCGCCGGCCAGCGACATTTCATGACGCCGGCCGGGTGCCATATTTATAGAATGGCGATAAGGCCCTGTTAGCTTCCTTGTAAAGGATGAAAACAGAGCTGAGAAGGCGTAGGGGGAACCAGGGCTTGTGCGCCAAATTATGTCACTACACTGTTTACAGGCAAATAATTGCCTCTAAACAGTGTAGTACCATGTTCTGGTGCACAAGCCCCATTGACATGGCTCCTGTCTTAGTAAAGACAGGAGCCATGCCCACCACCCCAATGGCCATGCCCAGGGGATGAATGTCTCTTGGGCATGGCCACTGGGGCCAGCGCCGTTTATGTCCCTTGGGACATGGAAGGGCACCTGTGGGCAATTTCCATGGTCTCGGACCATGGAAATCTGCTTGCAGGTACCCTTATGCCTGCCCATACCCAGGTATTAAATAATGGTGCTAATCAGGCTCAGTACCATTATTTAAGGCCCTCCTCCTCCAGTGCGTGATTTTTGCACAGGAGGATAAAAAAGGCACTAGGGCCCTTGAGATTTTTTTGCCCAGGAACGCCTACCTTGCATCTCACTGACACAAGGTAGGTTTCCGCAGACAAAAAATGTTGTTCACTCCAAAAAAAATTCGCTAGACATGTCTAGCGGCAAAATATAAATATGAAGTCAAGTTTGCGCTAGATTTGAATTAAAAAAATTACGCAAATCCAGAGCAAACAAAGTATAAATATGGGCCCCAGTTTCTAACAACCCCTTAATGGAACATGTAGTACACAGGATTTGACAATAGTTCCTTCCTGGTGAAAAAGACCAACTAAGGTTGAGAGAAAAGCCAGTTTTCAAACAAATTTCTGAAAGTTGTTATGGTTAGAGATTTATACATAATATGTTTTTTCACATGAAGCCAGTGAAAATCTCTTAAGCCTTTGGCAGTGGAACTACAACAGGATAATTTGAGCACAAGTCTGATTCCAGGATTTTGGACAGCCTGGAGCCTCTTCATTAGTTTTTTTGGCATACCTAGCCAGCCTTGAAGTGATTAAGACATGAACAGTAGTTATTCCCGTTGCCACTAAAGGGAGAAAATAAAAAAGGTGTTCATGGACTTGATCAAAGGGAAACAAATCCCTGACACAGTAAGGACCTGATGATAAGAGGATAGATCATTGTCAGACTTTATTGCTGAGTTCCTAGCTACTTCACTTGGCAGAGGGGGCTTGGAAGCATTGTCCAACCACCAATCTAAAGCAGACAGCTGATTACTATTTCCAAAGTGGAGGATTTCCATTTCCTCTGAGATTCACTTTAAGTAATTATAATCCATCCAATTGATTACTTGAGAGAGGCAGTTCTTAAAAGTTAAATCAGAGTTTAAAAAGTTCTTATAGAGTGACAAGATCACTTGTTTATCATCAGCATATGAAATAATAAACATGCCAAAATATTTAATCGGCACAACAAGCGGTAAAATGTATATATTGAATAGGGTAGGGCTTAGAGAAGAGCCTTGATGGACACCATGATTGAATGATTTTTCAGTAGATCTGAAAGCACCCATAGTCAGGTTTGCAGAAGGATATCATGGGATATTGTGTCGAATGTGGCTGATATATATAAAAGTATTAACATTGCATTGTTTCCTCTGTCTAACATGAAATTTATAGTTTCAGAAACTTCCAGAAGAGCATATTCTGCAGAATGCAGAGACCTAAAACTAGCTTGAAAAGGGTGAAGAAGATTATGCATTTCAAGACATTCAACAAGTTTGTCATTGACTAACTTTTTGCAGAATTTTAGCTAGTGCTAGAAGCAAAGAAACTAGCCTAAATTGGACAAGATTTTAGGATTGGCATTGATTGTCTTCAAAAGTGGTTTTACTGAAGTCAACTTCCAGTTATCTGGCACGGACATCAGCGATAAAGACTGACTTAAAATGTAGTTAAGCACCAGGTTGATGACCTCAATCACTTTCTCAAAAACTGATGGGGACAAGGATCGATGGATGAGCCTGATTTACAGAGCATAAGCATTTAAGATTGTGCCAATGTGATAGGCCTGAACTTTGAACGGGAATCATAGGTGTCATAGGAAGGCAAACCTTCTAACACCATCGTAGAATGGCTGTTTGTTTTAGTACTAACATACACTCTGATTTTTTTAATATCCAGAAGTAGTAAGCTTACTCAAAAGTGTAAGTTACCTTTGTGAATCAGGCCATAGGTTTTAGTAGTAAATGAGGGTGGAACAGTAGCTGGAAAAAATGTCATTCTTACTAAGAAAAGGGAGAGGGTTAGAGCGGAGTAAGCAGGGGATTAAGGACAGGTGATGTCAGGTGATGTCAGGTCAGGAAGGGGTTTAGGCAGGGACGTCACTTAACCACAAAAGATTAAGGGCCTGATTAAGGGCCTGATTAAGATCTTGGCGGATGGTTTACTCTGTCACAAACGTGTTGGTTATTCCGTCCAACGTAATACAAGTTCCATAGGATATAATGGAATCAGAATACGGCGGACAGGATATCCGTCACAATTGTGACTAAGTAATCCCATCCTCCGAGATCTAAATCAGGCCCTAAGTCAATTTCTATTCACAACTTGCATTATTAAAGTTACTGCTGCTAAAAAAAGGTAGTATGCCCAAGACTGCACCTAGCTAACACTTGTACTGCACCACTATCCAATAAAAAATAATGGTGATATATACATTAATTAAAATTGCCAAGGAAATAATGTTACATTAAATTAAATAATTTTAAATACATGTAATAGAAGGGTTGTACATATTTAGTATTATATATTATATTTTAATGTACAAATTATATATCATGTTTTAAATACAAATAAATTACTAACTTAATTATTTACATCACTTTTAATATGTATCAAATATTGTACAATATTTTTCTTGATGGGAATTTATTATTTAATTTAAAGTTATGACTTTTTTAAATGTAATTTAATATTTGTAAATGAATTAAAACCATTAAACATTATAAGTAGCATTTATTTCTTTACTTCTACATTTAGAATAAATAGATACAAGCACAATAATGGAATTGAAACAATACTCTGCAAACAAAAATTGTAAATAAGTGCAAATATAACATATTAATTTCAGAAGAATTTACACAATGTATGAAAAATGTAAATATGTTTAAAAAAATTTAAATTATAAAGTTAATATATGTTAAACTATTCACTGAAAAAAATGTAAGAATTTTCTTAACACTATATATAAATATATGTACATATTTATAAAGAAAGATTACAACAATGTATATGCAAGAACTAAATTGTTTATGATTACTAAATGTGCATTTAAAAATAAAACATGTATGACGTTTAATTAAAATGATTACAATAAACTATGCCTTTTTATTGAATCAGATGTTAAAAAATACAGGATGTGAAAAACATTGTAAATAAAGTTGATATCACCACAAAATAAAATAAAACACCAAACCAACTGCAAATTATTTATGTAACTTACGTTAAGGATTCTGACTCCAAACACATTGAGTAAAGTGTTGGACATTGGTGGAGTGGGGATATTTCAGTTTTGACATTCCAATCTAAACCACTCTGAAGAAAGTGTTGGACTTTCTGTGGAGGTTCAGGCTTATTATGGGGTCTATTATGACTTTGGCAGACTTTTCACACCATCCGCGGAAGTCCCGACGGGCAGGCTGGCGCCAGTGCGGCTGTCTCCCTGTGGGCCCCATTAGGAGTTACCTGCTGAGTCTGTAAAGCAGACAGTGAACATCTCAATGGGGCTGGCCAGGGGGGCCCCCACACTGTCTATGTCAAGAGAATGGGCAGGGCAGAGACCCCGCCTAGGGCCCCCTGCACACCGTCTCCACCAGATTTTAGATGGCGGGGCAACGACCATGTAATCGCCGGCAGAAAAGGGACTCGTAATCCCCAGGGCAATGCTGCCCTGGCGGATTAGGACTGCCAGCATCTCCAGCCCCTACTGTGGAGGAAAACTGGTGGTCTGACTGTGGCGCAACCACCACAGTCACAATGTGGCAGCCGGACGACCACACTGGTTGCGGTCCGACCACCACGCGGCCCTGGCTGTCTTAAGACCACCAGGGTCATAATGAGGCCCTATATCCTTTAGAAATATAACCACACTGGGTAGTGTTGGACTGGTACTGCAACACCCCCGCATAAAAAATAGTATAGGTAGGTACTTAGTATAAAAGTATAAGTTACTACAAAAGTGCAGTTTGTGAATATTGAAAAGTAGAAAACTTACTCCAAAGTGTGAGTTACTACAAGCATGCAGTTTGTGAATACCGCTTTGTAGTATGTTTTATACTACTACTGTATATAATGTCATTGGAGTATCAGGCCCAGTGTATGTTCTGCAGTGTAGTTAAGGTAGCAATGGCCATGAAAAGAAATATAAGATGCTCCCATAGAAACCCTTCCGTCTTGCTTAAAATGTGCCCATCATGTCAGGGCCCCCTATCTTTTATGGCCTCCACCCCCCTCCATTCTGTAAGATCATGATGTTTCAAATCTACTGTTGTAAAAAAAAATGAAAGTGTCTTCCTGGCTCATTGAAGAAACCCTACAACAACAACTCACCACAGGATCAGCCTGGAATATCCTTATGCCCAAACACAAATACACAAAACCAGTCCCTTTCCCAAATCCTAATCACTGATTGAAAGGGAAAATAGAACTGGGCTAAGGAACACCATTGTTCACCACTATTCCCTACCTGCCACCCATCCTCAGATTGGATATTATCCCAATGTGTTAACCCCCATGCATCACCAAAGGGAAGTCAAATGTCTAGCGATCATTCACTCATCATTGCATATGAACAATACCAACTTGAAAGGCTACAAACATTAAACAATGTTGTCTGCTAATCTAGGAGGTAATTTCAGTAAGTCCTCATTAATGGAGCCAGACATGCCCAATCTAGAATCATTCCCCTTCACATGACTTCAATTCTTTTCGGTGACCCATACATGGATACCACCTCCAAACATGATCATGCCTCACCTAGATGGTCTGTCTGTTTTGGTCATCTGCATTTGTCCACCATTTTTTGTGTGGTTGGCTAGAGCCTGGTATCTGGTTGTGCATCATTAGTTGCTGCCTATGTGTTGTCCAGTTCCCAAGCTTCTTTGAGGAAAATTGACCAATCTTTGTCCAAGTTACTCAACTTGGCATAAAACAGCAACCTAAACTTGCTGCTTCACTGCTTGAAAGAAATTGAAGTGCTGTTATACCGCCACATCTTAGTCACTGAATAATAAGTCCTAGCAAGTTTGTGTCAAATGTGTGTGTTCTCTGTAGAATCAAATTGCGGTCCATATCACACTACGGTCTGTACCACCATGTGTATGGTGGAGGCATCTTCCCTGGTAATGAATGAGCTTGTTCTTCAATAAAATAGACTAACAGGCCTTTTGGGTCCTTCATAATACTAAACCAATCATTAAGACTGGCCTTCATATTAGGACCTTTGATGCATTCAGGAAGTCCAATAAGGCATATGCTGTTATGGACTGTTCATCATCCTTTGTGTGATGTTTAAGGCATCCTAAGTTTTTTTGCTTCTATTTAGGGTTTAATTACAGGTCTCCCAGAGCAGAGCATGATCAGCATGTAAGATGACATGATCCAGAGTGACAGGATATGATTTGAGTTCAGCACATCGCAGTAGCCTTTAGCTCCTAACAGGATTAAGACAACCTTGTCAGGAGGAGCCCACTGGCCATCATGGGTGAAAACAGGGTCAGGAGTTGGCTGAACCTTCTTCTTAAATAGGCAAGGCTGAGCATGTGATTGTTTTGATAAACTATAGTTTCCTTGTATTTAAACTGCATTACCATCAGAAGGATTCAATTAAAAATCAACAATTGAGCTTCATTTTAAGACAGTTGGGGTGCCCAACAGTCAAATTCTCATAAAACCTTAGTGTATGTGTAGCGCCTTGAAGTAATCATCTTTCAAAACTCTCTACAGTCATGCTTAATTCCAACCACAGGCTGTGCAGAGCCATCAGTATGTACTCATATCAGTACCATTGCACTTAGGTATTACTTTGTTTAATATTCTGTGTGCACTGTATAAACACTTGAATTCTAAGTGTAAGATCATATTCACATTTTCAAATAGCTCCCTTAAAACCTTCACACAGTCCCAGGTTAAAAGCAAGCTGAACTACGGGAACACCATCTATGCAGGATCAACCAAAAACTCACCAGAAGGCTGCAGACTATTGAGAAGTCGGCAGCTAGAAATACTCTCAACCTCCCACTTTGCACTCACATCACAGGACACCTAATGTAGCTCCACTGGCTCCTAGTTCACAAATGAGCACAGGGCAAACTCCTCATCCACACTTTCAAAGCACTACATAACTCAGGCCCAGCATACCACAACAATTACATCACTCCTAAAGCTTGGAATGGCCTGCTGCTACACATGAGAGCTTCCTATTCTCTTCTTAAATTCTGCAAGAAGCTGAATACCTATCTTTTGAGTAGTGTCACTAGGCACGAAGGGCCAGATTTACAAGAAATTGGCGCAGTGGAATGCTGTGCCAAAATCAGCAGTGCTGCCCCAATTTTGAAACACAGGGCTGCACCGTATTCACAAGAATGCGGGTCAGCTCTGCGTTTCCCTCTGTACCAGTGCTATATGAAGCTGCCTGTGCTAACGCAGGCATTCTTGTACCACAGTGCAAGGGTGCAAGCGTGTCTGCGTTGAGGGGAGTGATTGTTTATGTGCTGGAAGGTGTCCCTTCCTGCACATAAACAATCTACAATGGTGATTTGGTACTTCTATGTGTGCTGCAGAGTGTAGCACACATTGAAGTACCAAAGGATCATTTTTTAATGATTGTTTAGGGACACCTTCCTGCAAATAAATTATCATCAATGGCGTTTTGACTCTTTTATGTGTGCTGCATAGTGCAGCACACATTAGAAAAAGCAAAAATCGAGGAGGAATAAAAGCATTCCTCCACTTTTTTCTATGCTAAAGCCACCCCTGGGGTGGCCTTAGCTTTTAGAGCTGCCACAGATTTACGATTTCTCGTAAATCTTGGGCATCATCAAAAACAATAGGTGTTGCGATGGAACGCCCACTGCAATACCCATTGGACGCTCCTCTGATCCGGAAATGTCAGAGAGGCTCATGTTCATAAGAAGGCATAACGCCCCAAAAAGTGGCCTTAAACCTTTTTGTAAATATGGAGCAGTGGTTAGCGCCACTGGAGCGTTGAAAAAAAGTGATACTCCGGTGGCAATAGGGCCTTGTAAATGTGACCTTAAGTGTGTCTAGACTCACATCTGCTCAGACCCAGGATACTCTCCTACGTGATAGTACACTCTACAAATCTGCATAAGATAGTTTAACATTCAAATTTTCCATCAGTAGCATTTAAAGATGTGGCCCACTGTACCCAACAAAGGTGTAGAGCCTATGCTTTAAGAATACTAGCTTTATTAGCTGCTTCTAGTATTGGTATAGGGAAAAGTATGATTATTTGTTTTCTGAGCTGCCATGAGGATTTTATCAATAGGAGTGAATGGCTCCTCTGCATTGAAGTAAAAATGTAATTTGTATGCTCTGTGGAGTTATTTGTCCCTCATTGTAAACTATGTTTGTGTTGTCTGAAGTGTGATGAAAAGCCCTAATTACTAGAGTGGTCTTGTGGTCCCACATCTGTAAGTATTTATTATCTAACATTTCAGCTTGCAGTGCATGTAAAAAGCTATATGTGTTTTAATCCAACTTTTTATACGAAACTGTATGAGTGTTTAATCCCTATTGAGCTTTAACTTGCTCTGAATAATGTGGTAAGTAAGCCCTTCCAAAGTTCCAAAACTCCATGAAGGCATGTAACTTTCTCCAAGTATTTGGAAGCTGTAAAGTAGCACATTTCTGTAGAAACTGAGGCGGTAGTCCATTACCCTCACTGGATTTTTTCATATGCAAGCAAGATCACATTAAGATGTGCAATTTTAGATTTCTTAAAATTCATTTCATACCCATATCAGGTCACAAGTATCACTATCCGATCCACTCGATTGAGATGTTCAGAGACATCATCATCTGTAATGTATATGCCATCAATGTATAATGCCTTTAAATCTTCATCTAACATCTCAATTATTCTTGCTGCAATGAGCCTAGAACTATGTTTATACCCCACAGGCAATCTTGAATATGCATACTGAAAACCCCTAACCACAAAACACAGATAGATACTGGGATTTAGGCACTACACATTGGTTAAAGAATTTATTGGAAACAACCAATGTTCTTTTGTATTTTTTCCTAACCAGATTAGTCATTTGTGAGTGTTTTGTACAACTGATGTGCCTGTGTATGCACTTATATGCCTATAATCTAAAATTATTCTTTGTCAATGATTAGATTCTAATACTAGAAAAGAGGTGCATTCATGGTAGAATTACATGTCACTATTATTCCTTGATCTTGTGATTATCTATGATGGCCTTTATATAGTGCTTAGCTTCTGGGTTTAATGGGTAGTGTGTCTGTGGTATAGCATCTTTGGTGCACCCATTGAGAAAATGCCCCTTTTTGCGTAGCCACCCCCATTTTCTGGTGAGTTTTATTGCTGGTTTTTAGACTCTGCACATGGGACCACAGATGTTCAGTTCCCAATTATGTGTGTTTGATCCCTAAGACATATACAAATAAGCTGATCCGTGATTGGCATGTGCAATGTTTCTATAAGACCATATTATACACTGCAGAAATACGCCTTGTTTGCTGTGGACTGTAACACTCACTGTGTCATCTGTTAGTATGACAAAGGAAAACATGGCTTCTGTCCTACCACTGCTGCAGTTTAAACCTGCAGTGTGCCTTATTACAGTGATTTATTTTTACTGGTGTAAACTACATTTTTATACATTAATAAGTCACCCTTATTAGGTTGTGTACTTCACAATGTAGGGTGCATGGTATTTAAAAATTGAACATGTAGAAAATAAATGTTAATATATACCTACAGTGACAAGAGCCAAAAACCTATTTTCAAAGTAGTAGGCCTAGCTTTCCTATGTAGAAAAAATAGCACAGATTAAAATACTAATACTTCTTACTTGGTAAAGGATCCACCTAGAAAGTAATTAAACCACTATATTTAAAAATCTAAATCAATGGTAAAGTTATATTTTAGCTACTCCTAGTCATGCTCAGACTTGACTGAGGTGTGAAATTACTATTAGAAGCATGCAATAGGCCTGATCTGAATGAGGAGAGATGACTCCTCTGAGCTCAACAGAATTTTCACAGAGAAAGCAGTGTCCATCCTAATGACTTCCCAATGTCAATTCCTGCATGGCGGATCTATCTGAAGCACATTTAAATGTTTTTCACCCTTCAAAGATAGCAAACAGGATGTTAGGATAATTTGTATGTATCACCTATCTAGTTGCTGAAGGATCCTACTTTTGTCCTATGAGACTGGAGTTCAGTTTTAGATGTGAGAGTACACTAGGATTACCACAGTATACTCCCCAAATACACTCCCAGCCCTTGTAGGAGGCTGGACTGGCTTGTAGTGAGTACCAAGAGGTACTTAAACCTTGCACCAGGCCCAGGTATCCCTTATTAGTGTATAGGGTATCTAGCAGCTTAGGCTGATAGATAATGGTAGCTTAGCAGAGCAGCTTAGGCTGAACTAGGAGACGAGTGAACAAGAGGTTGTCCTCCCAGTAAACTCTGTGACAGTCACTGACATCCCCATTTGCTTGTTTGACAGCTTGCTGCCTTAGACCCTCTAGTGTGGGACAGGTTTGCTGTGCCACACTCAGCTCCTCCCTGGCAGGCCCCCCTTCACCCAAAAGCTCAGCAGTGTCTGCTTCTAGCTCCTCTGGTGTAGGTTCTGCACAGGGTGGAAATTCTTCTTCCTCAGAAGAAGAATCCACTGTAGAGGGAGGGATAGTAGGTAGTGTTTTACCTTTGCTAACCCTAGCTTAAGGGAGCACTTGGTCCATTCTTCCAGGATCCAAGTCACCCTGTCCTTTTTGCTTTTTGGCCTGAGCCCTGGTCAAAGCAAAAATATGCCCTGGAATGCCCAGCATTGCTGCATGAGCCTCCAACTCCACTTCTGCCCAAGCTGATGTCTCTAAATCATTCCCTAATAGACAGTCTACAGTTGGGCCAGTAACCCCCCCCCAGTTGAGATTCACCACAGCCATGGGGTGGCTAAGGGTGTTGTTATGAGCATCGGTTACTTGGTACTGGTGACCAAGTAGGTGTTGGTCAGGGTGGACCAGTTTCTCTATTACCATTGTAACACTGGCACCTGTGTCCCTGTAGGCCTGAACCTCAACACCATTTATTAGGGGTAGTTGCTTGTACTTATCCATGTTAAGAGGACAAAAATCAATCGCCCCCTCAGAGACTAACACAGCCTCTGTGGTCTCCCTAATCAGACCAACCCCAACTGAGGGCCATATTTATACTCTGTTTGCGCCGGATTTGCGTTGTTTTTTTTTGACGCAAATTCGACGCAAAACGAACTCCATATTTATACTCTGACGTTAGACGCGTCTAGCGCCAAAGTTCATGGAGTTTGCGTCATTTTTTAGCGTGGACACCTACCTTGCGTTAATGATATGCAAGGTAGGCGTTTCCGTCTAAAAAATTACTCCCAGGCCTGTGCGCCTTATTTACACTCTCGTGCAAAAATGACGCACAGGAGTGGGCGGGTCAAAAAAAATGACGTCTACCCGTGTTAGCGTCATTTTTTAACGCCTGCTCAGGGCAGGCGTTAAGGGACCTGTGGGCTCGGAAGGAGCCCACAGGTGCCCTCCCAGGGACACCCCCTGCCACCCTTGCCCACCCCAGGAGGACGCCCAAGGATGGAGGGACCCACCCCTGGGACATTAAGGTAAGTGCTGGTAAGTATTTGTTTTTTTTTGTGGCATAGGGGGGCCTGATTTGGGCCCCCCTACATGCCACTATGCCCAATGACCATGCCCAGGGGACAAAAGTCCCCTGGGCATGGCCATTGGGCAAGGGGGCATGACTCCTGTCTTTGCTAAGACAGGAGTCATGTTAATGGCATATGGGCGTCAAAAAAAAATGGCGCAAATCGGGTTGAGGCGATAATTTTGCCTCAGCCTGACTTGCCCCATTTTTTGACGCCCAATCTCCATTTTCCCCTACGCCGGCGCTGCCTGGTGTGTGTCATTTTTTTTTGACACACACCACTCCGCAGCGCCGGCTAACGTCATTGAATAAATACGGCGCCCGCATGGCGCTTCAGAATGCCGGCGTTAAATTTTTTGACGCACAACTGCGTTGAACAGTTGTGCGTCGAAAAGTATAAATATGGCCCTAAGTTACCAAAGGTGAGCCCAGCTACTCCCTTGGACTGGCTATTAGTAGGTTTGCTCCCACCACCACTGCTATTACTAGGGGCACTAGGTGTAGCAGCAGGGGTTGTAGTGGTAGGAGGCTTGGTGCTTTTCTTTGGACAACTGGGATCTGTTGTCCAATGGCCTTTTATTTTACATAAATAGCACCATGGTTTATTTTCTGTTTTGATTTGAAGAGGATTTGGGCCCACCACCCCCACCAGAGTGTTTTTGTGGACCTGATGAAGACTCATTTTTAGATGTCTCCCCACCCTTGTCAGAAGACTTACCATCCTTCTTCTTGCCATCTTTGTCACCCCCTGTATGAACTTTTCTGTTCACCCTTGTTCTAACCCATTTGTCTGCCTTCTTTCCCAATTCCTGGGGAGAGGTCAGATCAGAGTCCACCAGGTACTGGTGCAACAAATCAGACACACAATTATTAAGAATATGCTCTCTCAGGATTAAGTTATACAGGCTTTCATAATCAGTAACTTTACTGCCATGTAACCACCCCTCCAAGGCCTTCACTGAATGGTCAACAAAGTCTACCCAGTCTTGTGAAGACTCCTTTTTAGTCTCTCTGAACTGGATCCTTTACTGTTCAGTGGTTAAGCCATACTCATCAAGGAGTGCATTCTTAAGAACTGCAAAATTATTGGCATCACTTTCTTTCACAGTAAGGAGCCTATCCCTACCCTTTCCACTAAATGATAGCCATAGGATAGCAGCCCACTGCCTTTGAGGGGCATCCTGTACAACACAGGCCCCCTCAAGTGCAGCAAACCACTTGTTAATGTCACCCCCCTCCTTGTAAGGGGGAACTATCTTGTGCAGATTTCTAGAATCATGCTCTTTTGCAGGATGACTATTTGGAATACTGCTGCTGCCACCATTTTTAGTAAATGGCCTTCATAGGAGACTTTATTTAAATTTTTAAAGTCCCCTTAAATGATGGATACTAAGAGTTTGGTATCAAATTAATTGTTATAATAAATCCCACAACTTCCAGTTGTTGGATTTAATATAACTTGTTCAGGTAAAGAGTTTTAAACTTTACCTGAAAAGTTGCCAATTTCAGCCCTGCATTGTTCGTGCTGCTGTGCTCTGATTGGCCAGCCTCTGGCAGCCTAGCCAGGCTGCCTTGATGAGGTGTGAAGTGGTCTGGCTTCACACAAAGGAATGTGCCTGTGGGAGGGAATCTCCCCTCAGCAGATGGTGAGGCAGGAAGGGGGAGGGCTGCCAAACTAGTCTTCAAAGGCAGAGAAGGACATTTGTAGCAACCAGCAACACCCCCACATCCTGCAACCCCAGTCAACTAGGTGCTCCCTTGATTAGATTAGGAGAGGGCAGGAGAGGGGTGTGTTTATGATTTTTAGCCACACCAGTGGGTGGACTCAGCCAGATGTAACCTCCAAAAATCAGATTCAGCCATGATGGATTTTTGGAGAATGTTGCCTCCTGGGATTGATTTTTGCCACACTGTCCAGGAAGTGGTCATCACAGGGGGAAGGACCCTGCACCTGATTGGAGAACCAGGACCCCCTGCTTTTCACCCAGGAGCAAGGATAAAACTGAAAGACCTGCACCCACACCTCAGATCCCCATCAGATTCCAACAAGGAAGAACCACAGGAGAAGAAGGACTGCCCTGCTGGACCCCTGGCCTGCACCTGGAACCTGCACTCAGAAGGACTGCACCGGCTTCACACTTGGGCTTCACCACAAGAAGGACTTTGCTGGCTTCAACTGGTTCAAGGAGGGACTCCCTGTTTGCTACAGGTGAAAAATTGCTAACCAGAGTCCCCTGCACCAACTCCTGAAGAAATCAACCAGCTGACCACTGCCCAGTGGCCAAAAAGGAGTTTGTGCCAGGTGCATTCTGGGAGTTGTAGTCCGCACTCCCCAAGGACCATGTCAGAACTTCTGGACCCTCGGGGTGAGCTGTGGACCTCAAAAGAACCTTAAAAGAACATCTGAGAGAAGCCCCAGAAGTTTGGAGAAGTTTGGAGAACTTTTGAAAAAAAGCTCCATAGAGGGACCAACCTGCCGCGGCAACTCTAGCAGGCTTGCCTCAACCGCGATCCGGCCTGATTTGCTGGTTCGTCCCGGTAAAGAAAATCTCTGAAAAAGCAACAAAATCCGAAGGTAAAAAGTTGACCGGGACCTCCCAGCTAGCGTATCCGAGAAGGGCTCCAGGGACGTCGGATCAAGATCCAAGTTTACCCCGGTCGAAGGATTTTCACCTCGAAAAAAGTCTGAAGGTAAAAATCTCCACCAAGGAATCCCGCGACGCGTATCCAGGGAAGGGCTCCAGGAGGCCGGATTGGACTGGCAGGCTCGTCCCGCTGAAGAAAATCTTCAGAAAAAAAGACTAAGGTGGTCATTACAACCCTGGCGGTCGGTGTTAAAGCGGCGGTAAGACCGCCAACTGGCCGGCGGTAAAAGTTTTGCAATTACGACCGTGGCGGAATCCGCCAACAAAGACAGCCACTTTAACACTCCGACCGCCACTGCGGTACAAACAAACAGCGCGGAGGTCACTGCCAACAGACAGGTGAAGGACAATGTCTCGCCCACAGTATCCCAACCTACCAATCCGCCACCTTTTCCGGGGCGGGTTCACCGCGGATAGAAACACGGCGGAAACAGGATTCCAACGGGAAAACGCTCACCTCTACACACCCCATGAGGAACAAGGACACTATGGACCCGGAACTCCAAATTCTCCCTGCGATAGTCTTCCTGCTCCTCTACCAGGAGCACAAATGCCGACGGTGAAGACCACAGTGAGTACTGCACCTATGACACAGGGGAGGCAAAAAACAGTGACACACACACGCAATACGCAACACCCCCACCCCCACCCTCACCCACGACAACACACACACTAATCCATATTGATACATCACAGTTACAACCCCCCAACCCCTCCGGAAGAATGCAAAGACAACAGAAAATGAGTGTAACCATTGTAATATATTAAAATCAAGTAGGCAAAAAAATATATATACACCATTAACAAAATATACACCAAGCATAGTAGTTAGGTAGTGCTCCAATTAAGTCCGTGGAACACTCGGCCCACACGGTATGGGTGAGGCCCACTCAAGATCCCTGACCATGACGGAGAGAACACTGCAGGGGCATCAGAGAGCAAGAAAACAGGTACTCAGGGGGAGGGAAAGGGGGGGCACCTCAGCCGATTTAGTGCAGGACGCCAAATCTACGAGAGGGCCACATGCCCACTGTTCAGTCCTGGGGAGTGCAAAGCCACAGTCTGTCAAGTCTCTACAGTGGGTGGGTTGCCCACTGCCATATCCTGGGGAGTGCAAAGCCACAGTCTTTCAAGTCTTTCCAGTGGGTGGGTTGCCCACTGCCATATCCTGGGGAGTGCAAAGCCACACTCTCTAGTCTCTACAGTGGGTGGGGAGTGCAAAGCCACCGTCTTTCAAGTCTTTCCAGTGGGTGGGTTGCCCACTGCCATATCCTGGGGAGTGCAAAGCCACAGTCTCTCAAGTCTCTACAGTGGGTGGTTTGCCCACTGCCTTATCCTGGGGAGTGCAAAGCCACAGTCTCTCAAGTCTCTACAGTGGGTGGGTTGCCCACTGTTCCATCCTGGGGAGTGCAAAGCCACAGTCTCTCAAGTCTCTACAGTGGGTGGGTTGCCCACTGTTCCATCCTGGGGAGTGCAAAGCCACAGTCTCTCAAGTGGATAACAGTCTCCACTGATTCTGGAGGGGGCATTGTGCCCAGAGTGCTTCATCCTGCTAAGGTCAGAGGTAGTGGATGGATCTCTCCACTGGTTCTGGAGGGGGCATGGTGCACAGAGTGCTTCATCCTGCTAAGGACAGAGGTAGTGGATGGATCTCTCCACTGGTTCTGAAGAGGGCATGGTGCCCAGAGTGCTTCATCCTGCTAAGGACAGAGGTAGTGGATGGATCTCTCCATTGGTTCTGGAGGGGGCATGGTGCACAGAGTGCTTCATTCTGCCCGTAACGGACTCAGTAGCGTCAGTGCCCTTGGCGCTCATGGGCCAGCATTGCTTGAGACGGCGGTGCCCTGTTCAGCAGTGCTTGAGACGGCGGTGCCCTGTTCAGCGGTGCTTGAGATGGCGGTGCATTGTTCAGCTGTGCTTGGAGTGGCGGGCTCCTTTGCAGTGACTCAGCTGCTGGCGGTCCTTCATGGCCCAGCGGGGCTTGTGCTGGCGGTCCTTTCTGTCCCAGCGGGCCTTGTGCTGGCGGTCCTTCATGGCCCAGTGGGGCTTGTGTTGGCGGTCCTCTCTGTCCCAGCGGGGCATGTCCCAGGCTGTGGCCTCCTGGGCAGCAGGGCTGGTGGCGGAGGCCTCCTGGGCAGCTGGGCTGGTGCTGGCGGTGGCCTCCTGGGCAGCAGGGCTAGTGGCGGTGGCTTCCTGGGCAGCTGGGCTGGTGCTGGCGGTGGCCTCCTGGGCAGCTGGGCTGGTGGCGGTGGCCTCCTGGGCAGCTGGGCTGGTGCTGGCGGTGGCCTCCTGTGCAGCAGGGCTGGTGGCGGTGGCCTCCCGGGCAGCAGGGTTGGTGCTGGCGGTGGCCCCCTTGGACAGCGGGGATGATGGCGGTCTTCTCCGCCGTGCTGCTCTTCCCAGACTTGCAGTGTTTCTTGTGCCCCTTCCCCACCTTGGAAGGTGTCGCAGCTGACTCCACACCCCCACCTGTACCCCTGGGAGCGGCTTTGGTGGCTGGAGTCTTCCCCCTCTCCCGCCGGGCACTGGCCCACTTCTGATGCTTGACAGGTGGGGGACTGTCTGTGATGTGGCTCCGTGCCACACTGGCTGCCCTGGTGGCCGGTGCACTCCAGATTCCGGTGACTACAGGCACCACTTGTCCCAGAGATGTTGTGGCTCAGGTGCTAGTTCGGGACATAGGAGACGGATGGGGTGGGGGAGGTGTGAGAAAGAGGTTGGACAGGAAAAGTTTTTTGGACACACTGGGACGGGTAGCTGGAGGGGGTTTGGGAGTGGAGGAAGAGGTTGTGGTTGTAGGAGGTGTTCGTTTGCTGACTTTGGGTGAAGGTGCATGCGCCGGAAGCTGTTGTGAGGTGGATGGCTGTTGGGTGGGTGTGTGCCTGCGTTTGTGTATCTTGGGAGGGGGCGTCACAGACACACTGGGAGAGGACACAGGGGACGTGTGAATGGTAGTGGGGGTGGTGACTGCACGCAAGCGGGGTGTGGTGGTGGGTGTGCTGGTGATGGAAGTAGTGGCTGTAGAGGGAGTGCATGCAGGTGTGAGTGTAGACGAGACTGGGAGGGAGGAGGGAGATGAGGAGGAGGGGGACACCGTGGAGGCAGTGGATGTTGGTGTGTCTGCATGTGTGTGATGCTTGCGTGAGTGCCTGTGGGATGTGTGGTGCTTATGTTTGCCTGAGCTTCCCATGTGTGTTGACGTGTGTGCATGCTGGTCTAGAGGTGTGCTTGGGTACAGGGGATTGGGTCTGGGCAGAGGAAGTTGGAGGGGGGAGGCTAGAGACAGGGACAATGGCTGCCATCAGTGCTGAGGCCAGAGTCTGAAAAGCTCGCTGAAGGGCCGCCTGACCAAAATGAATGCCCTCCAGGAATGCATTTGTTTGTTGCAACTGCCTTTCTACTCCCTGGATGGCATTCAAAATGGTAGACTGCCCAACAGTGAGGGACCTGAGGAGGTCAATGGCCTCCTCACTGAGGGCAGCAGGGGTGACTGGGGCAGGGCCTGAGGTGCCTGGAGCGAAGGTGTTGCCCACCCTCCCGGGTGAGTGGGCACGGGGCAAAGGCTGAGGGGCTGCTGGGAGGGAGGTGCTGGTAGGGGGGTGGCGGCTGTACCTGTAGATGAGGGGGCACAGATGTTGCCACCACCACAAGGGAGCTGCCATCAGAGGACGGGTCCGTGTCACTGGTCTCAGCTCCTGTCCCCGCCATGGAGCTCCCCTCGCCCTCCGTCCCACTGGTGAAGTCTGATTCGGCAGTGTGGCCCTCCATGGCCATGTGGGATGCAGCCCCCTCGTGCTCCGGTGCCACTGCTCCTCCGCCTGATGATGCTAATGCACACAAGAACAGGAAGACCACAAAAAGGGGGGACAACGACAGAAGAAAGACATGTTGAGTGCATGCAGTACCGCTACCGTTAGCAGACACGACAGACACAGAAGCCCCCTGCACTACGCCGTGCTCTTGGGCTCCACTGTTTAATTCCTGGGAAATGGCCAACAAGGCTATGTACGACATCTGCACACATGGATGACACAGGGGCATGACTAGGTGTAGTTGGCATTCTACAGAGGTGCGGTGGGGTGCCACATGGCCTGCCTTACGGAGGGACCTTGCCTACGGAACTCACCCTGGCCTAGGGAAACCCACAGCCCACCTCCCCCACCCAGACCCCTCCACTGCACGCAAAATCAGCAGAATGAGAGTGTACTCACCCCCTTGTGGCTGCTGTGATGCCCTCAAGCACCCATCCAACTCTGGGTACGCCACTGCCAACATCCTGAACATCAGTGGGGTCATGGTGCGACGGGCAGCCCTCCCACATTGGGAGGCCATCCCCAGCTGAGCCTCCGCCGTCTTCTTGCTCCAGCGGCGAATGTCCTCCCATCTTTTCCGGCAGTGGGTGCTCCGTCTGTGGTAGACCCCCAGGGTCCGGACGTCCTTGGCAATGGCACGCCAAATATATTTATTCTGGTGGGCGCTGACCTACATGATTTGTACAGGGGGAAGAGAAACTTATTACCAACTGCACCGTCAAAGTGATTGGCCCCCATCCCTACCCTTGCCATGTGGCACATGCACTCACCGTCGTTTCATGCACGCCGCACTCTCTCCCCTTTTTTCTTACATCCACCCCTCTCCACACAGGCATAGCCCATACAGCATGCTCCCAGTGTACTTACCTGTTTGTCTGGAGGACCGTAGAGTTGCATGTACTGGGGGAGGACCCCATCCACGAGTTTCTCCAACTCTTCTGATGTAAAGGCAGGGGCCATTTCCCCAGACACTCGAGCCATTGTCTCTTCCAGACCGAGGTCACAGCAGCACTTGCAGTGTAGGTCCTCTCCTGTCGAAGATCAGGTATCGAGTGATTGAAGTGATAGAAAATGGCCGTCACGTCCGCGGTGGTGAGTACCGTCACTGCCGGCGTACATCGTCATTGGCTCCTGGGACCCATAGGGTCCAATGTTAACCAATGCAGCGTTGCGCCGTGGTCTTCGACCGCCTACCGCAACGGTGTACAACGCCAGCACAGTTACCTCACATCCCATTGTCCCACTTTACAGGTCAGGCAACCGCCATTTCAGGGACCCACATGGCTTCATTTTCAACTGCGTCACACATAGCTAAGCCTAGACTCAACACACATACAGGCCACTTTGTAGATTATGATTGGTGTTCTGTGTAAGCTGTGGGTATGTACCTCTGAGTTGTTTGACTCTGTGCTCGCTGTTGTCCTTCATAGGCACCGTCCACTGGGACATGTAAGGAGATGGCGGCATCCTCTGGTGTACCGACCGTTAGTGGACCTGTCGACAATGGAGGAAAGACATGTGATAATCACATCCAGTAACTGGGTGCCCAGCTGGAGCCAGACCTGATGTCAGCTATCCGCCATCCCACAGGAATCCCCCCTCAAGTGCAGGTGCTGTCAGTGCTCCATTTCCTTGCAAGTGGGTCATTTCAAACAACAGTGGCCATAGCATTAGGGATGTCCCAGCCCATGTTTTCCAACGTGTTGTCCAGAGTGTTGTCTGCCCTGCTGAAACACATGCGGAGCTACATAGTTTTCCCTCAGGTGGAGGATTTGCCTACAGTGAAAGGTGATTTCTATGCCATGGGACATATCCCCAACATCATAGGTGCCACTGATGGGACCCATGGGCTTTGGTACCCCCCCCACAGGAGTTAACAGGTGTACAGAAACCAGAAGAGTTATCATTCGATGAATGTACAGATGGTATGTTTGGCCGACCAGTACATCTCCCAGGAGAATGCCAAATTCCCTGGCTCAGTGCATGACGCCTACATCCTGTGGAATAGCAGCATCTCTTATGTGATGGGTCAACTCCAGAGGCACCGTGTGTGGCTATTAGGTGAGCACCTGGAAGCTAGTCAGTGGGAATGGTTGTCTGGGTCTGGGGATATCCCTCCAGGTTAGTGTGTGTCTAACAGTTGTCCCTCGCCATTTGCAGGTGACTCTGGTTACCCCAACCTGTCATGGTTACTGACCCCAGTGAGGAATCCCAGGACAAGGGCTGAGGAATGCTACAATGAGGCCCATGGCCGAACTAGGAGGGTGAAAGAGCTGACCTTCGGCCTCCTGAAGGCCAGGTTCAAGTGGCTCCATATGACAGGTGGATCCCTATTCTACTCACCAAAGAAGGTGTGCCAGATCATCGTGGCCTGCTGTATGCTTCACAACTTGGCTTTGTGACGACAGGTGCCTTTTCTGCAGGAGGATGGTCCAGATGGCGGTGTTGTTGCAGCTGTGGAGCCTGTGGACAGTAAAGACGAGGAAGCAGAGGAAGAAGACATGGACAACAGGGACTCAGTGATCCAGCAATATTTCTAGTGAAACACAGGTAAGAATACATGTACTTAAACACTACTACCTCTCTACTGTCTGTTTTTTTCACCCAGTGTATGGTCACTGAGTTCCCATTTTCACTTACGATTTCACAGATCTGAGTCCCACAGTGTGACATCTGCTTTGATTCTTCATGGAGTAGAGCTGTGTGACATAGGTATGTTGACATTACAAATGAAAGAGCTTTTTGCCACAGTAATTGCTAACACAGTATTCCGAAATCACAGACTGACTCCAGATTGTTTTGTGCTTTAAGGATGTTTATTTTAGTGCTCAAAATTGGAGGGGGTAGCAAAATTGTGAGGGATGATAGCGGAGGAATGTCCATGGCAGAGTCCAGTCTATTAGTCGCACAGGTGCATTGCCCAAATGGGCATAGGAAGTGGAGCTAGGGCAGTTTAAGGTTGGACAGGGTGACAAAGTGGGACAGTAGGATGACAATCAGGGTGGTCTCATTTCTTGGCGGGGGACTTGGCATCATTCTCTGTCTTTGTCCTGGATCTCAGGGACCGTTTGCGAGGTGATTCTCCCTCTGCAGGGGATGGGGTGCTGGTGTGGTGGTCCTGTGGCGGTGCCTCCTGTCCACTAGCGCTGGCGGAGGTGGTGGGCAGTTCATCGTCCAGGCTAGTGTCAGGGGCCCCTTGTAGTGCCACAGTGTCCCTCCTGGTGTTGAGTACTTCCTTCAGCACCCCTAAGATGGTGCCCAGGGTGGAATTGATGGTTCTGAGTTCCTCCCTCAAGCCCAGATACTGTTCCTCCTTCAGGCGCTGGGTCTCCTGAAACTTGGCCAGTACCATTGCCATCGTCACCTGAGAGTGGTGGTAGGCTCCCATGATGGAGGAGAGGGCCTCGTGGAGACTGGGTTCCCTGGGCCTGTCCGCCCCCTGTCACACAGCAGCCCTCCCAGTTCCCCTGTGGTCCTGGGCCTCCGTCCCCTGGACCGTGTGCCCACTACCACTGCCCCCAGGTCCCTGTTGTTGTTGGGGTGGTGAGTTAGCCTGGATTCCCTGTAGTGGTGGACACACTGCTGATTTACGTGTCCTGGGGATGGAGGTACGGGCCCACTGGGTGGGTGCTGTGCTGGTGTTTCCAGAGGGGGGAAGTTCTGTGGTGGCCTGTGACTGGGTGTGGGGAACCGACTATCGGAGGTCCCCGATGAGCCGGGCTGGTCATCTAGATCCAGTTGGACAGAGGTGCTGTCATCACTGTGGGCCTCTTTGGTTGGTGGTGTGGACATGTGTGGACCCTCTTGTCGGGTGACGTTGGGTAGTGGTCCTGCAGGGGTATAAAAGGATTTTTATTACATCTGTGTGTGCCATGGTGTGCAATGAGTGGGTGACCGTGTACCCCAGTGCTTGCATTCCTGTGTGGGACCTTGTGTGATGATGGTTTAGGGGGGTGTATGGGTATGTGCAGTGGGCATGCTTTAGTGATGGGTGTCCATGCTTTTTAAATACACTGCAACCTGCCCTTGAGGCTGTCCAGGGCCTACCTTAGTGGTGATTTGTAGTAAATAGGAAGGTTTGGGCCCAGCAAGAGAGTTAACTTGCCAGGTCGACATGGCAGTTTAAATAAAACTTCATCCAACGGCTCTGCAGTGGCAGGCCTAAGTCATGCTTAAAGGGTTACTGAAGTGGGTGGCACAATCAATGCTGCAGGCCCACCAGTGGTATTTAATATACAGGCCTTGGGCATTTTACTAGGGATTTCCAAGTTAATTAAAAATGCCAATTGTAATATATTTTTAGGGTAAGGGCACAAACACTTCAGCATCAGCCAGCAATGGTAAACTGCCCAGTGTCCTAAAGCCAAAACAAATGAAGTCAGCAAAACAGGAGGTGGGATGGCAAAAAGTCAGGGGAAACCATGCCAAAGATGCCAGGTCTAACAGTCTTTAACCTACAGGTAAATAGACACATCATAATGCAATGTAAAGTAATGCATTATAAACAAAATAAACAATTAATGCAAGTTAAAATAATATGTGGAAATGCATGGTGTTTGTAGGAGAGCTCAGTTTTAAAACTACAGACATCAGATATCTATGTGTGTGAATGGAAGGTCACTGGATGAATCCCAGTTGGTGCACTGGGAAAACCTGATGTATAGTTATTGTGCTATTAGGTCCCACGCTGTGACAATAAAGTACTGTGAATATACAAGTCATTAGTTTAATAGTGTATTTCCCACAGTATGACAAAGGATATAAAATTTAAAAAAATGTGAAAGAAAGCATTTTAGCAATCTTTTGAAAGATGTGTGATTTTTTCTGACCCCATAATGCACCGCTTCACTAATTCTCCTTCAGGATCCCTCAACATTGATGCAGCCCTCGGGTACACCCAAGATTAAAGTCCCCAGAAAAATGTTTGTGTGTACTCATGGATTTGAGAAGGTACTCCTGTGGTTGTTTGGGCACCAAAACAAGTTTGGAAACTTTTTCAAGCTTTTGCTCCAAAGCTTCAATTGGCCCAACTGTGAAAAGGATCCAACAGGCAATTCCACAGCATCAGATTGAATTTCATATTTGTCCCCCATGGAAAAGAGTTTTCCCTCAGAAAAACAGCAAATTCCCTTTTCAGTTTAGGATTTAGAAACTTTTTTTAACTTGCCTGCCATCGCGGTTGGAGTCAATTTGCACCTAGGTCTACCTCAACCATTAACTATCCTTGGAGCTGTTTGAATTTAAATCTTTAAAAATGCATATCTCTGATTCACCTTGTTGAATTTTGTCAGTTTGGCATCATTTTTTTTTATTTTTTTTAAATGAGTGTTTGAGTCCCACCCTTTCTGTTCCTTCTCACATTAACCTCTATCTCACATGCTGACTCTGTCATTTCCCTGTTTTGTGTTTTCATCTATTCTGCGATGCTCAGGCCCTCATTATGATTTCAGGGTGCGCCAGAAGACTGCCATATTATGACTACTGAAGGATTTCCGCCTGAATTTGGAGAGAAATCTGTCAGCAGCTTGCAAGAATTATTAGTTGGCCTCACTTCTCTCCTATATACCATAGTAGAACAGCGGATATACTTTTCAGCTGCAAAGGGAGCTCCTGTCTCTCCCCCCAACCAATGGTTATGGAACTCAAGCAAAGCTGATAAACCTGTCTGATTCGTTCAAGGTGTCAGGTTTCTTGTAATTGAAGAAGAACATGTTTGCTGCCTCTGTGCCAACCCTCTATCTCTCAGCCCTTAAAAGGTAATCTCTCACTATCTTTCTTTTGTATCATGTGTATATCTTTAGGGGCTCTTATTTGTATCATGTGCATACCTTTTGGGGGTCTTTTAGTGAAAGTTATTAAGGGTAACAATCACATGCTACATGTGAATAACATGTTACCCTATTGAATGTTATGGAGAACAATGTGATTTTTCATCTACATACCAGCTCTGAAACCCATTGTTGTCTATTGAAATACAGATATGAACATTGGTTTGGATCAACATTAAACACTATAAAACATCAGCGAGCACTTGAGCTACACATAGCATGTACTTGTTGAACTGTCAAATCATACTAAAGCAAACAAATGGCATGTCTGTGTAACCCAAATGAAGCTTAATGCAACATGTGTTTATATTGGTAAAATAATCAAATATCTTAAGTGCAATGTTGGATCTTAGAACAGAAAATAGTGAAGATTACATCAAAACCCAACCCCCGAGATGGTGTGCCAAGAAATGTCATAGTAGCTACCCTGAACTAGTACTTCTCTCTTTTCACACACATAACATTTTTTCAGTAATCTCACCAGCACGTGCAATAGGATTATGGTATATTCCATGTAGGAAAAGACCGTCTTTTGCATGGTTTGCCCCAGGTTTTTGGCCTATCTGTTTTTTATAGGTGGTAGAACACTGTGCCCTTTACCACTGCTAATCAGTAGTAAAGTGCCTGTACTCTCCCTTTAATAAACATAATATATGGTCAAAAAGGGGGAAGTATATGCCTTGACTTCCACTTCTAAATTAATTTATCAAACAGAATAACCCCTATTTACTCAATCCGGTATCCTTAAATTAATTCATATTTTTTTTTTTTACAAAATCATTCACTATGACCTTTTAGTTCAATCACAAATATTTCTTGTAGTTTTTGATGGGTACTAGGTGCTCCTAAAATAAAAACACATTGAAAGTGAATATTGTGATGCATAAAGTGCCAGTGTTATATACAATATATACAAAAATGTGGTTAAAAAATGAACCGTGAACTTCCAAAAGGCTCCTTCAATCCAGGAGTCTTGAAGTCACTATGTTATTTTACATCAATCCACATTGAATTGTTTTCGACGTTTCGACCCTTTGTACAGATATAAATCAACAGCGGGTCATCATCAGGACTGGAAATATCTCTATATTGGTAGCAACAATTTGTTCCAAGATCATCTAGATTAATCTTTACATTTATTTCTTGGTGGTGGTTGCCAATATTATTCATCGTTTTCAGCGGTAAGTGACATCAATCAAATTTTCTTAAAAGACAGAGGCATTCCTGCTTTAAGCCATTCAAACTGAGCATCTAAGGCGAGAGGCCTCTGTCCCTGCCCAAAATAATTCTACACCAGGTAGCAGAATGAAGAGCAATCAATAGCTCAAGAAGGGAGGAAGGGATACCCAGAGTAGCCAGTTTTCTCCATAGTAATGCTCTATCTACTTTATCAAGTGCCTTAGTAAAGTCAATAAAAGCGGCATAGACCGCTCCACCTCTTAATCTTACATATTTTTCTGAAATAAGTTGTAACATTGCAATGTTATCCTTTTTACCATGATTACGCCTGAACCCCATTTGTTCCAGAGCAATAAAATTATTCTCCTCTGCCCAATCAACAAGTCTAGAGAGAAAACATTTAGCGCCCTTCATAAATAGGGGAATACTAATGCTACCAGTCCATGAGGGAGGAACACTTCGAGAAAGGAAGCACCTTCGAAAATCCACATATAAAATCTTATTCTAAAGGCCGCTATCTTGCTTTATTATGGAAATGGGCACATTTCCAGGGCCTATTGCAGCAGAATAACACATAGAGGATATCACTTGCTCTATCGCTTTCACTGTCGGAAAGGAAATGGGATACATCTCCTTAATCCTAAGGGGCCACCCTGCCACCCTGTTTGGAGCATGCAGGGAGATGATAAATTCGGACCACCTGGCGGAATATACCGCATTGGGAGTAGGCAGAATTCTAGCTCCACACCCCTCCCTGACCAGGCCCCAAAAATGTCTAACTTCCCCCTTTACTGCTGCTTCTGTGAGATTAATCCAAAGCTTATTACAGGCCTTTCTCGCAAAACATAGCTTCATATGCTTCCTTCTCCTTTTTAATAGAGGAATTTCTTACAAGGGAGTAATCTAAATACTGTGTCCGAACCAAACTATTTATTTCTCTATTTAGAGTGACTAGGGGATGTGCAATAAACCCCTGACTGCTTTTAGGGACATTAGGGGGGGGTTAGATAACAATTGATTCATGAATTTTGTGAAGTTTTGCAATTCCTTCCACTCCCAGGAATCCAAAGTTACAACCACTGATTCCAGAGACTCCCTAAAACATAAGATCCTTCTGGGGTCCCACTGGGTCCTTCCTGTCTTTTTATCAAAGACCTGTGTTGCCCCCTTCAACTCCCTAGCCCCCATCATTAACAGGTTAAATTCTAATGTGAACAGAATGGGGTTATGATCACTAAGCGGAGTGGTTAAGACCTTTAAATCAACTAACAAGGAATCATTCCAGTACCCAAATATCACATGGTCTAAAATTGCTTTTCCCCCTGCTGCCACATATGTAAAAGAGGCAGGGTAACCAGATAGTGATATTCCATTCACAATAATACTGTTGTTTTCCATAAGGAGCTTAAGCAAAAGATTTCCTCTTTTATTTGAGCTAATCGATGAAGGGAAGAGGCAGGTAGGATTCCACAAGGTAGTCTCTCGCTCAGCCTCCCGAACCTGCGATAAGGCATCATTATATATCTAACAATTTAGATCACCTACCAGGACTATAGATGGGAAGACTCACTGACTAAACCATTTTTTATATACAGAAAGACGTTTTGTAGCAGGGCATCATAGACCGCATCTGGCAGGACATACGAATTTAACAATAGCAGCAAGGTAACGCCTGTATTATTTTGCAACTGAAGAGATAAGGCCAAAAAAGGTTACTAGGATCTTTAAAACATTCAAAATTCACTTGAGTTTAGTTGATAGTAGGCAGGTCACACCTGCCTTGGCATGCCCCCTCCTCGAGGGGGTAGTCTTACAATAAACGACATAATAATCATCCTACATTAGATCCTTATCATGCCATGTCTCCTGCAGACAAATCAAATGAGGTTTTAGAGAGCTAAGGGACAAGTTTTTTCTTCGCATATTTTACCCCTGCTATATTCCAAGAGATAATGTTTAGGCATGCGCTAGTCAAAGTGGCTGGATTGTAGTCTGGACCACCGCACCTGGCTCAGGACGCCCGGGAGCCAGCTCCTTCCATCCAAATCTATAACACTTTGATCAGGGACAGCCCATCTCTCTTGCAGAGACACCTTGCTATCATTCCCCACTAGAGAGATTTCAAGGGCCTGTATATCCAACCTGGGCCTGAACTCATATTGGCTCTGCTGATTATGAGCCTCTGAGACTAAATGACAGTCTGTGAGCCTATCTAAAGGCGTTTCTCCACCCCTTCTATCACCCAACCCAGTATAAGTATAGCCCAAAATAGGAACCACATCAATACCACGACATTGCAAAAAGTCAGCATTTTGAAGGACCAGTTGATTTACAACCTACGTCAGAATCCAATAAATAAATCAGAGCGATGTCTTCACTTTGGATTGACTTCAATATACTAGAATCAGAAAAACAATTTAACATGGTAGATCTGTTCAAAATTAAGTCGCCATCAATGAGAGTGAAAAAATCCAGGGTAAGGGAGGCCCCACAGTGTCCCCCCCACAGGGGGACTCTCCAATAATAGGCTATCATTAGATTCTCTTGAAGGCTTCGGAGACAGAAGTACTGGAGCTGCTGGTTTCAAAACAGGAAGCCACCCAGTGACCCCACAAACTCCTTTGGAGATGGAAAGGATAAAAGAGTAAGCTTCGGGCAAAGGTCCAGAGTAGGTTGAATAGGTTGAGTAATCACATTTGAAGACTCCAGTCGAGCTTGAGAAGAATCACGTATCTCAGGAAAGCGTACTTTTCTTTTGCCTTTTTTAATGAACCGTTTTTTTTCCCAATTTATCTCCTTGTTTACGTTCTTCCTCTTACTTTTCTTATTTTCCTCATGCTTTCCTTCCACTCCTATTAGAGAAGGTTGCGAGTCTGGTAAGCCCATCGAAGAATTAGAAGAGACTTTAAAGAAATATCTCCTGGGTAGGCTGATTAAGAATTTCCTTTTGCTTTGTATTAACTTGGGGTGAATCAAAGATAAATCTGGTAAAAGTCCACCGTACTCTACTGCAGGGACCTTTTATCATCTTGCTTATTCCTATGAGCTTTAGAAGTTTGTGTACTCGCCTCAATTCTGAGGCCCTCCTTAGGGGGGGCCTGATCCTTTCTTGACCCTGCGGATGCTAAGCACACCTCTAATGGATCTAGGGGTAAATGACAGTTTATTTTGTCTTTGGTCAGCTCCTTCAGGATAGCCGCCACAGATTCAAGAATACAATCAGACTCACCTACAAATTTCTCCAAAGGTTTTAAAATTGAAGAGAGCACATTTTCCAGATTATTCAAGGAGGCAGAAAGCCTAACTTCCTGATCTTGGGGTTGGCTGGGCTGAACGTCACTTGAATCTTGTACTGCACTCACAGACAAATGGGAGTATACCGAGTCTTGTAAAGAGATAGAACTAATAAACATTAGAAGTTCAGTAGGAGGTATCACCGCCAGAGGCCCCCAAGAAGATGAAGAATGGCCTTTTAGTGAAAGCTGGTGTCTACTACAAAATTTTTGATCCAAGTCAGGCAAAGTAAAATCTTGAAAGTGAATAATTGGCAAATCCACCACCTTTGTCTGAGCCCCAGGATCTTGGGGTGCTATCACAGGCTGGGTCAACAGGAAGAGGTGTTAAGCGACAAGTGGGGAGAAGGGTAGGGTAGAGGAGGCTGTGGTTTATGCAAACTTTGGAAAATCTGGGAATTCTGACTATGCATCGGTAGTTACTGTTGGCAGTACCGTAATGACTGACTTCTCTATATTCCTCCCTAAACTATTGACTACTGGGCAGATGTCTTTTAGGGCTTTTTTGAGTGAAGGCGCGCTTAACTCCATGCCCTCTGAAGAACCCACAGAGGTATCACACTTTTGACTCCATCTGGGAAGATTTACTTTTCTCCCAGAAACGAAAAAAAATGGTTCTGACCTTTCTGCTGTAAAACCGAAATGCCTTTATTTCAAAGAGGGTTGGATCTAGTTTTTATGCAAAGCCTTCCAGGCAACAGACGTCCAGAGCGCAGTTTCTTTAAAATCATAATTTCTTCCTTTTGTGGATCCCTCAAGTTGAAATAGTAATAGTAATGCACATATCAAATCCACTGGGACTGGAGATAAGAGGCCAATAGCGGGAACAGCTGACCAGCAGGTGTGCAGGCACCACTGCCTCAACACAATATTGAGCACTGCCTCACTCCCCTACCCTTTCCACTACAATATTCTGAGTTTCTATCGCCGTGTGTGGGGGGCATGAGCACGCTCAAAGGGTCCTGATATATAGTTCTTCTGCCGTTCAATATTATTCGTTGTATTTCAGATTATGAGGCTTTGGTGAGCTTTAGCTAAGCTTTTAGAAGAGAAAGCAATGCGAGGAGCAAGGACGCATGGGTTCAAGTCCCAATGTTTCAAAGGTCAGGATGTGAGGTAGGTGGTATCCAAATGCTCAACACCAGCGCTCCAGTACTCACCAGCCCAACACCAACCAACTCCAAAGCTCACCAAGAAAGATACCGACCGTCACCACTCCACTAAAGGGCCCAACTGAACATCGGTCCACCAGTCTCCTGCCTTGGGGTCCACAACGAGTGGCTCCTGGCTCCTGAGTTCTGGTTCTGGGCCTTAGTACAGGTGAACAGGTGAAGTGGGCCACAGGGAAAGAGGAGCACCAAGGCAGCACCAAGGGGCCCAGGGAAACACCAAACTTCTCAGTACTCACCCCCAGTCAGTAAAATCAGGGGGCCGACCACTGTCACTGCCCCATCACTGCTCCTTAACTGCCATCACTTCCGCCACCACTGCCGTCCCCTTATCCATCAAGGTTGAACGTTCGACGGGCGGGCAGGGCAGGGAAAAGAAAATCCCTTTCGGTGCTCGTTTTTGGCGTCCGCACTACTGCTGCTCTCGCTGCTCCTTGCTGACACACCTAGAAACGTCTCAGCGTTTCGGCGTTCCACGTCAAACAGTATCTAGTCAATAGGGAAACACTAGGATGAAGTATTACATTGACTAATGCTATCTTCAGCTAGAAAAAGCCTGGAAGATTAATTCTTGGACTATTTGTAAATATTCACTGGTGAATTCAGAATTTTAATAAATATTAACTAAAACATACTTTGGAATGTTACCTTTTTCCTCTCTAAATCCTCTGAAGGCTAATTTGCATTAGCCTCTTGCAGAAGCCCTTAGAGGACTTAACACTAAATAAGGTATGAAATAAGTTCCCAGAGCAGAGAAAAAGTTTAGGTGTGGGGAGGTGTTTCTGTTCCTTTGTCAGATGATCATTTTGGCAGTGCCCAGGAATGTAATTAACTTCAAAGGATCCTCTCCTGTCACAGGCAGATGACAGACAACACCTTGACAGGCCCCTTCTTTGTTTGGGATTGTTTGCAGTAGGGGACACATGAAATGCAGCAAACATGGGTAAGGTAACCCTTAAGAATATTTTAACTCATTGTTTGGGGAGGAGCTAAGAGTCACCCCCACCCACAAGCTGGTGCCAGGCATAAATATGGCACCCCCGGTACAAGGCATAAATGTGGCCCTCAGTACCCTCCACATAACACTACTGGAACTGTGGAACATCAGACGAGGACTGAACCTGCTGTTTGGGACCTGTGAAAAGTCCTGAAGGTCTGGATCTGCCCTCTCTTGTACCCAGGACAAAGAAGTAGAATCCAATGGTCATAAGGCTAACCTCCTGTTCAAGATACAGGAACACAACAAGCTACAAGAAGCCTTTTCTGAAGCTGCTTAGGTTCAGGTTCTAAATGGACGTGCTATGCAGCCTGCTGTTGACCTTCAATAGCTGTGACCCGGATAGGATTACATCAATGAGGAAATACACTTCCTGTGATGTACCACTTCAGTGGCATCTTCTTTTGATATGTTGCTTTGATAGGTGAGGTAACTGCAGCCCTGAAAGATAGCAACAGGGTCACCAGGGATGGCTCCTTCCCAATGACAATGGAGCATCGCCCCCCTAGTTAAGCCAGGAGCTGAAAAATAAAACAATGACTCTTCATTGTTTATCTTTCAGCTGCTGGCTCAGCCAGCAGCATATGAAGGGAGGGGCGGGCTGGGCCATTGGGGTCAGTAGGGGGTAAGAGGAGAGAGTGTGTTTGGCCGGCTGTCTTAGGCCTGCCAAACACACATGCACACTGAAGGGCATATTTACACTGTGTTGGCACCGAATTAGCGTCATTATTTTTACTCTAATTCGGTGCAAAACTAACTCCATATTTATACTTTGGCACTAGACCCGTCTAGCGCCAAATTTATGGAGTTAAAATCATTTTTTGGACATGAAAACCTACCTTGCATTAATGAGATGTAAGGTAGGCGTTCCCGTGCAAAAAATGACTCTATGGCCTTATCGCCATATTTATACTCCTGTGCAAAAAATAGTGCACGAGAGGGAGGAGGGGTAAAAAAATGGGGCAAAGCCTGTTTTGCCCCATTTTTTAACACCTGGGTCAGGGTAGGTGTTAGGGGACCTGTGGGCCTAATTCCATGGTGGAATACCTTGGAATAAGCCACAGGGACACCCCCACCCACACCAGAGGGACAGCAGAGGATGGGGGACCCCATCCCAGGTAAGTACAGGTAAGTATTTTATTTTATTTTTTAAAGTGCCATAGGGAGCCCTGAAATGGGCCCCCATACATGGCACAGGTTGCAATGGTCATGCCCAGGGGACCCTGGTCCCCTTTGCTAGCCATTGGGGTGGTGGCCATGACTCCTGTCTTTTCTAAGACAGGAGTCATGTGGTATGGATGGTTTTGCATCAGAAAATGACTCCAGGCAGGTTAGAGTAATTGTTTTTACTCTAACCTGCCTAACATCATTTTTTGGTGCAAAACCTGCTTCTTCCAAATCGCCAGCCCCACCCGACTAACGTCATTTTTTTTTTACATTAGCCTACCCTTTGCACTGGCTTGCACCATTCCATAAAGATGGTGCCCGGCTGGTGCACAGAAATGGTGCAAGCTGGTGCTAAACTTTTTGGTGCAAAACTGCATTAGTGCAGTTCTGCCACAAAAAATATAAATCAGGGCCTTAGATCTATCCAACACAGCTGTGTTGAACAGTTGGGCTGGAGAAACTGCACAGACCCCAGGGCAATGTGTGAGCATCAGTCCAAGTCGCTCAGACCAATCCTGATGCTGCTTTCATTCTAGGTTTATCATTAAAGCATTTTTTTTTATAGAAGTCTGAAGGTTAAACTTCCAGGTCGAATCTAGTTTATCTATCAGATCCATGTTTCATCACAGTCAACCTCAAATCACGCCTAGGTCATGGTCTACCTGGACCAGTTGACCTTCAATGGTGTTTGACGCTTTTTACTGCTGTTTTTATTTAACACTTTAACAAATCATATCTCCTTATCCCCTCATTGGATGCTTGTCATTTTGGTTTCATTTAATTTATGCAAGTTTACTCAATAGTTCTAAATTGGCTTGATATTTTTCTTGTGTTGCATTTAGACTTTTTTACTGTTTTGGTACTGCATAAATATTTTATACTTTGCCTCTATGTTAACACTGTCTGATCTGTGCCAGGGAGCGCAAGTATATTTAGTGACTTTAATGGTTCAGCCTGACAAGGATTGTGTTTATTACTTGTGAGAAACTGGGGCTGATTGCAGAGGCCCCCTAACTTTTTGCCCCCATTTTCCACTTTATGTTGGTGTTTTCCTGACTCTGATGGTGCCCTGGGTACTGCTAACCAGTCCCAGGGCCTGTGCTCTGGGTAAAATGGATATGCAAATTAGGCTAATTATAATTGGCTAAGTTAACCTACCTATAAGTCCCTAGTATATGGTAGGGCATGTAGGTTTAGGGACCACAGCATAGGTGGTGCACACCTAGGTGCATTGCTGAGGTGCCCAGTGTCATTTTAAAAGCAAGCCTGCCTTGCTGGCTGCTTTTAAATTAAAGTTATATGCAAATTCGACTTTGGAATTAAAGGTACTTCCAAAGTCTTAAACTACCTTATTGTTACATATAAGTCACCCCTAAGGTGTGCCCTATGTGCCCCTAGGGCTGGGTGCCATGTAACTATAAGCAGGGACTTTATAAAAATAGATTTATAAGCCCTGGTGAGGTAAAAACAGCCAAATTCGTTTTTCCCTCATTGAAGTAAATGGCCTTCATAGGCTAGAATGGGCAGACTTTATTTAAAATTTTAAAGTCTCCTTAAATGTTACATACCAAGAATTTGGTATCAAATTGATTGTTATAATAAATCCCACAACTTCCAGTTGTTGGATTTAATATAACTAGTGCAGGTAAAAAGTTTAGACTTTACCTAAAAAGTTGCCAATTTCACCTCTGCATTGTTTTTGCTGCTGTGCTCTGATTGGCCAGCCTGCAGCAGCTTCTGCCAGGCTACTTTAATGAGGTGTGAAGTGGCCTGACTTCACACAAAGGAATGTGCTTGGGGGAGAGAATCTCCCCTCAGCAGATGGGGAAGCAGGAAGGGGGAGGGCTGCCAAACTGGTCTTCAAAGGCAGAGAAGGACATCTGGAGCACCCAGCAACACCCCCACATCCTGCAACCCCAGACAGCTAGGTGCCCCCTTGATTAGATTAGGAGAGGGCAGGAGAGGGGTGTGTTTATGATTTTTAGCCACACCAGTGGGTGGGCTCAGCCAGATCTCTCCTCCAAAAATCAGATTCATCCATTTTGGATTTTTAGAGACTATTGCCTTCTGGGATGGATTTTTGCCACACTTCCCAGGAAGTGGTCATCACAGGGGGACGACCCTGTCCCTGATTGGAGGACCAGGGCCCCCCTGCTTTTCACCCAGGAGCAAGGATAAAACTGGCAGACCTGCACCCACGCCTCAGATCCCCACCAAATTTCAAGAAGAAAGAACTACAAGGAGAAGAAGGACTGCCCTGCTGGACCCCTGGCCTGCACCTGGACCCTGCACTCAGAAAGACTGCACCAGCTGCACACTTGGGCTTCACCACAAGAAGGACTTTGCCTGGCTTCCACTGGTTCAAGGAGGGACTCCCTGTTTGCTACAGGTGAAAAATTGCTAACCAGAGTCCCCTGCACCAACTCCTGAAAAAGTGACCAGCTGACCACTGTCCAGTGGCCAAAAAGGAGTCTGCGCCAGGTGCACTCTGGGAGTTGAAGTCCGCACTTCCCAAGGACCATCACAGAACTTCTGGACCCTTGGGGTGAGCTGTGGACCCCAAAAGAACCTTAAAAGAACATCTGGGTGAAGCCCCAGAAGTTTGGAAAAGATTGGAGAAATTTTAGAAAAAAGCTCCATAAAGTGACCGACTCGACGCGGAAAATCTAGCCGGCTTGCCTCAACCGCGACCCGGCCTGACTTCGTGGTTCGTCCCGGTCAAGAAAAACATCCGAAAAAAAGACTAAGTCCGAACGTAAAACGTTGACCGGGACCTTCCAGCCATCGTATCCGAGAAGGGCTCCACGGACGTCGGATCAAGATCCAGGTTTACCCCGGTCGAAGGATTTTCGTCTCGAAAAAACGACTAAGTCCGAAGGTAAAAATCACCACCGAGGAAACCGACTTCGCGTATCCGGACAAGGGCTCCAGGAGGTCGGATCCAACTGGCAGGTTCGTCCCGGGGAAGAAAAACATCGAAAAAGAGACTAAGTCAGAAGGTAACTTTTTGACCGAGGCCTCCCGCGACTTGTAGCCGAGCAGGGCTCCATCGCGGTCGGCCTGAAAGTTTGACTTTGCCCCGGTCCTGGTGCAACCAGATGACCCGATTGGCGCTTTTCGTTTCTGAGCGCTAGAAAATAATAATACTTTAAAAATTCATATCTCCGGTTCCCCTGAACCGATTTTAATCGTTTTTGTGTCATTTTAAAGATAAAAATATAAGCTATTTTTATAAATTGGTTTTGGATTTTTAAACTGTTTCCTGTGTTTTATTTAATTACTGTTTTGTGATATTTGAATGCTTTACACTTTGTCTCCTAAGTTAAGCCTTGACGCTCGATGCTAAGCTACCAAGGGTAGAGCTGGGATTAATTTACTGAGACCTAACTGTACTTTTGTGGAGGTTTGTGGCTTGTTGCTAGGTGTAGGTACCTACCTGCCCTATCAATAACCCATTTTCCAACATAATTGGAAGCAGCGACGGGATCCTGTACTTGTGTTCAATATCACGTTACAGTTTTAGATAAAACAAATTAAAAATCCTTTAAATTGTCCTAGTGCAAAAATTGTTTTTAATTTTTAATTTTAATTTTTTTTAAAATTAATTTGGATTAATTTCAATTATTGAATTTTTGTAATTTTTCTAAATTCTTGTTACCAATTTTTGCAAAAAGTTTTTGTTGACACAAAACTAGGGAACCATGGAGCTTGATCTGGCTAGCCTACCCACACTGACAGTAGTCCAGCTTAGGGGGTTGTGTATTGAGAGAGGGTTGCCTGCAACCACTGATTTCAGGAAGCAAATCCTGATTAAATCCCTGACAGCATGGGCTGAGGCCCAAGGGCTAGGCACAGAGGAAGCTCCAGAGGGGGAAGAAAAAGAGGATGATGCTAACTCTAACCACTCAGGGGAGGAAAGGCATCAGACCCCAAGTGAGGAAGAGGAGGAACGGTCCTCACTGGATACAGTCACTAGGGGCAGACCGAAAGCTAGTGGTAGGAAGAGGGTCCTTTCAGGAGGAGAGAACCCATCCATCAGGGAAAGAGAGCTGGAAGCCCAGCTAGCCTACATAGCTTTGGAAGCAGAGAAGCTGGCCCTAGAGAAGAAAAAGTGGGCATACAAAGAAAAAAGAGATGGAAGCAGCGATAAAGAAGCTGAGGTGTCCATGGGTGGGGGAGTTTGCCCCAGATTACCCAAGGGGGTGGTTCCTGCTTATGTAGAGGGGGATGACATAGATAAGTGGCTAGGGGCCTTTGAGAGGGCACTCCAAATGAGAAGGGTTAAGCCTCAATACTGGGGTTCCCTTTTGTGGGAGTTGGTCCCCAACTCAGGGAGGGATAGGCTTCTGACCTTAAGGGGGGAGGAGGCAGATTCATACCCTAGTATGAAGAGGTGCTTAGTCAAGAAGTTTGGTCTGACCCCAGAGCAATATAGAATGAAGTTCAGGGACACCCAGAAGGTCAGTACCCAGTCTTGGGTTGACTTTGTGGACACCTCACTAAAGGCACTAGAGGGCTGGATTATTGGCAACAAAGTAAATACTTATGAGGGGTTATACAATCTGATCATGAGAGAGCACATCTTGACCAATTGTATCCAAGAAAGGTTACGCCAGCATCTAGTGGACTCTAAGCTGACCAACCCTAGAGAGCTAGGGGAGGCAGCTGATGAGTGGTTGAGAACCAGGGTGGTTGTCAAGTCCCAGGGGGGAGACTCCAAGAAGGGGGGGACAGGTCCCCAAAAACCTAAGGAGGGAGGTGGTAAGCCCACCACAGAGACTCCCTCTGTACCCCAGAACCCTAAGAAGGAGGAGAGTAAATCCCACTCCCACTCTGACATGCAGAGACAGGGAGACCCAGGGTTAAAAAAGCTCTTGGACAGTAGGGCTTGCTTTGACTGTCAGCAGACAGGTCACTTCAGAGGAGATGCAGCCTGTCCAAAGAAGGTGGTTAGCACTGGGCTGTCCAGTGTAGCCATAGAGGAGGATTCCTCAGATGATGAAGTCCTCCTAGCATTGTGCTGGGAGACAGGACCAGATGGTAAGCTGGTGATCCCTGAGGGTGGGAGTAGGCACTTCCACCACATTCAAGTGAATGGGATCCCTACCACTGGCCTGAGAGACACCTGTGCCAGTCACACTGTAGTGAGTGACCGGTTAGTGACCCCAGACATGTATGTCCCAGGAAAGACAAAGAAAGTCAGGATAGCCACAGGGGAGGTCACCTCCAAACCTGTAGCCATAGTGCCCCTAGAGAGGGAGGGTATCCTTGACTGGATTAGGGTGGTAGTCAGTGCTGACCTTCCCCTAGATTGTATCCTGGGCAATGACCTCCCAGAGGTGAGTCTGGTCACAGATGGGGTGGTCGCCCAGGGCGCCCCCCCAACCCAAAGTCCTGGGGAGTCAGTCCCTACAGTTAGGAGACAGGGGTCCCCAAGAAAAGGAAAGAAGAAAAGGAAGGGTAGGCCACTCTTAAAGAGAGTTCCAGGGAGCCAAGGGCCTTCTGCCCCAGTAAGGGGGGAGCCCAGAGGTGGCACTGGTGAGGCCTCACCTGACCCCAAGGAAGTCCTGAGTAGTCAGGCAGCTGTCCAGATGCAAGGTGTTGCCCCTGCACTGACAGAAGGGAGAGTGGAAGGAGGGTGTCTGCCACAGGAGGTGGTAGCCCCCCACTCTAGACAGCAAGAGGGGTGCCAGGACCCCAAAGATGCCCCTAAAGCAGCTCAGCCACCTGTCAGTGGAGAGCTTAGGGTGTGGTTCTGGGTACTGACAGCTGTCAGTAGCCTCTGCTGGGTGCTAGCCTTCCTGGCAGCACTGTACTTGGCCTGGGAGGCAGACCCCAAGGCCAATAGCAAAGTAGGCCCCCTGACCCTGTTGGTCATGGTGGGGTTGCTCAAGTGTTGGGTGACCTCTTTGGGTAAGCTAGGTCTTGCCCTAGCAAAGTTAGGAGTAGGGGAGGTGGGCACCTCACTACCCAAGTTGGCAGAGAGAGAGGAGGAAGACCCCCTAGAGGGAAGTTTCAGTTTGGGTTGGGTCCTTTTACTGTTGGGATGGCTTCACTACCCAGAGGGAGTGACCCTGACAGGAGGATATAAGGCAGAGTAGGCCCTGCAAAGGGACAGCCAGTTTTCTTCACTGTCTTCCTCGCCTAACAAGCCAGGAAGACTCTCCCAGGGTTGGGCTGAGTCTCCTGGGCGTGTGGGCTGGGGGGGGGTTGTGTGAGAAACTGGGGCTGATTGCAGAGGCCCCCTAACTTTTTGCCCCCATTTTCCACTTTATGCTGGTGTTTTCCTGACTCTGATGGTGCCCTGGGTACTGCTAACCAGTCCCAGGGCCTGTGCTCTGTGTAAAATGGATATGCAAATTAGGCTAATTATAATTGGCTAAGTTAACCTACCTATAAGTCCCTAGTATATGGTAGGGCATGTAGGTTTAGGGACCACAGCATAGGTGGTGCACACCTAGGTGCATTGCTGAGGTGCCCAGTGTCATTTTAAAAGCAAGCCTGCCTTGCTGGCTGCTTTTAAATTAAAGTTATATGCAAATTCGACTTTGGAATTAAAGGTACTTCCAAAGTCTTAAACTACCTTATTTTTACATATAAGTCACCCCTAAGGTGTGCCCTATGTGCCCCTAGGGCTGGGTGCCATGTAACTATAAGCAGGGACTTTATAAAAATAGATTTATAAGCCCTGGTGAGGTAAAAACAGCCAAATTCGTTTTTCCCTCATTGAAGTAAATGGCCTTCATAGGCTAGAATGGGCAGACTTTATTTAAAATTTTAAAGTCTCCTTAAATGTTACATACCAAGAATTTGGTATCAAATTGATTGTTATAATAAATCTCACAACTTCCAGTTGTTGGATTTAATATAACTAGTGCAGGTAAAAAGTTTAGACTTTACCTAAAAAGTTGCCAATTTCAGCTCTGCATTGTTTTTGCTGCTGTGCTCTGATTGGCCAGCCTGCAGCAGCTTCTGCCAGGCTACTTTAATGAGGTGTGAAGTGGCCTGACTTCACACAAAGGAATGTGCTTGGGGGAGAGAATCTCCCCTCAGCAGATGGGGAAGCAGGAAGGGGGAGGGCTGCCAAACTGGTCTTCAAAGGCAGAGAAGGACATCTGGAGCACCCAGCAACACCCCCACATCCTGCAACCCCAGACAGCTAGGTGCCCCCTTGATTAGATTAGGAGAGGGCAGGAGAGGGGTGTGTTTATGATTTTTAGCCACACCAGTGGGTGGGCTCAGCCAGATCTCTCCTCCAAAAATCAGATTCATCCATTTTGGATTTTTAGAGACTATTGCCTTCTGGGATGGATTTTTGCCACACTTCCCAGGAAGTGGTCATCACAGGGGGACGACCCTGTCCCTGATTGGAGGACCAGGGCCCCCCTGCTTTTCACCCAGGAGCAAGGATAAAACTGGCAGACCTGCACCCACGCCTCAGATCCCCACCAAATTTCAAGAAGAAAGAACTACAAGGAGAAGAAGGACTGCCCTGCTGGACCCCTGGCCTGCACCTGGACCCTGCACTCAGAAAGACTGCACCAGCTGCACACTTGGGCTTCACCACAAGAAGGACTTTGCCTGGCTTCCACTGGTTCAAGGAGGGACTCCCTGTTTGCTACAGGTGAAAAATTGCTAACCAGAGTCCCCTGCACCAACTCCTGAAAAAGTGACCAGCTGACCACTGTCCAGTGGCCAAAAAGGAGTCTGCGCCAGGTGCACTCTGGGAGTTGAAGTCCGCACTTCCCAAGGACCATCACAGAACTTCTGGACCCTTGGGGTGAGCTGTGGACCCCAAAAGAACCTTAAAAGAACATCTGGGTGAAGCCCCAGAAGTTTGGAAAAGATTGGAGAAATTTTAGAAAAAAGCTCCATAAAGTGACCGACTCGACGCGGAAAATCTAGCCGGCTTGCCTCAACCGCGACCCGGCCTGACTTCGTGGTTCGTCCCGGTCAAGAAAAACATCCGAAAAAAAGACTAAGTCCGAACGTAAAAAGTTGACCGGGACCTTCCAGCCATCGTATCCGAGAAGGGCTCCACGGACGTCGGATCAAGATCCAGGTTTACCCCGGTCGAAGGATTTTCGTCTCGAAAAAACGACTAAGTCCGAAGGTAAAAATCACCACCGAGGAAACCGACTTCGCGTATCCGGACAAGGGCTCCAGGAGGTCGGATCCAACTGGCAGGTTCGTCCCGGGGAAGAAAAACATCGAAAAAGAGACTAAGTCAGAAGGTAACTTTTTGACCGAGGCCTCCCGCGACTTGTAGCCGAGCAGGGCTCCATCGCGGTCGGCCTGAAAGTTTGACTTTGCCCCGGTCCTGGTGCAACCAGATGACCCGATTGGCGCTTTTCGTTTCTGAGCGCTAGAAAATAATAATACTTTAAAAATTCATATCTCCGGTTCCCCTGAACCGATTTTAATCGTTTTTGTGTCATTTTAAAGATAAAAATATAAGCTATTTTTATAAATTGGTTTTGGATTTTTAAACTGTTTCCTGTGTTTTATTTAATTACTGTTTTGTGATATTTGAATGCTTTACACTTTGTCTCCTAAGTTAAGCCTTGACGCTCGATGCTAAGCTACCAAGGGTAGAGCTGGGATTAATTTACTGAGACCTAACTGTACTTTTGTGGAGGTTTGTGGCTTGTTGCTAGGTGTAGGTACCTACCTGCCCTATCAATAACCCATTTTCCAACATTACTCAAGATAGAAAATCAACAAGGTGATTGATGTAATTGTTGAAATAATCTCAGCCACTGGCCATTGCTCTAGACCACATCCCAATCCATCATTTTTTTTGCTTACTTTGCCACCTCAGTTTGGACCCAGCAATAAGCAAATCACTATTGACCCTGCTTCTCACAGGAACAGTTGAGCCCAAACTGCCAGTCTAGGTCCTCCCTGAACTGAAACTCAAGCAATAGAGGACCAGTTTCACCCTAGTTAAGGCACTTCAGCAAGGTATAGCTTAGTTTCCCTGGCACAGTGAGTCTGGGACCCAAGTCTGTGTATACCCGGTACATTTAGGGCAACAACAATGTAATGGATGGAATGCTTGAATTAATCTCAGCCACTGGCAATCACTTGCTTCTGCATCCAAATCCATCTTTTGTTTGCCCATGATACCATCTCAGATTGGACCCAGCCATATGTAAATCAGTATGAAGCTGCTCCTCATGGAACAGTCCAGTCCTAACCAGCAGGCCAGGTCTTCCCTGAAGCAAAACACAAGCAACCAAAGACTGGTTTAAACCTTTTTAGGGCTCTTCAGACAGAAACTGTTTGGTTCTAGTGGCACAGTGAACCAGGACCCACGTCTGGGCATACATGTTGCACTTAGTGCAGCAAATGTAAAAACAACAAGGTGATGGATCAAATGCTTGAATTAATCTCAGTCACTGGCAATTGCTAGGCCTGCATTGCAATCCACCATCTTTTTGCCTACCAAGTCATCTTAGTTTGGAACATGGCATATGCAAATCAATCTTGACCCTGCTCTTCATGAGAAAAATCAAGCCCAAACAGCCAGTCCAGGTTCTCCCTGAACTGGAACACGAGCAACCTAGAACAGGTTTCCCCCTAGTTAGAGCTCTCCAGCCAGGTACAGCTTGGTTGCAATGGCACAGTGAGTCCGGGACCCACGTCTGTGCATACCTGGCAGGCTTAGGACAGTAGATATGTGCATACCTGGCAGGCTTAGGGCAGTAGATACAAAATCAAGGTGATGGATGGAATGCTTGAATTAATCTTAGACACTGGCATTTGCTCAGCCGCATCCCAATTCATTGTTTTTGTGCCCACCATGCCACCTGAGTTTGGACCCAGCCATATGCAAATCAGTCTTAGCCCTGCTCCTCATGGGAACAATCCAGCCTGAACTGCCAGGCCAAGTCCTCGCTGAACTGGAACGCAAACAACCTAGGACCGATTTTGCCCTAGTTAGGGCTCTTCACCAAGCTTTAGCTTATTTCCAGTGGCGCAGTGAGCCCGGAATCAACGCCTGGGCATACCCGGTTCACTTGAAGCTGCAAATGCAAAAACAAGGAATGATGGATGGAATGCTTGAATTAATATCAGCCACTGGCAATTATTTGGGTCATATTTTAAACCATCATTTGTTTGCCCATCATGCCATTTCAGTTTGGACCTAGCCATATGCAAATCACTCTTGACTCTGCTCCTCATGGGAATGTTCTAACCCAAACTGACAGGCCAGGTTCTCCCTGAATTGGAACAGAAGCAATCGCATACCAGTTTCACCCTAGTTAGTGCTCTTCAGCAAGGTATAGCTTGGTTCCAGTGGCACATTGAGCCTGGGAACCAAGTCTGAGCATACCCGGCACACTTAGGGCAACAAAAACAAAAACAACAAGGTGATGGAAAGAAAGTTTGAATTAATGAGCCACTGGCAATCACTTGATGCTGCATCCCAATCCATCATTTTTTTGCCCACCATGCCACCTCAGTTTGAAGACAGCCATATGTAAACCAGTTTTGTCCCAGCTCCTCATGAAACACTCTTCTGTGAACTGCCAGGCCATCTCTTCCCTGAAAGAAAACACACACAACCTAGGACCAGTTTTGCCCTAGTTACAGTTTTTCAGCCAGGTAGAGTTTGGTTTTACTGGCACAGTGAGCCCGGGACTTATGTCTGGCCATACCTGCACACTTAGGGCGGCAAATGAAAAAACAAGGTAATGGATAGAATGCTTGAAATAATCTCAGCCACTGGGAATTGCTCAGGCCGCATCCCAATCCTTCTTTTTGTGCCCACTATGCCATCTCAGTTTGGACCCAGCCATATGCAAATCAATCTTGACCTCATGGGAACAGTTCAGTCTTAACTGATGGGCCAGATACTCCCTAAACTGGAGCACAAGCAACCTAGGACCGGTTTCACCCCAGTTAGGGCTCTTCATGGACAAATGGATTGGATAGTTTTTCCATCGTGCCCATGGCTACAAAGGCTTTCCAGCATCTAAAAGGAATTAACATTCTTGCAACTGCCTTTGCTGAAAAATAACTACCATAACTGTCAAACACAACAGACTAAAATAACTGTGTAAATGAACAAGCTAAAAAACTATTTAATAGGGCTAAAATAATCATGAGGTGTCTTGTGACATTTCTGGTGAAAGGCACAGGCAGGTCTTTAGGAATTATGGTACAATCGGCTCCTGAGTTGGCTCTTGGAGAGGTAAAACAAATGAAGATAGTGAGTTCCAAATGCTGCTCATGTAACCAGTTTCCACTTCCTTTTATTCAGTATAACGCTGGAACACAACATGAGGGTCCCCCTTATCTCAAATGCACTTTCCACTGGTTTACCATAGTCTTCAAGGTTTCCCTTCAACTGATTTTTTTTCTGAGGACCATCATCTTTATGTGAAAACCCTGGAGCATGTTAAACACAGCAACACAGTATTTTGAGGACCAAGATAGAGGTGATTAACACAAAGTTCCTGCAGGCGAAGAATTCTTTAAATACGTAGGCCCATATTTATACTTTTGTGCACCATTTTTTGACGCAAAAAGCGTTGCAAACTTACAAAATATAATTGTATTTTGTAGGTTTGCGCCGCTTTTGCATTAAAAAAAGACACAAATGTGGCGCAAAAAAAGTATAAATATGGACGTTATTGTACATTTTCTATTACTTACGGGTACTATACAATGAGTGTCCTGTGGGCTTGATTTCTGCTCCAAACGGTCCTATTGTGGCCCATGAGCTATCTTGCTACTCCAATAGGTGTAATACATGTGAATAATTGTTTTTTTTATTAATCACTGGTGACTGTTTTACCACTTGCATGCTGTATCACACAGTCAGTGTATTAGTTAGATTATTTTCTGGACGGCAGTCACCCAGGCCATCCCAAGTCCTAAAGAGACCCTTATATCCTTTGTAGGGTTGATACGTTGTCACAAACACACTGCTTGTCATTTCATAAGTGATGTGATAACAGGCAACTACTAGCTTGCTGTAATGCATTAGAACAATGTGGTTGATTGCTTATCAACGTAACTGTGTATTTCACGACTTTGCTCACTCACACGTTTGGTTGTGTTTTTTCACATGCATGTCACCTTGCAAAATTATAATTGAGGCTTTTCAGACATGATTCTTGATGTGAATAGAACACTCTTCTCTAGAACTTACTGTGTAAATACAATCATTTTCTTGTTTTTTTTATATAAATTGCGGTAATATTGCAGTTTTCATAAAGTATGAGGACTGTATGAACCATTGAGATTGTATGTATGTACATTATCCAGGTTCACATGGACATTAGGGTTGCTCTTGTTTGTTAAGTTCATCTAGGCCATAGTATTTTGTAGATGGTTTTCTTGAACCAATTTTGTTCCCATTATAATTTGACGATGGGTATCAAGTAGTCCTTTTGACAGACTTCATATGCCACATAATATATAGCTTGTAGTTAAAATCCAGCTTGTGTCATTATATGTATTCACTTTATTCACACAGTACGTTTGAATTGCTTATTTATTGCTTTTTTTTTAAGTGTGTGTTCTTCGGTGTCGTGGCTTCTCAAAGAAATAGCACTATTCTCTAATAATCCCTCTATGTTCATTTGTTTTAATTTGCTGCTGTACTATCATGTTACAGGATTTATGTTTTAAGTAAGTAAGGACCAGCTCGCAATATATTTTTGGTTTGTAGCACTTCTTAATTTGCAGTTGTCATGACAGCGAACTGTAAACTGATAGAACCCAACAAACAAAGTGTGATATGTAATTCAAATAATAACAATGAAAAGGTAACAATAGAGGTCTGTGCAATCTTTCGATATCATGAATAGGCAAAAAACACTCGCCACTATTCAGAATATAATATAAGGAGTCCAACTGCCAGGCAAAACTCCCAAATTAATGTCCCTAAGCCACCTTAAAATGGTCCGTGTTCATTCCACATAGGATACTTGATGGGATAATGTGGACACCTATACTCCAAGAGATTGGTTACAACCCCATGAATTACGGCTTTGTTGGGCACCCTATAGAATGGAGTGTCAGACAGTCTTGGGGAGAAGACACATCTTCTAGGTTGGATAGCAAATGTGGTGTCATCGCGAACCAGGTGCTGTCATGCATTTAGTTCCTCTCTATGTCTACACAACAACCAATGTGGAAATTGGTTCTAACTCAGACCTAGTTTTAAATGAAGAGCATTCAAATTGACTTTCATAAATATTTAGTAAAAGACTAGCCTTTGGCAAAAGTGTCTTACTTGCAATATTTTATGGTGTGTGCCTTTTAGGTTTACCATTTACACCACACAGTTCATTTTCTGTCTTCCTTTCATATTTCTTGAGTTTGAGAATACACCTTAACACTGCTAATGTAGTTTGTTCAACAAAGGGGCCTACTTACAGTTTCTATATTGTTGTAGTCCAAGATTATGATTTATTACTGGATTTTCTTTCTAGACTAGGTGGGGGTAGCGCACACAACATTTTCCAGGTATTACCAATCAATGCTCCATACCTAATGTTTGTAACCATAGTTTGATGTAATCCAAAGACTGCAAAACCTATCTTGTGGTCAAGTTGTAAGGATCTGTACAGGTCATTTCCTACCTGCTGATAAAATAGTCTCCCTAAGTCAATTTTACCACCCTGAATTTTCCAGGATATTATCCACCTCACAGTATTTATGTATGTATGTATCGAGTATTTATAAAGCGCATTCCGGCCCGAGGGCATCGAAGCGCTAACTAGGGTGAGGCTGAGCCGGCTCAGGAGGAGACTCAGGATCAAGGCTTATCGCGGGAAGAGCCAGGTCTTAACCAGTCTCCTAAAAGTAAGGTCATTGTGTTCTCTCCTCAGTTCCAGTGGGAGTGAGTTCCAGGCCTTAGCACCTGCAATAGTGAATGCTTTGTCACCCCACTTAGCCTTTTTGTTGCGGGGGACTTGAATTTGATAGGTGCTGGCAGAACGCAGCAACCTTTTAGGTCTGTACCACTGAAGTTTAGTTGTCAAAAACTTAGGACCAATCCAATGTGCGGCTTTGTGGATGATGCAGAGGGCTTTAAAAAAGATCCGTTGGATTACCGGAAGCCAGTGCAGGCTTTCAAGGCTCTTCTTAGCAGAGGCCGAGCGTGGCAGGTTCAGTAGTAACCTAGCAGCAGTGTTCTGCATCAGCTGCAGTTTATTTAGCGATCCAGATTGAGCAAAAGCGCATTCCAGTAGTCCAATCTGGAAATGACCAAAGCCAGAGTAGCAGTAGTTCTCCATGGTTGTGGGATATAGGGAAAGATTTTCTTCAATTTCTTCAGAATCCACATACAAGTTTTAATGATCTGATTAACCTGGGGTTAAGTACCCCCTACATCCTGAAATAGCTGACTAGAGAGTCAAATAAATAGTTGTGTGTCCAAAGAAGAGAATTGTGACCAGTAATTCACAAATACCATCTGTGTCCTTACAGAGTCAAAACAGTTCCATCCCCTATCACACTCTTCAGAAGCTATTGAGGAAATGAAAGAAAAAAGACTTAAAGATTTAAATTAATTAGGGTCTCCTAACAACTACTTATCTTAATTAACATTTGTTATTGAGGGCCTAAAGAGATAGTAAACATCTCCCATACCTTTAATTCCAAATAATGCTAACACATGTCCTTTTTACATTCACAGTTGTTGTTCCCAACTTCTTATGACCTCCAAATAGATCCCAAAGATACCACAAAGGTGGAAATCAATGGATGTGAAACAGCTAGGGTGTTGCAGGGTTCACCCAGCCTGATTTTCAAAAGACCTCAAAGATAAGGATAGGCTGTGTGAAAAACAGATAAACAAGCCAGATCATCTAAATGTTAGAACATATACAATCTAGCAGGATTGACCTTAAAGATATAAAGTCAATGTACATTGCATGGCTTATTAGTATTCCACGCCTCCATCAATATCCTTGTTGGCTGCCTAATATCAGGTCAGTCCCATGTTAAAAAGGTTTTCCCAGGACGAAAATGGAATGCCAACATTCATAGAGGGACTGAATCCTGTTCAACAGATCTCAGACCCAAGATAATACTCACATTTCATCACCAATTTCAAACAAATTCTACATCTAAAGAATAGTCATTTTGGAATGAATCATTTATCTATTCAGCTACATAAAATCCAGCATAACAATGGTCAGCAGTTGATCTCAAATGTGAGATTATTAATTAGTTTACTTGCTTATTTATGTATATATGCTTATAACATGGACACTAAATGTTTATTTGTCAAGAGGTGCCAATTTGATTAATTTCTTATCAATCTCCCATATATAGCCATGATGGTAAAATATAATAACATGATATAATATACTGTATAAATTATGTTTATTTCTCATTTTAGTGAAATGTGAAGAGTACTGTTTGTTTGAGTATAGATGACCACATCTTTAGTTTCCAGTCAAGTCTACCTTAATAGGCAGTTTTAATCATTACTTCACATTTATTTTTTTATCTTGTATTTATAAATTAAATTAAGGGTATTAGTTTCACTCTGTAGGTATTTATCCGTTACTAGTACTAATATAACTGTTATTATTACTATAAATGCTGATACCCCTGCCACCAATGGAAACCGCCTCTATTATGACGTCGGCCAGGCTGATGGTGTAAGATTTCTGCTCAAATGCCCGAGGCAGCAGTGGCGGTCTTTTGGCAACCAAGCCTTCGGCGGTCTTTCGCAAAGAACACCAAAGTCAAAATGAGCACCTCAGTGTCATAAGTTACGAACAACCTTCTCAGTTCTTTATATAGACAGCTGTAGCTGACAGGGAGAGTTCATGTTACCAATACTTAAAAAATAAAGAAGTAGTACAGACAGAGTGTACTTAGGGTCAGCTCCCTGCCTCCTTGTGTCTCTCTGTCTTTTGTGGTTTTCTCATTGCTTGGAGGACTGTCCATTAAAAACATGGCATTTAAGGTTTTGTCTCCCCACCTGAGATTCATATTTCGGTCTCTGTTTCTTTACTTTCTTTATTTTTCATAGCCAAACATGGGCACACCACAATCTCTTATATTGTTGTCTGCCATACAGCCACTTTGCATTTCAGGTCAGTACATCGGTAGTTGCTCATCTCCTAATCACTTTCAATCAAGAATACACAATAGCTACTCCAGATAAGGAAGAAAGTTCCTTTGAATATTCAAGTGGCTTTTAATGGCTATCTATATTGGGGGTGGCATATTTTATCAGTTGCAATAGTGACCATCATCACCATATCCTAGAAGGAAAAACAATTATCCGATTAGCATTTTCAGTTACAAACCCGATCCATTGGCTTTGGCAATGCTTGTTTAAAAAGTCACGATCTGTTTGCTTTGCCAATTGTTGTCGCTAGCTAGGATGAGTAAAGTGTGCTTGTGCAGTGTACGGCTATCACTGCATTTGTAAATTCATGAATGCCATGTTTATTTTAAAAAACATTTTTGCGAGGCCTGCGCAAAATGTCCATTATGTGGGCATAACAATATGCAATTTCACTAATTTTACTTTAGAGTTATGTGAAATGTGGCTATTATGCCATGTCACGTGACTACCACACATTCCTGTACAAAAACGAGTGCAAACGCGCTGGAACAGCATGAACCACCAAAAAGCAAGTAGCTACTGTTTGTAGCTACAGTGTTTTTTGCCTTGTTTTTTTAGCACAAAATCCATCCTTACATCTAATGCATTGCAGGCTAAAACATAGCTCCTAATGCTGTTTTTTTATTTTGTGTACTTGCATGCAGGTCTGCATAATTTGATTCTGATTAAATTTTGCGGAGTCATGCAAAACTACTTTATGCAAATGTCACACACCCCTACTTTTTACACTTTAACACTATTTGTAAATAAGGGCCTCTTCAGAATGTGCAAACACCATTTCACCGGATCTGGAAGGCTTTCTTTCTAAGGTTATATTTGACCTGCCACTTCTTTCTCAAATTAAATATTAATTTAAATTAATTCTACTAATTTGACTGCAGCCCATTGCCATGTGCTTGTCCCTTTTAGACAACGTGCTTCACCTCATTAGCTACTCCATGTGAATGGTACTTAATGATGGGGGATCAGCAGGAAGTTATACGTTTTCAGCTTGGAGCCACAGAGCCTGACTGAACCAATCTACTTTACATAGCCAAGTAAACGTGAGCGCGCGCTTTACAACAAAATCATTAGCACAGCATGAGTACTCAGAAGGCTTCCAGTCAAGAATTGATTGCCTCATGCTTCCAGCTGTCTTTAGTGTTTCATTATATCATGAAATTCTCCTCCAACAAAGTACTGCTAGTCTGCCAAAATGTTTGAGGTGTATCAGTCCAGCAAACCATGGGCCTGATTTACAAAAGTAAACTTATAATTTGTTAACGTGTGTTAATACTGAGTTTACAGCTGCAGAGACTCCGCAGTCAAGACGAAGAAGTCTGCACATAAAAAGATGGGACTGTGTATGAGGAGCTCTCCACCCCGACTTTGCGGTCATAAACTTACTATTATCTCGTGGTTGGTTAACCACAACAAAATTGTAAACTTACTGAGAAGCATAAGTTTACCTTTATGAATCAGGCCCATTGATAGTTGCACTTTATCTGTATTCAAATGTTTATCGGAAAGCTTCATTTTATTTGCATTTCGGTGCGATTTAATTACGTTTTTCCATTGTCTGTTCTGATTTGTAATTGGAAGGTATATACATATTACTAATAGTTTAGAGACATATCAGTGTTAAAATGCCCATTGTTAACACTCATACCCATTATAAACTGTGTGCAGGTTGCACAGAGTAATGCCACTCTAGACAGAGGCCCGTCTCTGCAAATCAGTACTGACCCCGCTATTCATAGGAACAACCCATCCCAAACTGCCTGGTGAGGTTCCCTCCAGAAGGACTACAAGAAATTCCTGACCAGTTTCGACCTTGTTAGACTTCATCAGTGAGGTATAGCTTGGATACTGTGGCACCTCGACGACCACTGGACCCACTTTTGGGCATACCCTCATCCACTACGGTAGTGGCGCCAGTGGCAGCATTGCTACGCTGTTTGCCCAAGCGTCAGAATATGAGTTTTATGAGGTCTGAACCCTCAAAATTTTACCCAGGTGCATATCAAAAGTTCCCACTTGTCAAGATATTCCACAGGAAAATGCCCAGTAAATATTGGGAAATACAAACTTTGCTGGAGAAAGTAAAATCCACATTTTCTCCCACTTTGAAGGGTAACACTCAGTATAGATGCTATTTATCACACATGCTTAAATTTCAAACCCTTTTGTAGTAACGGAACTAATAGTATTTAGTGAACTGTTTCTGTATATTGCTGCGAGTTAATGGTCACTGAGGCCATCTGCAGTGAGCTGGTGCTCACAAGTAATTATTGTTACTATTAGTATTAGTATTGTTATTATTATTACTGTTTGTTGTTAATATTATTTTTAATTATTAGTAGTAGTAGTAGTAAAAGCAGTAGTGGTATTGTGGAAAAAATGGCCGTATTACGATCCGTAATATGATGAAGCTGTATACTGCACAGCGGTGCGAGGCCGGCAGTGGAATTCACCGGAACCCATCCCCTCCCGGACAGCCTCCTCGCCAAAGCAGGTAAGTTGATCGTACGAAAGTGGGGTTGGTGGGGAGTGTTGTGTGTGTGAGTTTGTGTATGTTTGTGTGAATGCGGAGGGGGGAAGAGGGTGTCAATTTGAGTGCGTGCATGCAAGTGTATGTGTCAGTTTGAGTGCATGCATGCTAGTGTATGTGCCTGAGTACATGTGTGCGCGTGAATGGGTGTGTTTGTGTGTGAATGAATGGGTGTATCTGAGTGCGTGTTTGGGAGCAAGTGTGGGGGTGTATGTTATCAAATGCGTGGGTGGGTGGGGGTGCGTGAATTTTGGTGTGTGGTCATGTGGGGGGGTATGCTGGTGACAGAAATGAAGATTCCTGTCGCCGGGTGCATGACCACCAGCATTTCATGACGGTGTGAACGCCATGAAAATGCTTGCAGTCTGCAGAGTCGTAATACCGATGGCAGTATGTAGGCTACCGCCGGGCTGGAGGTGCTCACCTCCGGCCCGGCGGTCCAACCGCTCTGACGGTCCGGGCGACATTTTGGCAGTTTGGCTTCTGCAGTTTGGTGGAGGGCTCCATCAGTGGGACAGAGCCCTGCACCAAGCAGGCTCTTTTTCATTAAAAACAAAAATACTGAAACAGCATTTTCTTTTTGAAAAAAAAATACAATGCTTCCCTAACAATGGGAGTTCTCTCTCATGGTGCAGGGAGTGTCTGCCCATTACAACCAGGGTTTTCCTGGCGCTGACAGGCAATAAAAACTGCCTGTAGTTCCGCCCATCTGAATTAGGTGGACAGAATGACAGGTCAGCCTCCAACGGCCCTTACTCCACAGGGCTTTCAGTGGGGATTAATTACTGAGGAGATGGAGATGTCTTCACTGTGATTAACCCTAAGGTTCACCCACAATTACATTTGGTGGATGGATCACATTCTTGAAGGTAAGGATGGAGTATCCTTGCTGCAAAGAATTCAATCTGGCACTCAGACTTTGAAATGAAAGTCAGAAAACCTCAGTAGAACAAGGTAGTAGGCTATGGCCAGGAATGACTTCACATGGTTGGATACCCATTGGATGAAGTTGCTGTCAAGCCATTGACTTTTGGTGAGAAGACTCCAAGTGGGAGAAATTTGAAATTCACTCCAAAGGAAGGTACTTCAACAGTTAGATACTTTAAGCACCTTTGCCCGGTGAAGATTTCTATGTTCAGACTTAGTCCCTCATTATGAGTCTGGCGGTCCTTGGACTGCCAGACTCACTGATGTCTGGTGGACCGCCGCGATAGTGGCAGTCCGCCCACCATATTATGACCTTGGCAGAGATGCCACAGTGGAAACACCGCCACCACCAGGCTGCCGCCACCACACAGCCTGGCGGTCTCTGCGTTTCAAATCCGACAGGGAGCACCCTGTGGATTATGAGTCCAATTCTGCCAGCCTTTTCTTGGCAGTTTATACCACCAGGGAAAGGCTGGCAGAATGGGTCACTCAGGGCCCCCCTGGGGGCCCCTGCATTGCCCCGGCCTATGCACATGCACAAACTCATAATGATCTCCTTAGTCACTTGAAGCTCGTATTCCTTCAGCGAGGCAAGGCTTCAAACTGTTTCTGAACAGGACTCCATAAGGCTATATACCTTATCCAGAAACAGAATAGCTGCAGTGGAAAAGGGCTGAGTAGAAGCATCTTCAATCCTAGGCACAGTGGCAACACATATTCGTCTGATTTGCTTGACTTGTTTCTTTTGTCCCAGTCCTCAGAAAGTCTTTGGGGACAACAAGTTTCAAAGTTCTAGGTTTTTGAGGATGTTAAGGGGAGTACAATGTGACACAGCCAAGGGTCCCAGGACCTAGAGAGAAGCACTTTAGGGGCCAAGACTCACCACAACAGAAGCCATTTGCAGGGTCCTGGGTTGATCCAGTTGGAACTGGTCAGCCGGGCTCTTCAGGAACAAAGCATCTAGCACCATGTTGTGTACCTGTAGCTTAACAGGAGGTCAGCCAACTGAGAGATGGCTTCCAATTCTCAGTCCTGGGTGCAAGTGGGAACATGGCCAGCCTTTCAAGTTTCCTCACAGGTCCTAGCAGCAGGTGCAGCCCTGCTGTAGTCTTCCACAGGTCTAATATTGTTCTGAAGAGGTGCCTGATACTAGCCTGTGAGTGGGAGTGTCCCTGGGCACCTGCCTAAGCAATAGGGAAAATGCTCCCAAGGTTGACCCAACCCTCTTTTATGGTGGCAGTTCCCACATGTCCTACTGCAAAATATCCCACTGTGCCCCTCTCCACCTAAATCTAACAAGGCAGACTAGTTCCTCCCCTTTGCATAGCTCCTGTGCCTACCCCGGTCGCATGGCCATTGAAATTAACAACCCCCACATTTGTATTCACTTGAAACCTGTTCTAGGGGCAGCCCACCACCCTACTAATTGGTGCTATTCTGACTATGTGGATAACAGAGAGCTCTGTCCAGATGTCAGGTAACATTTACCTGTGAAAAAATAGGTCTCTTTGGGGAAAAAGCCCACATAGTCATCCTGCCAGGAGAACAGAATATGTATACCCACGTCTTCTTGTTTTTGCTCTGCAAGCTTGTTTACTCTTTATCAAGGGGGGGGGCAATTCACTCTCTAGTTGACAGCTGGAGCTCATGTAAATGGTCTACTAGTGGCTTTACGCTATTGATAAAACAACTTTCTAAAAGTACCTTTTCCGAAATACCTATCACAAATCCAATTTTATCAGTGGATTTGCTTGTGATATAATTTGAAAAATTGTAACATAAAATTTGTAATTGTTTCTTAGTTGAGGATTGCGTTATTACTTTCAATATTGTATCCCATGTTTTTTCAAGGGAAGAGTAATCCTGCTACAGTGAAAAAAGCTTTTGGGGCCTTTTCACTGTTTGGACATGTTCAACATTAAACATTTACATATCCTACCTTTAAATAACGTGCACCCTGCCTTATGGGCAGTGAGTCCTACTTAGGGGTGGCATTTATATTTAAAAGGAAAATTAAGGCCTCTCCAAAGGGGTTATTTTGACAAGTTGAATTTGCAGTTTGAAAACTTCATAGAAAGCCTAGAATGGTAGGCCTGCAGTCATGTATGTACTGTCACTGTAGTGGGTGGCACAGTGTGTGCTGGAGCCCATTAGTGACATTTAACTTACAGGCTCTGAGTACACTTTTACCATGTCCAAAGGGCTCATAGGTAAGGTAAATATTTGGAATGTTTTAGGGGTAAGAGCACATGCAGTGGGATCTGGTTAGCAGAGTCACAGTGCAGAGGCAAAAGATCAGCGCCATCAACCCAAAATAAGGGGGTGAGGAGTGATCATGCAAAAAGGGGCATTTTCCAACAAATCCTGTTAATGGTGGTGTTTCTTTGTGTGAAGACCAGCTCAAGATGAAGACCGATGTCAAGGATTTAGCATCTCTGCTGTTGAGATATTGAGATGTGTGTGTGTTTTCCCTTCTCCCTAAAAGTTTTTTTTACACATTACAAGGAAACATTCATCATATTTCGATAAAATGTTTACTGTAATCAAACCTAACCTAGACTGAAACTATATTCAGCCTAGGCCGAAGATTTACAGAATGCGACTTAAAGTGTTGAAAAAGTAAAAAATACCACACAAATAACAAAGAAAGAGTAAAATTTCACAACGTGTTGAAGTTTGCAAAGTTCTCTATAGAAGTTTAAGGAAGTAAGGGCCAGTAGCAAAGTTTTGCGAGTCGCAAATGGCCGATTCCCAATTTGCGACTCCGCAAAATCGGAAATGGGATGCAAAAATCCCATTTCCGAAGTGTAAATTGCGATGCGAGCCATTACTGACTAGCAAAAATTGCGACCTCATTGGGCGACCCGCAAAGAGGAAGTCGCAATTTGCGAGTCGCAAACCATATGAAAAAGCCACTCGCAAATTGAGACTAGTCACAAAAAGCCCATTTTGCACACCCAAATTACCACTAAGTCAGAACAGGTGGTAACCAGAAACAAAGTATAAAAGGAGACCCAGAAGGCATCTGGGTTACTCAAAATGGCTGAACTGTATGTGATAGCAAGGAGGAGGAGAGTCCACGCCGCCCAGCAGAGGAGGAGGAGGAGCCAGAGACAGGAGAGAATATACAGAACCAAGCAGACACTTTTCCAACAAACTGAGGAGGAGATATATGACAAATATAGACTCAGCAGTGCAGCAATATTAGAATTAATTGAACTACTCAATCCACAGCTTCAACGACAGAAAATGCGCGGCAGCGCCATCCCTAAACATGTGCAAGTGCTATGCTCACTGCACCTCTTGACCTCGGGTAGCTATCAGGGGGTTATTGCTGTGGCGGGTGGGGTATCCCAAAGTGCACTCTCACGATTCTTCAGATGTTTCCTAGATGCCATACTCACACACACATGTCCAGGTACATATACCTACCCAGGAATGAGGCAAAAATTAACAGCACCAATTTGGACTTCTACAGAATTGCCAACTTCCCTCATGTAATAGGGTGTGTGGACGGGACACATATACAAATCTGCCCTCCAGCAAATCTGTAATATGTGTTCTGCAATACGAAATGTACCCACTCACTGAACATCCAGGTGGTATGCGACGCCCATAATGTCATCACTGGCATTGTAGCCAAATTTCCAGGGAGTACACATGACTCATACATATTCAGGCACAGTGGGATACACCAACGCCTAGAACGTGGGGAGTTTGGAGACGGATATCTATTAGGTATTGGTGACTACACTCTGAAGCCATACATACAGGTCACTGTAGAAACCATCCATGCCCTGCTAACATTGCTTATTTTTGCCAAACAGGTGACAGTGCTTATGCGCTAAGACCATGGATACTTACACCGTACCTAACACCTGGCAATGAGAATGAGAGGCGATATAACAGTGCACATCGGCGTACCACAACTGTCATTGAGAGGACCTTTGGACTGTTAAAGGCAAGATTCTGATGCCTCCACAGAAGTGGAGGTGCGCTCCACTATGCCCCAGTAACAGCAATCAAGATTGTTGGCGCATGCGCAATCCTACACAACATTGCCACCAGATGTGGGCTACATCTCACCCCTGAAGACACAGATTCGGAGGATGAGGAGCAAGAGTTACCACTTCGCCAGCCTGGGGATAGAAGCATTGCAAACCAAGGCAGACAGAGACGGACCACATTGCAACCCAATACTTTGGCAGGTACGTGGCAACTGTCACCACACTCACTGATGTCACACAAACAGAGCCCAGTTGTGTAGTGGAACAAACAAAACCTTTTTATTTGTGTACTAAATGTTGAAATAAAACTGCCGTCCGTAAGGGGCTGTACATGTCCAATTTTTATGAGATCACATTGACATCATGTGCCTCAGGAGTCATGCTGTCTGATGGCCTACACCCTCCTCCTTGTTCGCCCAGCATGGATCATCCCAGGTGGGTCTGCTGACCCCTGCTGTGCACTTGCACTCCTCAGCACACGTAAGTGACTTGCAGACACACTGCTGATTGTGGACCCCTCCTCATTGTCCTGAGGGGTCTCACCTGTGCCCCTTGCCACCTGCCTGGCTTCCAACATGTCCACTGCGTGGCTGATGCGGCCTAGTGCCTGTGCCACATCGCCAGCAAAGTGGGCAAGTTCGACCTGTAGACTCACGGTCCGTATTGATAGGCCAGTAGTGTTTGTAGCAAGACGCCCAATGGATGCTACCATGCGGTCAAAGCGTGCGACTAGGTGGCGCTCCCTGCGACTTGCGCTGCGTCTGTCAGCCACCAGTTCCATCACTAGTTGGCGGATGGCCTGAGTGAGTTCGCCCACATTATCATTGAGTCTAGTGAACTGCGAATTCACATCAGCCAGGCCATGGGTCATGTTGTTCTCCAATCTGTGCAAAGCACTTGATATTGACTGCAATTGTCTTGTTTGCAGGCGCTGACCGTTAAGGAGGGATGCCTCAACTCCAGACATTGCTGCCTCCCCTATCTCCTCATGGGGCACCGCCAGAACTCAGCATCTGTGTCTGCGCCGTGGTCATGCTGCTGGCTCTGGGAGACTTACTGTGGGGCTGGGGCCAGGGGTCGTGTGAGCTTCCACCATTTCTTGCTCTAGTTCCAGAGGGGACTGTGGTGGTGTCCTGCTGGGCCCTGGAATATCTGCTGCAGCCTCCTGCATTGCCTCTGGCCTGTTGTCTCCTCCCTGGATGTTGTCGCTGCTGGGGGTGTCGTGTGTGAGACCTGTGGGACATGGGGAATACACTGTCAGTCTCTCACATCTGTTGTATGCGTCATAATAACATTTTGCCTGTATGCTGACTACTGTACTACATTGCCCATAATGCACCATTCTAGTGGTTGCTAGACTGGAATGGAGCTAGTCTGGTTGTGCTTGCTGCTGTGTACTGGGAGAGTGTGGATACTGCATTTGTAGGTGTGAATGCATATTTCATGGTACTCACTTTTGGATGTTCCTGGCGCAGAACTGTCCAATTCTCCCATTCTAGAAACAGCCCCAGGCTTCAGGGTCTGCTCCACCATTTCTTCCATGGCTGTGGTTGGTGGGACGGTAGATGGGCCTCCTCCTGTGCCCCTCATTTCCCTGAGCTGCTCTGCCACCCTCTCCTTTGTCCTGGAGCGCAGGTCATACTACCTTTTTTTAATTTCATCCAGGGCAAATTGCGAGCTCGCTTTTAGCGAGGTCGCAAAAAGCGACCTCGCTAGAAGTGAACTCGCAAAATGCGGTGCGACATCATTTGCGAGTCGCAATTTGGTGTTGTTTTTTTTTTATCGGATCCCATTTTACGAGTTCGGAATTGCGATTTGCTATTTTTTCCCTACCTACATCTGGCCCTAAAAGAGAAAAATATTTGTAACTTCTCACATCGCTATGCAGTATAGCGGCCTGTACACTGATAGTCATATTGGTTAGACAAGTACTTTCACATTCTCACGCTCAAAGGGACACGCACTGTAGGAAAGTGCCACTGTTTGCATGGTTACGCCCCTACTTTTTGCCTAGTGTTGATGCCAACTTTGATTGAAAGTGTGCTGGGATCCTGCTAACCAGGCCCCAGCACCAACCAATCAATCAATCATAGTATTTGTAAAGCGCACTACTCACCCATGAGGGTCTCAAGGTGCTGAGGGGGGGTGTGCTGCTACTGCTCGAACAGCCAGATCTTGAGGTGTCTCCTGAAGGTTAACAGGTCCTGTGTCTGTCGCAGGTGGATAGGAAGGGTGTTCGACATCTTGGCGTCAAAGTGGGAGAACGATCTGCCACCGGCAGTCATTCTATGGATACGTGGAACGTTGGTGAGGGCAAGGTCAGCAGAGCAAAGCTGGTGGGTCGGGATGTAGAAGGTGAGTCGTCTGTTGAGGTATTCTGGTCCGGCGTTGTGCAGTGCTTTGTGAGCATGGGTGAGGAGCTTGAATGTGATTCTGTTGTTGATGGGGAGCCAGTGCAGGTCTCTCAGGTGGGCTGTGATGTGGCTGTGGCGGGGGATTTCCAGGATGAGGCGTGCAGAGGCATTCTGTATGCGTTGCAGTGTTTTGTGGAGCTTGCCCGTGGTTCCTGGAAGAGGGTGTTGCCTTAGTCCAGTCTGCTGCCTACGAGGGCTTGGTTGACCATCCTTCTGCTTCTGGTGGGGATCCATTTGTAGATTTTCCAAAGCATACGGAGGGTGTTGAAGCAGGAGGAAGAGACGGCGTTGTCTTGCTGGGTCATTGATAGCGATGAGTCCAGGATGAACCCCAGGTTGTGTGCATGGTCGGTGGGTGTCTGTGTGGTTCCCAGTGTGGCAGGCCACCTGGAGTCGTCCCAGGTGGAGGGGTGGAGCCACGGATGAGGACTTCAGTCTTGTCAGGGTTCAGTTTCAGGCAGCTGTTCTTCATCCATTCGGCGGTGGCCTTCATTCCCTCGTGAAGGTTGGTTTTGGCGGTGGCAGGGTCCTTGATGAGGGAGAGGATCAGCTGAGTGTCATCAGCATATGAGATGATGTTGAGGTTGTGTGATTGGACAATGTTTGCAAGCGGTGTCATGTAAATCTTAAAGAGGGTCGGTGAGGGTTGACCTTTGGGGTATGCCGCAGATGATCTTGGTGGCTTGGAGGGGGTCGGGCTCTCTGGGTTCTGCCGGTGAGGAAGGACGTGATCCAGACCAGGGCTCTATCTCGGATCCCTGCGTCGTAGAGGCATGTGCGTAGGGTGTGGTGGCAGACAGTGTTGATGGAGGCTTGAGAGGTTCAGGAGGATGAGGGCCGTGGTTTCGCCATTGTCAAGTAGGGTCCTGATGTCGCCGGTGGCAGCGATGAAGGAAGTTTTGGTGTTGTGGTTGCTGCGGAATCCAGATTGGGACGAGTCCAGAGTGTTGTTCTCCTCGCAGAAGCCGGTCAGTTGTCTGTTGACAACCGTCTCAATGACTTTTGCCGGTAAGGGGAGCAGAGAGATGAGCCGGAAGTTCTTGAGGTCCTTTGGGTCCACCTTGGGTTTCCTTTGGAGGGTGTTGATCTTGGCATGATTCCAGCTCTCCGGGAAGGTGGCGGTCTCGAATGAGCTGTTGATGATCTTCTGGAGTTGGGAAGCGATGACGGAGCTCGCTTGGTTGAAGATGTGCTGAGCGCAGGGGTCGGATGGTGAGCCGGAGTGGATGGTGTTCGTGATTTTGATGGTGTCGTCGTCATTGACGTGGGTCCAGGAGAACAGGAGGTTGGTATGGCTGGTGGGAGGTGAGTCAGTGGTGTTGGTGGTTGATGGGGGGTCTGGGTATTGAAGCTGTCATGAATGTCTGCGATCTTGCGGTAGAAGAAGGTGGCCAGGGAGTCGCAGAGGTCTTGTGATGGTGAGATGTCGTTGGTGTTGGAACCGGTGTTAGAGAGTTTCTTCACTATGTTGAAGAGCTCCTTATAGCTGTGTGCATTGTTGTTGATGCGTTCTTTGAAGGAGGTTCTTTTGGTGGTTCAGATGAGTTGGTGGTGTCTGCAGATGGCGTTCTTGAAGGCTGTGTGGTTGTCTGGTGTCTGTTCTTGGCACCACTTCTTCTCGAGTCTTTGGCATGTTTGCTTGGATTCTTGGAGGACGGCGGTGAACCAGATGACCTTTCTGTCTATGCATCTGTTTGAAGGTTTCTTGATCGGGGCAAGAGTAATGGTACAGTAGTCAATCCATTTCCTGAGGTTGCAGGAGGCTGTGTCGGTGTCGATGGTGTCCATTGGTGGGTTCCAGGAAAAAGTGGTGATCAGCTGGTCTTCGGTGACCTTGTTCAAGCTGCGGTGGGGAATCTGCTGTAGGTGACAGTGCGTTGTGGGTTTCTCGAAGGTGAAGTGGATGCAGCGGTGGTCGGTCCAGTGGAGTTCGGTGGTGTGGCTGAAGGAGACGTGTTTGCTGGCAGAGAAATGTGGTTGAGCATGTGTCCTGGGAAGTGGATGGTTGTCGTGATGAGCTGCTTAAGTCCGAGGTTGGCGAGGTTGTCGAGCCGGGTGGTGGAGTTGTTGTTGTTGGTGTTCTTGAGGTGGAAGTTCAGGTCCCCAGGGAGTATGTAGTCTGTGGATGGGAGGGCATGTGTGCTGACAATGTTAATGATGGAGTCTCTGAACTGCTGTCAGGGTCCAGGGGGTCTGTAGACGAGGGTCCCTCTGAGGGTGGTGTTTGGATCGGTGTGGATCTGGAAGTGTAGGTGTTCAGCGACGCTGAGGGTGTCTTTGTAGCTGGTCGCGATTCTGATGGTATTCCTGTGGATGATGGCGATGCCTCCTCCTGGTATGTAGGTACGGTCCCTAAGGGTGATCTTGTAGCCGTCCGGGATGGCTATGGTGATGTCAGGCACTGAGGAGGAGTTCATCCAGGGCTCGTCAGGAAAGCAACGTCTGGGGAGGCTGAGTCGAGTAGGTTCCAGAGTTTGATGGCACGTTTGTGAACGGAGCGGGTGTTGAGTAGGGTGCATCTGAGATGGTTGCGTCCTGCCCATCACTGGCATGGAGGCTGGTGAAGGTGCAGCTACGACAGGAGAAGGGTCTGCGGGTGAGCCTCGGATTGGCCTGCTGGCAAGTGGATGAACTGCCGGAATTGAGCCCGTGGAGGGTAATGCCATGGTAGTGGCATCGTGCGTAGCGGCAATCGTGGGAGAGAGAACCAGGGGTTCCATCTCTGGGCGCGGTCCAGGCGCGGACGGGAACAGGCGGGCTAGCCTTGAGTGTGCCTTCTGTGCGCCAGTGATTCAGCCACACAGCAGCCTCCATTACGTAGGGAGGGGGGAGGAGAGGACAGCTGGGAGGCGGGAGCGAGGGCAGAAAACGGCCCGAAAAAAGGGGTGCAGCAGCAGTGGGGATGCAGCCAGAGAGAGAGGAGGGGAGCGGGGCCGCAGGAGCAGCAGCAACAGGGGTTAGGGAGAGGGGGAGAGCAAGAGAGAGAGAGAGTGGAGTGAGAGGAGAAAGAAATGGGGAGGAGAGAGTGAAACGCAGAAAGCAAAAGACAAAAGGAACACAAAAGGGACAGAACATGGAAGGAAAAGCACACAAAGAGTGAAACAGAGGCAAAAGAGGAAAAAAGGAGAAGAGAGGCTGAGGGCAGTCTAGTAGAAGAGCAGAGCTCTCCCACTAGACACCAGGGATGAGGCGCAGGCAGAAGCCTGCGGGTGGAGGAGGGCCTCGAACACCTGACAAAGGTATGACTTCAGAGAAACAAAGGGCTCTACTTGCCAGTGGAGCTACGAGGAGGCAGAGCAGTTCACTGACTAGGACAGTGATGTTGATGTTGCACCAGTGGTCTTTCCTAAAACCTGTACCTTTGTTTACACAATTGGCACAACCCTGGCACACAGTTAAGTCCCATGGCACCAAGGGCCCTGTGGCCAGGGAAGGTCTCTTAGGACTGCAGCATGTATTATGCCACCCTAGGGGACCCCTCACCAAGCACATGTACACTGCCTTGCAGCTTGTGTGTGCTGGTGGGGAAGAAAAGACAAAATCAAATTGGCATCCCTCTAAGGGTGCCATGCCCACAATTTACTGCCTGTGGCATAGGTAAGTCACCCCTCTATCAGGCCCTCCAGCCTTAAGGCTCTATACCACAGGTGAGGGCATAGTTGCATGAGCAATATGCCCCTGCAGTGTCTAAGTCACGGTAAGTGCAGTGTAGTATATGGTCTGGGACTTCGTCATTGTGAACTCCACAGCTCCCTAATGGCTTCACTGAATACTGGGACGTTTGGTATAAAAATTCTCAGCACAAGAAACCCACACTGGTGCCAGTGTGGGATTTATTGAAAAATGCCGAAAAGACAAAATGCTAGTGTAGGACTGACCGGTCTGTGTCAGCCTGCCACTTTCAGGCACGTTTCTGACCACATGGGGTGAGAGCCTTGGTGCACTTTGTGGTCAGAACCAAAGCCTGTCCTGGGAGGAGGTGCTCAAGCCTCAGATTACAGTGCCCAAGGGCACTCCAGCTGGTAAAGCTGCCCGCCCCCGGACAAAGCTCCACTTTTGGTGGCAAGTCCAGAGGAAAAATTAGGGAAAACAGGGAAGAATGACCACCCCAGCCAGGACCACCCCTAAGGTGTCCAGAGCTGAGGTGAACCTCTCCCTGAAGAACCCTCCATCTTGGTGTGGAAGACAGGGACCAATAGGATTGGGTTTGTGCCCCCCTCCCCAAAGGGAGTGGGCACAAAGAGGGTGCAGCCACCCTCAGGGACAGTAGCCATTGGCTACTGCCCTCTGACTGCTCATGACCCTCAACTCCTCATCTGTGAAACGGGGTTGCCTTTGTGGGGCCATGGGTGTTGTGTGGTGTGTGTAAGTGTGTGGGTGGTGTGAATGGGTGTTTCGTAGTGGAGTGTGTGAGGGATGTATGGGTGTGTGTGTATTTGTCATAGTGGTCTTGTTGTCTGTCTGGTGGCAATGATTTGTATTCGTAAAGGATTGTGGGTAATGTGGGTGTGTGTTTTATAGTGGTGTGAGTGGGTGTGTGTGGTGTGTGTATGGGTGTCAGGTGTGTGTTATTTGAATTGGCCAATGTTGTGTAGTTTAGTATTTGGGTGTCCATTCTGAGTGCGTCGGTGTGAACCGACAATGGTTTACTGCCGTTGAATGTCCGCAGTGGTGATTTGTGGGCCATGATGTAGTGGGCTTTGTTCTGTTGGCGTAACGGTATAGGTGTTGGTACCGACAATTTACCACTGGCCTTTGGCCTAGCGGATTTGTGTATGTGCCTGTATTCTGTCAGTATGGTGTGTGTGTGTCTTAATACGGTAATTCGCCACTGCGGTGGTATGTTGGCGCCCGTCAATGTGTCGGCAAGCAGTTTTTACCGCCAATATCATGACAAGGGCCTATATCTCATTTTGATATAGTATATACAAAGCCAGCTTCCTACACGTGCCAACATGACATAAACAACCTTCACATTCTTTGAGCAAGGGGGTCCTTCTAATATGAACAACAACCAAGGTTAGTGGTATATTCTGCACATTTTATTTGCTCAGACTGACAAGCGTTTTACTTGTGCTACATTTACAGCATGAAAAAAGACTGAGCTAAATCACATGCTAAGTGCAAACTGCTGTAAGGTGATTTTATCTAGCACTACCTGTGAGAACAATGAACAAGGATGGAGGTACAGAACAGAGTAATCAGGAGCAAAATGAGACCTTTTCAGTACATGAAAGTGAAATCATTGCACTTTTAGCAAAAAGTTTATTCCATGAATAGCATCTGTGACTTTAGTAAGCTTATAAACTAATATATAAAATCCTATATAAGCTTGTAAATTAGTACATAAAGGTATAATTTTCATTGAAATATGCGTGGTTGCAACTTACTGAAGTCACAGGAAATGGTTTGCTCGAGTAGTGATGAAAACTTTGTAGCAGATCTGTGCTGTTCCAAATCCTCTTCACCCCTAGGTATTGTTTAGTCTCTGGCTTTTCTTTTTGAGGGTGTTGGTACAGAAGTTAATACTTTAGGCTGCAGTGCATGTGCCTTTCCTGTGAGCTGCCTTGGCAAGGCAGCAGCCCATGTGTCTGTCAAAATGGTGTGCCTACACTGACTACTGGGTGATCTTCCTGATTTGGTGTCTGGGCTAGGGGTTGCAATTCCAGTCCTGCCCTCTGATGAAGATTCTAGAGGGCTCATTTACATGCCCTTATGGTGCAGGGTGGTGCAGCAAGTGTCTTGCTGTGCCAATCTGCCCCACCGGAAAAAGGGCAGAAATACACCATCTCTACAAGATTCAGGGCATTTCTGTCCTCTCCTCCTGCACTGGTGCTAAAATTAGTTGCCTAGCGCTAGCGTAGGCACCCTTGCACCATAGTGCAAGGGTGCCTGTATTGCAGGTAATGATTGTTTATGTGCAAAAAGGTGTCCCTTCCTGCACATAAACAATCAATAATTGTGATTTGTGACACTATGGCCCTTATTACAACCCTGGCGGTAAATGCCACTTACCGCTGTGCTGACGGCCGCCAACATACCATGACCGCGATGGTTTTCCGCTACGGATATTATGACCCACACAGAGAAATCCGCCACAGTACAGACACCCACACAAGTCTGCCAGACCAAAGGTAAGTGATAAACTGGCGATAGCCAAACCCACACCGTTACGCCAACAGGAATACGCCCAAAGGATCACGACGGCGGTCTTTCAATCGTGGTAAACCATTGGTGGTACATAGCGCTGCGCTCAAAATACACACACATTTACAAAACACCACCACATTGGACAATTCAAACAACACACACCAGACACACATACACACACCACACCCACACACTCACACTGCTATAAAACACACACCCACATTACCCACAACCCTTTCAACAAAAAAAAGACTGCCTACACAGAGAGACACAAGCCAGGAGCACCCACTCAATCAGAGCCACAGAACTCCATTACCCATACACTATCCACGCACCTCACAGCATACACCCCAAAACATCACCCCACACATCACCCCACACATCCTCACACATATCACACACACCACATCCATGGCACCCCAAAGACACCCCAGGTTTTCTGAGGAGGAGCTAAGGGTCATGGTGGAGGAAATCATCCAGGTAGAATCACAGCTATTCGGATCACAGGTGCAGCAGACGTCCATTGCAAGGAAGATGGAGCTATGGCGGCGAATCGTGGACAGGGTCAACGCTGTGGGACAGCATCCCAGAACAAGGGATGACATCAGGAAGAGGTGGAACGACCTACGGGGGAAGCGGTGGACCCCCACCTCCTCCCCCACAACTAACAACATGGGAGGAGCAAGTCTTGGCAATAATGCATCCTTAGGGCCTCAAAGGAGTAGCAGGAGACTGGACTTTGGTAAGTCAAATCTTTACTACTTCATCCCCCCCTACCTGCATGCCATCACAAAACACCTACCCTTACCCTCACCCCCGTCACTCCACCACCTCACATATACCCCACTATCACAACCCACCCATCACAATATCAAGCCCTGAATGCAACACCAAAGCATGGACCCCCAACACTGACATGCATGGACACCCATCACCACAGCATGCCCAGCAGGGTGACTCACCCAGCCCACAAAATCACCACTCACACAAGGCACAGCTGACAGGGAAATCACAACCAGACAGGGAAGCACACCCATGCACAAGATGGCACACAGACACAATAACACTGCATTTTCATCCCCACAGGACCCCCTACTCAACGTCACCGGAGAGGAGGTGCCAACTACATCCAGTCCCCCCCCGAAGAGGCCCACAGTGACAACAGCAGCTCTGCACACCTGGATCAGGATGACCAACCTGGCCCATCAGGGACCTCTGAACAGTCGGGTACCAAGCTACAGTCCCAACCCACCACAGAGCCTCCCCACTTAGGAAACACCACCACAGCACTCACCCAGTGGGCCCATGCCACTGTCCCCAGGACACATCAATCAGCAGTGTGTCCACCACTACAGGGTCCCCAGGCAATCCCACAAACTCAGGACGATCAGGGACCTAGGGTCAGTGGCAGTGGGTATACGGTTCAGGGGACAGAGGCACAGGACAACAGGGAAGCTGGGAGGACTGCTGTGCGACAGGGGGAGGACAGACCCAGGGATCCCACTCTCCACGAGGCACTATGCAACATCCTGGGAGCATACCACCATTCCCAGGAGACAATGGGCCAGATTCTGGCCAAGTTGCAGGAGACCCAGCGGACGCAGGAGGGACAGTACCTGGGGATCAGGGATGACCTAACTCACATCTACACCATCCTGGTCACCATTGCAGGGGTGCTGGCTGACATGGCCAAGACCATGAGGGAGGCAGTGGCACAACAACGGTCCCCTGACACTAGCCAATCCGATGAACAGCCTTCCACCTCTACTGGCGCTAGTGGACAGGAGGCCCTGCCACAGGACCAACAGGCCACCAGCAACCTACCCCCTGCAGAAGGAGAACCACCCCCCAAACGTCCCTGCGATCCAGGCAGAAGCCAGAGAACATTGCCAAGACCCCCGCCAGGAAATAAGACTCTCCTGATTGTCACCCTTCTGTCCCACTCTGTCACCCTGTCGCCTAGAACTGCCATTACTCCCCTTCCTCTGTCCCATTGGACAATGCACCTGTGATACCAAGAGACTGGACTCTACCGTGGACTTTCCTCCACCATCACCCCAGCCCATTGCACATCCCCCTCTACTTGTGAGCACTCAAATAAACACCGTTGGAACAAATACGTATCTGGAGTGTGTTAAAAGATTCACAAATGTATTAGTACAACATTATCAAAGCAACTCAAATGTACAGTGAAATATACTTTGGAATGACCTTTGGTGGGCAGCAGTACACATAGCAGGAGCCAGAGTGGGGTACAGAGATCTGAAAATAGAGATTCCACAGGGTACAGTCAGTGGCCATACACATAGGGAAATCAGGCTGCCATGTACAATGTCCAACAGAAATATTAAATGTAAAGTGAAGTGACAGTGTCACTGGAAGTACTGCTTAATAATATTGGTTCTGTTGTCAACATCTTCTTCCTCTGCCTCCTCTTCCTCACTGTCCACAGGCTCCACCGCTGCCACAAGACCATATCCTGGCACATCCTCCTGCAGAAAAGGCACCTGGCATCTCAAGGCCGGGTTGTGCAACATACAACATTGATCTGGCACACCTTCTTGGGTGAGTAGTACAGGGAGCCACCTGTCAGTTGGAGGCACCGGAACTTGGCTTCAGGAGGCCGAAAGTCCTTTCAATAATCCTCCTTGTACACCCATGTGCCTCATCGTAACGTTCTTCTGCCCTTGTCCTGGCATTCCTCACTGGGGTCAGTAGCAATGAGAGGTTGGGGTAACCAGAGTCTCCTGCAAATATCGAGGGACAACTTTTAGACACACACTAGCCCTTAGGGACAACCTCATACCCAGACACCAAGATATACTGGGTGGGGACCTTGGGCTCACCTATTAGCCACACCCGGTGCCTCTGGAGTTGGCCCATCCCATATGGAATGCTGCTATTCTTCAAGATAAAGGTGTCATGCACAGAGCAAGGAAATTTGGCATTCACATGGGAGATGTACTGGTCAGCCATCTGCACATTCAGAGAGTGATAGCTTTTTCTATTCCTGAAAACGTATTCATTTCTCCGGGGGGGGGTGACAAATGCCACATGTGTACCATCAATGTCACCAATTATGTTGGGAATATGACCCAGGGCATAAAAGTCAGCTTTAACTGTGGTCAAATCCTCCTCCTGGGGGAACACGATGTAGCTGTGCATGTGTTTCAGCAGTGCAGACAACACTCTGGTAAACACGTTTGAGAACATTGGCTGAGACATCCCTGCTGCATTGGCCACTGTTGTTTGGAAGGAACCACTTGCCAGGAAATGGAGCACTGAAAGGACCTGCACTAGAGAAGGGATACCTGTGGGCTGGAGGATAGCTGACATCAGGTCTGGCTCCAATTGGGCACACAGTTCTTGGATTGTGGCCTGATCAAGTCTGTATGTAATGATAATGTATCTGTCCTCCATTGTTGCAAGGTCCACCAGGGGTCTGTACACCAGGGGATACCGCATCTCATATTCAGCCTCAGTGGTTGAAGACTATGGAAGAGAACGGTGAGCAGAGGGTCAGATTCCCACATCCATTGCACTAATGATGATTTATTTACTTTACAGAACCAAAAATTGAAGCCGACTGTCATTTGCCGTGCCAATGTCTGCTGCCATGCCCTGTGCCCTCCTGAAATGGCAGATACTTGACCTGTGAGGAGGGACAAGTGGAAATGAGGTAATTGCGCTGGCATTGTGCGCCATCGCGGTAGGCGGTCAAAGAATGCGGCGCAACTTCACATTAGTTATCATTGGGCCCTATGGGTTCCAGAAGCCAATGGCGATGTACGCCGGCGGGGATGGTACGCACCGCCGTGGACGTGACCGCCATTTTCTATCTATCCACTCACTTGCTACCTGACCTTCAACCGGAGAGGACCTACACTGCAAGTGCTCCTGTGACCTGTGTCTGGAAGCGAAAATGGCTCATGTGTTTGGGGAAAGGGCCCCTGCCTTCACTGCGGAGGAGTTGGAGAAACTGGTGGATGGGGTCCTACCCCAGTACACGTTACTCTACGGTCCTCCAGACAAACAGGTGAGTACACTGTGAGCATGATGCTTGGGCCATGAATGTATGGAGTGCTGTGTATGTAAGCCACATGTGGGGGGCAGAGGCCATCCTGGCCAGAGTGCAGCATGTAAGGTGGACAATGTATGTGCGTCAGGGGATGAGAGGGATCTGGTGGGCCATGAGTCTGACGGTCCGGATGGTTGACTAATTCCCTTATCTGTTGTCTTTTCCCTGAAGGACAGCGCCCACCAGAAGAAGGGTATTTGGTGTGCCATCACTAAGGAGGTGTGGACCCTGGGGGTCTTTGACAGGCGGTTAACCCACTGCCGCAAGAGGTGGGAGGACCTGCGCCGCTGGGCAAAGAAGACGGTGGAGGCCCAGCTGGGGTTGGCCTCCCAACGAGGAAGGGGTGCCCGTCGCACCCTGACCCCCCTAATGTTCTGCACCCTGGCAGTGGCCTATCCAGAGTTGGATGGGTGCTTGAAGGCATCACAGCAGACACAATGGGGTGAGTACAGAGACTGACTCCTGACTTTGCGCGCACGCTAACAGGTACCTGGGTGGGGATTGTGGGACATGGGTGCCCCTAGGCCAGGGCGAAAATGTCAGGGTAGGTCCCTTGTTGGACAGGCTCTGAAGTACTCCTAGCCCAATACTGTTAGTGGGCATCTACTACTGGGCAGGGTCCCGTGGGTTTCTGGTGTGCAGCTGATGTTGTTAGGCATTGTACCCCATGGGCTGGTGACTATCTTAGTAACTGGATGGGCATGGCCTAGTGCTTAGGGCTGCTCCCTGTGTGTTGTGTCCGCCAACGGTAGTGGTGTTGCTGGCATTGACCAAGTGTATCCTCTGTCTCTTCTCCCCCCTTTTTGTTTTGTCACCCTGTCTCTGTGTGCATTAGCATCATCTGGCGGAGGAGCAGAAGCACTGGTGACGGAGGGAGCTGCATCCCACATGGGCCTGGAGGCTGAATCCACCGAGGGTGAGGGCACCAGTAGGACGGAGGGCGAGGGGAGCACCATGACGGGGACAAGAGGGGAGACCACAGACAGTGACTCCTCCTCCGATGGAAGCTCCCTGGCGGTGGCAGACACCTCTGTGCCCACCCCAACAACAGGTACAGCCGCCACCCCCCATACCAGCACTGCCCTCCCAGCAGCCTCTCAGCATGTTTCCCGTGCCCGCTCACCCAGGAGGGTGGGCATCTCCTTTGCCCCAGGCACCTTAGGCCCTGCCCCAGTCAGCCCTGCTGCCCTCAGTGAGGAGGCTATTGGCCTCCTGAGATCCCTCTCTGTGGGGCAGTCAACCATACTGAATGCCTTCCAGGGTGTAGCAGGGCATTTGCAACAAACAAATGCATACCTGGAGGGTATTCACTCTGGTGTGGTGGCCCAACAGAGATAATTTCAGGCTCTGGCCTCCGCACTGATGGCAGCTGTTGCCCCTGTGTCTAGCTTCCTCCCTCCAACTTCCTCTACCCAGTCCCAGTCCCCTCAAACCGAGCCGATCCCAAGCACACCTTCAGACCATCATTCACCCAAATCAACACACAGAAGTGGTTCAGGTAAACACAAGCACCACACATCATCCCACAGGCACTCACACAAGCACCATCCCCATGCAGACGCACCAACATTCACTTCCTCCACTGTGTTCCCCTCCTCCTCGTCCACCTCCCTCAGAGTATTGTCTTCACTCACACCTGCATGCACTACATCCATCACCAGCACGCCCATCACTACTCACCCCTCACTGGCAGTCACCACCCCCATATCCTTTCACACGTCCCCTGTGTCCTCTCCCAGTGTGTCCCTCCTCCCAAAGTACACAAACGCAAGCACCCACCCACCCAACAGCCATCCACCTCACAACAGCATCCAGCCCATGCACCTTCACCCAACTCAGCAGACAGACACCTCCTACCACCACTCCCTCTTCCTCCACTCCCAACCCCTCTCCCTCTTCTCACCCCAGTGTGTCTAAAAAGCTTTTCCTGGCAAACATTGACCTGTTCCCTACCCCTTCCACTCCCCGTCCTTCCCCTCGGGCCAGGGTGTCCTGAACCCAGGCCAGCACCTCAGCCACCAAGTCGGCCTCCGCTGTGGTACCTCCAACTCCCAGAGGCTCATAGGGGACACCCGTCAAGCCAGCCAGTGTGCCACCAACCCCTACAAAGGACCAAACCATTCTGCCACCTGCCAAGGTGAAGAGGGGGATGACATGCAGCAAGGACAAGGAGCATGACTCACCCAGCAAGGCCTCCTCCAAAAACTCCAGCTGCCAGAGCCAAGGTCGCTACAGCATCTGCCAAGGTGAGGAAGGGGCAGAAAACCCAAGGCAAGGCACTTCAGCCATTGGAGGCTGCAGGTGAAGGCCTGGTGGCCACCAGCAGAACGGCCAGCTCCACCACCTGCACCGCAGCCGGCACCACCAGCAGCCCTGCCACAGGCACCGCTGCAAGCACCGCCACCTGCACCGCTGATGCCACCACTACTGTCAGCAGCAGCATCCCCAGTAGGCAACCTGTCCGAGGCTGCAGGAGAAGGGCTGGGGCCTACCTCCACCACTGGCAGCACCTGCACCACGGCCAGCACCGCCAGCAGCCCTGCCGCAAGCACCGCCACCTGCAACGCTGACAGTAGGACCACTACCAGCAGCACCATCCCCAGTGGGCAGCCATCCGAGGCTGCAGGAGACAGGCTGGAGCCTCCCACCACCACTGGCAGCACCCCCACCAGCCTCGCCAAAACCACCAGTTTGCAGCCTTAGGCGCCGCAACACGGAGTCTAGCCATGCCTCCATGAACAATCATGCAACCTGGTCCCTGGAAATCCCTTGCCTCAGACACCCAGGTGAGGGAATGTGAACTGCCACAACCAAAGTGCTGCATCACTCGGCACAACGCCCCCTCCAGATAAAGGCATCCACTCACCCCCTCCTTGGCAGGATGAAGCAGACTGGGTACAAGGCCCCCTCCAGACCCAATGGAGAAAGGCATCCACTCACCCCTTCCTTGGCAGGTTGAAGAAGACTGGGCACAAGGCCCCCTCCGGAACCAGTGGAGAAAGGCATCCACTCACCCCCTCCTTGGCAGGTTGAGCACAATGGGCACAAGGCCCCCTCCAGAACCAGTGGAGAAAGGCATCCACTCACCCCCTCCGTGGCAGGATGAAGCACAATGGGCACAAGGCCCCCTCCAGAACCAGTGGAGAAAGGCATCCACTCACCCCCTCCTTGGCAGGATGAAGCAGACTGGGCACAGGGCCCCCTCCAGAACCAGTTGAGAAAGGCATCCAATTGAGAGACTGTGGCATTGCACCCCCCAGGACCAAGCAGTGGTCAAAGCACCTACTTGAGAGAGTGTGGCTTTGCCCTCCCCAGGACCAAGCAGTGGGCATGAAGCCCCCTCGAGAAGCAGTGGTGTTATTGCATCTTCTGGCTGAGGTGCCCCCCTCTTTCCCGCCCCACTGAGGTGCCTGTGTGTTTTCGTCCTGATGCCCCTGCAGTGTTCTCTCCACGTTGAGGCAGGAGTCAAGTGTGGGCTTGGCCCATGATTTTTGGCCCAATGGCCCACGGTCATTTTGAAGGGACAATGTACGGCCTTATGTACATATTGTATATTTTTGTAGATACTGTTTTAATTATCGTTATGTAGATCTGCCTATTTCTATAATTACACTGATTTAACTCTATTCCTTTTGTCCTTGAGTTCTTACAGGGGGTAACAGGGTGTACATGTACTGTTGCTGCAAGTGTTTGTGTGTATGGTGTTGTGGGTGAGGCTGGGGCGGGGTGTGTATCACTCTCGTTTTCCTCCCCCCTCCCCTGTCTCCTAGGAGCAGTACTCACTATGGTCGTCACCGCCAACCATCATGGGCAGGACCTGTGACTCAGGCTCCATGGCATCCTGGTTCTTCGTTGAGTGTTGAGAGGTGAGTGGTTTCCCTTCCAAACAGTTTCCGCTGTGCTTTTGATTGCGTTGGTGCCCCGGAAAAGCTGGTGGATTGGCGCGTTGTAATGGGGTGGGTGGTACATTGTCTTCCGCCTGTCTGTTGGCGGTGACAGCTGAGGTGTTTGTTGCTATCGCCATGGCGGTCGGAGTGTTAAAGTGGCTGTCTGTGTTGGCAGTTTCCGCCGTGGTCGTGATCCCATTTTCTATACCACCAGCCTGTTGGCGGTATTACCGCCGCTTTAACACCGACCACCATGGTTGTAATGAGGGCCTATGTATGCTGCAGAATGCAGCACAGATAGAAGTAGCAAATCAGCATTATTTAATGATTGTTTATGTGCAGGAAGAAACACCTTCCTGCACATAAAAAAGCAAAAACGAGTTGAAATTAAAATATTTCATCTCGTTGTGCCACTCTAACGCCACACCTGGGGTGGCATTAGTTTTTGGCGCTGCCTCAGATTTATGATTTCTCTTAAATCTGGGACTGTGTCAAAAGCAATGGGCGTTTCATGGGAATGCTCACAGCAACACCCATTGCACCCCGTCTGCTGCAGAAAACTCTGTTGGGGCCCATATTTACAAGGCGGCATTAAGCCAAGCAAAGTGGCTTAGCTCCTCCTTGTAGATGTGGAAATGGGCACAGCACCACCGGAGCGTCGTGGAAAGTAATGCTCCGGTGGCACTAGGGGCCTGTAAATAAGCTCCTAGATTTTTTACTGGATGTGTTCTATACAAGTTTGTCTGTGGTGACCTCAAACGTAAAGTTAAAGGTGATGAATTCCTTATGCCTACTACCGGACTGTTTAGAGGTGTTGGGTCCCTTCATTCTGAAAGTAGTGCAGGTTTTTTAAATCTTGACCTTTACTTAGGAGGTTTTTGTACCTTCCTATGACTCATTGTCTTCAAGGTCTTGCAGGGTTACACTATCAACAGTAGGTTCAGATTCATCTGGGTCACCTTTTATAGAAGGTGGTTGTTACGCCCTTACAGCAATTGAGGGTATGGGGTCACTGGTCTGCTCTAAGCCTTACTTGTGATTCGTACAGGATTGTCAGATCTTGAGGTCTGGCTTTTCTTTTTTTGCTTGAGTCTCTCCAGACTCTACCTCATCCACAAAGTAGTCCTCCTGTCTGTTTCAGGGCATGTGTTTCCCGGGATCAGAAGGGGCTGGAGATCAGAGTAGCTATTTTGACACAGCACAGTAGAGTTACATGCTTGTGAGATGATGTTTGTTCATTCTGGTTCTGTTAACCATGTCTAGAATCTAGCAATGAGCAGGTGAGTTAAGGCTCCAATGTTCGAGGCGTATGAGCTGGAGGAGCTGGGTGACGTCGTCCTCTCTCCTGTGGCTCCGGGTCACTTTACTCGGGGATGGTTGTTACCTGGGCTTCAGGTGCGGGCATGCTTTTACTTGATTTAAGTCTAATTGCTCCATGGGCTTCGCCCTCCACTTTTGTTTATAATTATCATTTGCAAATGACATATGGCGTGTCTGTGACTATGGGCAGGGCTGTGCTGGATACTTCAGGGTCTTACACTTTACCTATGTTTTTAATAGAACTCATGCGTGTTAGACCTATTTCAAGTGTGCTGAGTGTTCCATTTTTGATCATGCCTCAGCCCGATGCTTCACTTATGTTGTATGTTCTTCCTATGCCAAGATGGGAACTAGGAAGGGGAGACAGCAGTAATGTTTGAATCACATGGAACAATTCACATTATGTTCAGCCTTCTCATTCCTTCACATCCTAGACTTTTCTCCTTAGTGGCGTGTTGTAAATTGTGGTGCTTTAGGTTCTTCTTGGATTTCCTGAATATTTTTGGACAAGATGAGGGTAAAGCAACATCCATGGAGAATAAGAAGAGAAACACAGGAAAAATAAGGAAACTATCTGTGTAAGTAACACAGGGCTTCAATATGTTTGTCAGAGAGGCAGCGTGAATACAAGGAAGAGGAGGAAGCTATGTGTATGTGGATAACCTGGCCTAATCCAGACTCTAAACCAAATGCACTCCATACTGCCCCCTATCCCTTCCACGTTTGCCTCTCTACCCCGTGCATCTGCTCACCAATCCTCTTTTCATATTGAAGAAAGGCAAACAGGACAGCAGCACATCCAGTTGGTCCTTTAGCTGTTAGTCTATTAGAACAAGAAAGTCTTTCTCAATCACTTTGACATTATGAATTCAGATTCACGTGGGATCGTGTTGGAGATCACCGGAAGCTCGTGCGCCCCACTTTTATTTATTATAGGGTAATCCAGAATTATTGGCGGTTGACAAGTGTGAAGGTCATTCGAACAGCAATTGGATGACTATTTCGAAAGTAAAAGCTTGCAAATTAACGGTGTGTTCCCTACACTAATCCACTTACCATAAAGTATTTGTTCTTTACCTCCTGTGGATAATCAGTCATCTTAAAGTATTTTATCTTAGAATGCATGTAAAATCAAAGCTAATGGTGTAGCAAAAAGCTCGGAAAAGGTACATTGGCCCTTGATCCAGTACTTCCACAGGGAGGTGGCTTGCAGTAACTATTGGTTGCACATAAATGACATCGATTGTTTATAAAGCATAATTTCGAGACATTTGCATGCATTTGGTATGTGGGTGCACGCTTCTGCCATTGTGTTTTTTCCCAATAATGCTTGCTCTTTTTCTTTCAGAAAATGAAATTGTAAATAGGGCCTAAGGTCTGTGCCTGTGTCAGTTTCAGGAGCTGACCAGGTTTCATGTTATTTTGTTTTTCTTATTGGTTTTGTATGAAGGCTGCGCCTGACTTTCCATGTACAATTTACGATTTTTTGTTCTAACAGTTGGCAGCCTCCATGCACTGCATCATGTCGGGTGGATTTCATCCCTTTTTTGTCTCCATTTTAATTTTTTCACATTTTATATATTCATGTTCTGAAATTTGCTTTTTCTGTGAAAAAAGTTGTAGTCATAAGGCCATAGTTGTTGAGAAAACGTATGCAGAAAAATGCACACATGGCATTGCCATTGTTTAAGTTTAAGGGGTGTTAGAATTTGGGCTTTTGTTGTCAGTGGTATGTACCCTTAGCAAGAAGGAACCACAATCCTAGCCAGGATAAGTCACAAACACACCCTTAATTAACCTGTGTTAGGCCTCTGGTAGCTTGGCACAGAGCAGTCCGGCTTTATTTACAAAGCAATGTGTGAAGTATTTGGGCAGCATTTCAAACAGTAAAACAGTGAAAACACCACACAAAAAGATACCACACCTGGTTAGAAAATAGAACTTAATTTAATAAATAAAACAGGAGCAAAATGACAAACATTCAATAAGTAGGACTTGCGTTATGAATTTTTAAAGAATAACTTGTAGAAAAGTTGTTAGAAGCAAGAAGCGCCAATCAGGGCCATCTGCTCTTAGTGGACTAGGACAAAGTCAAGAGTTCAGGCTGACCACAATGGAGCATGGGCTGGATACAAGGGCCCACTTTGGCAAGCTGAACAAAAGTTCCTTGATCTTGATTGTGTAGACATCAAGGAAGATAGGAGGTAAAGCCAAGTCGATTGGTCGGTTCCGATCCTGCAACAAAAGGAAATGTGATGCACTGGCCCAAATGAAGTACGTCAGTTCTGCTCCTGTAGCAGAGGATGCATCAACCCCAAGAGCGATGCACTAGTTCAGAAGTGGCGACAGGGTGCACTGTTCCAATCCACGCAAAGGTGGAGCTGCACTGGTTCTGATCCCTGAAACAGCAAAGGTGCTCCATTCTGATGAGGTTGAGTGGGTTGGCTGAAGAAGCACCTTAGGCTTCACTTCCAAGGGTCTAGAACTGGGTCAGCACCACTTGCCAGGACAGAGTCACATATGACAGAGTCCAGGTGCAGATGCAGGTAGGTTGGAAGACTTTTATTTGCCTGAGACTTCAGAAAATAGGAGACCCATCAGCTGGCTCTTGGAGTCACTCTGAGTTCTGCGGTAGAGAGATGCAGATCCAGTCCTTCTCACTCCCAGGCAAGAGGCAGCTGGTCAGCATAGCAAAACAGGAGTCCAGCAGAGTAGCAGTCCAGTAGAGCGACAGTCCTTGTAACAGTATAACAGTCCTTCTTCCTGGCAGACTATCCACAGGTCTTGAACTATACTGAAGTGGTGGTGTCAGAGGTCCAGTACTTATAACCAGTTGTGCCTTTAAAGTGGGGGACACTTCAAAGAAAGATCTTTGAAGTGCATAGAGGTCCTTACTTCCTGCCCTGGCTCCAGACTCACTACAGGGGACTACCCAGCCCTTTGTGTGGGAACAAGACAAAGACTAATCAGATGTAAGTGTGAGGCTGTGCTCAGCTCCTCCCGCCCATCCTCCCAGGAAAGTCCATCAGGATGTGGATGGCCCATCAAGTCACACCTAAGCTCCCTTTGTGTGTGTCTGTCTAGAGGGAATGCACAAAGCCCAGCTATCACCCACCCCAGATATGTATTCAGAGAAAGGCAGCAGGCACAATATAGCTAAAGTAAGAAAATGTACACTTTCTAAAAGTGACATTTTCAGAACTGCAATTTACAATCCGACTTGACCATAGGTTGCGATTTTAAATTTTAACCTCAGAGACACCAAACTTGAAAAGTCTGTTTGTTAGAAATGGGGTTTTCAGTTGGCAATCGGTTTACACCCTGTCCAAGTATGGACACTCACTGTAGTCAGGATACGGGAGATACCCAGCTCAGATAACCCCTGCTCACCCCGTTGGTAGCTTGGCAGAAACAGTCAGGCTTATCTCAGAAGCAATGTGTAAAGCATTTGCACATAACACACAGTTATACAGTGAAAACAATACAAAGGGACACTGCACCAGTTTTAGAAAAATAGGCAATATTTATCTGTGTAAAACAAGACCAAAACGTGAGAAATCCAACATACAGTAATAAAGATATGAATTGAAAAGAATTATTTAAAAATACAGTTCATTGAAGTCAATAGCTCTGTCTGATGCTATCACAGTGTAGTGAACAACAAATTCAACAGTTCAGGCTGACCGCGGGGTCGTGGGCCAACTACGGTGTCGGGAAGATCTGCAAACAGTACCTTGGAAATGTTGGGCCTTGCGACCCTCGCAATGAGATCCAGAGTGCATTAGCACTGGTTTTGAGGACTTCAGTTCCAGAGGTCAGTGCAGGGGTCAATGGGTCCTTGAAGTCACATGCGTTGGAGGTCAAACGGTCAAACTCTGGGCTGATGACGAAGTCTGGAGCGCTGGCATTGATGACATCAGGGCTGCGGTACAAAGTGGGACGATGCAACGTGCGGTGCCCACAGGTCCTGGTGGAGGCAGCAGCTCAGAGATTGCATCCTGCGGCATCAGTGAGATCAGGGCTTGGTGTGAAGCGGGTTGGTGCGACGTGCAGTGTCTCCAGGCCACTATGCAGGCAGCGGCATTGTCGCTGAAGAGTTGTGGTCGGTATACTCTAGGCGGCGGTACAATGCAGGCAGGCTCCGTGCGGCACCCACAGGTTGCGGTACAGTGAGGGGCGTATGTTGACGATGCTGGAGTCGATGGCGCTGGTGTCAGTGGACTGTGGAAGTGGTGTGGGACGTGACGGTACTTCATGTACCTCACGAGCGGTGTCCTCAGGCCACGGTGCAGTCAGCGGCATCGGTGTCAGTGTAGAACAGTGGCATCGGGAATACCAAGGCTGTGGTGAGATCAAGGCAATGCGGATTGCAGGCCCACTGGTTATGGTGCACGCAGTGGCTCAGTGATGGCATCAGTTGGTGGCATCAGTGAGGCCAGGGTTGCGGTGCGAAGTGAGGCATGGCTCTATGTGGTGTTGTAGGTCACAGTGCAGGCAGTGGCATCCTTGTGATTTTTCTTCTGTTGCAGCACAAAACACACAGTTCCCAGTGTTGTAGGCAGATGAACCTGAAGTCTTTGATATCCCTGACACTTCCAACAGGAGGCAAGCTCTACTTCAAGCCCTTGGAGAAACTTCACAAGTAGGATACACAGCAAAGTCCAGTCGTCCTTTTTAAGGCATAAGCAGCAACTGCAGGCCAACCCAGCAAAGCATACACAGCAAAGGGGCATTACTCCTCCTCCAGCTCTTCAGCTCTTCTCCTTGGCAGAAGTTTCTCTTGATCCAGAAGTGTTCTAAAAGTCTGGACTTTTGAGTCCACTACTTAAACTCATTTCTGCCTTTGAAGTAGGCAAACTTCAAAGGAAAGTCTATGTTGTTCTCCTGATCCTGCCATGCCCGGGCCTGGCCCCAGACATACTCCAGGGGGTTAGAGAGACTGCATTGTGTAAAGACAGGCACAGCCCTTTCAGCTGCAGGTGCCAGCTCATCCCTCCCCACTCTAGCCCAGGACATCCCATCAGGATATGCAAGACACACCACAGCTCTCTGTGTGTCGCTGTCTAGAGGGAATTCACAAAAAGCCCAACTGTCAGTCTGACCCAGATGTTCATTCCACAGGTAGGCAGAGTCACAGAATGGGTAAGCAAGAAAATGCCCACTTCCTAAAAGTGGCATTCCCAAACATACAATCTAAAAACCAACCCTACCAAAAGATGTATTTTTAAGTTGTGAGTTCAGAGACCCCAAACTCCCTATCTCAATCTACTCCAAATGGGAAACTACACTTGCAAGATATTTAAAGGCAGTCCATATGTTAACCTATGGGAGGGATAGGCCTTGCAATAGTGAAAAACAGATTTGGTAGTATTTCACTATCAGGACATGTAAAAACACACCAGTACATGTCCTAACTCTTAAATACATTGCATCCTGCCCATGGGGATACCTAGGGCCTACCTTAGGAGTGACTTACATGTAGTAAAGGGAGAGTTTGGGGCCTGGCAAGTGGGTACACTTGCCAGGTTGAATTGGCAGTGCACAACTGCACACACAGACACTGCAGTGGCAGGACTGAGATGTTTATAGGGCTACTCATTTGGATGGCACAATAAGTGCTGCAGTCCCACTAGTAGCATTTGATTTAGAGGCCCTTGGCACACAGAGTGCACTTTACTAGGGACTTGCCAGTAAATCAAATGTTCCACTCATGGAAAACTGATTACCAATACAATTTAGACAGAGAGCATATGCACTGTAGCACTGGTTCGTAGTGGTAAAGTGCCCAGAGTCCTAAAGCCAACAAAAGCAGGTCAGACAAAATAGGAGGAGGAAGGCAAAAGGTTTGGAGATGTCTCTGCAAAAAGGGGCCAGGTCCAACACCATTACACTTAAAAAATGTACTAAGGTAATCCCGATCTTATCCTATGGGAGAGATATTCCTTTATAGAGTGAAAAAGCATTTTTGGAGTTTTTCACTATCAGGGAATGTAAAACTGAAAAATACATGCCCCACCTTTTAAATACATTGCACCCTGCACTCTGGGTTACCCAGAGCTTACCTTAAGGGTGACTTATATGTATAAAAATGGAAGGTTTGGGCCTGGCAAAAGGTTTATCTGGCTGGTCGAAATGACAGTGTAAAACTGCGCACACAGGCTCTGCAGTGGCAAGCCTGAGACATGGTTAGAGGGCTACATTAAGAATGTGGTACAATCAGTGCTGCAGGCCCACAAGTAGCATTTCATTTACAGGCCCTGAGCACATGTAGTTCACTTTACTAGAGGCTTGTAGGTGAATTAAATATGCTAATTGTGTATAAGCCAATTTTACCATGTTTTAAGGAGAAAGCACCACAATTTAGCATTGGTTAGCTGTGATAAAGTGCACAGTCCTAAGCCAGCAAAAACGAGGTAAAAAAAGGTGGAGGAGGAAGGCAAAAAATTTGGGGGTCACCATGCAGAAAGGACCATTTCCAACTGGAGTGGGAGAATCTGACTACTTTTTTCATGAGATTTAGTTCACTTTCAGAAAAGGTCTTTGAAATTAGGGTTCCCACAACATACTGCTGTCATAGTCCTCGTTTTCATCACCCCCATGTGCTGCATCATTGTGAAATATGATAACTTCTGGGAGGGTAATGATACTGCAGATAAAATGCAAGATGCTGAATCAGAATATATTGGCTGATCAACAAAATATATATATATCTGTGTGGGAAAATTAGGCCGATTGCAGAAGCCCCTTAACTTTTTTCCCCATTTTCCATTTTCCACTTTTTGCTCGTGTTTTCCTAACTCAGATGGTGCCATAGGTACTGCTAACCAGTCCCAGGGTAAAATGAGAATGCAAATTAGGCTAATATTAATTGGCTGTATGAACCTACCTACACGTCCCTAGTATATGATGGAGTATGTAGGTTTAGGAACCCCATGTAGGTATATATATATATATATATATGATACACAAATCCTTGGTCATTTATAGCGACGCACCTCCCTGCCGGTGCAGCATTAGGGTCAAGACCAGAACCCTCACAATAAACCATCAAAGAAGACACTGCGCTCCCGGAGGTTGTATCCTTATTATTTATTCACTTGGCAAAGGCTTTCAAACAGACACCACGACGCGTGTCGACAGAATGTCTTCTTCCAGGTGGTTTTGTCTGCTCTCTCCATCTCTTTCCTACCATCTACATTTATACCCACCATTCTGTGATTGTGAGCCAACGAATATTCCACACTTGGGAACAATTACAACACTTCTCCTTTCTTCAGCACAAACGTTTAATTTAAAATAGTGAAGTAATGTGCATTTTTGTTTTTAACCTTGTGAAAATCTGTGCTTTCATGAATGCCATTATTGTGTTTTCCATCCATTTAAGCTTAGCAGAATGTTTTTCCAAGCACGTCTTTCACTTCCAATTTAGGATTAAGATGACAATTATCCTTTGCAACTTACTGTGTAAATAACAGATCGTGCCTTTAAACCACTTTCCAAATATCTTTAGTTCCCAGGCAAAAGATCAACAAACAATCCATTTCCTACTCAACATATTTTCAATTACGTGAACTAGAATAACTACAGTCTATGGACCCTATATTATGGGCCGCATCAGCAATGTAAGAACCTTGATAGGCATCCACTCACCATATCCTAACGGAGTAGTGCCTTCCATTATGGAGTAGCACCAGGGGCTTTGGAGGTCAGTGACATTACTTTATCCTCCAGTGTACATACACACGCAGAAACGGTGTCACCTATATATGTGGCACCGTTTGACAAATCTTCATGAAGTTTCCAAAAAAAAGTGGTGAGGTGATTCTTGTTGCACACAAACATTTTCAGGGTGATCCATCAAGTGGGGGCCATGAACAAGGGGTGGTGAAAAAAGTTGTGTTTCTCATGGTAATTCCCATAGGACCTTTAGATATGTCTATGGCCCGAATGGCTGGACAGAATTACACCAAATTTGGCAGAAAGCTAGCTTTCGGTACAAAACTGTTCAGTAGTTTTTGAAATATTAAAGGGAAAATAAATTTGTATATCGCTGGCCGCGATGACTTTGCAAATATTTTGCAAATAATTCATGAAAATTCAAAACATTTCACAAATATGCTTGTGAAAAGAAGCACTGCAATTGGCTGATCGCAACCTGACTAGAAAGTTGTGGGCATCATTTTATTTCATGTGACATAGGGGGTCATTCTGACTCCCGCCGGCCGCGGTAACCGCAGTGCCGGAGGGAGCCGCCAGAATACCGCTGCGCGGTCAGAAGACCGCCGCGGTTATTCTGTGTTTCCCGCTGGGCTGGCGGGCGACCGCCAGAAGGCCGCCCGCCAGCCCAGCAGGAAACCCCTTCCCACGAGGAAGCCGGCTCCGAATGGAGCCGGCGGAGTGGGAAGGGTGCGACGGGTGCAGTAGCACCCGTCACGATTTTCAGTGTCTGCATGGCAGACACTGAAAATCTTTTAGGGGCCCTCTTACGGGGCCCCCTGCAGTGCCCATGCCATTGGCATGCCATTGGCATTACATTGGCATGGGCACTGCAGGGGTCCCCAGGGGCCCCACGACACCCTTCACCGCCATCCTGTTCCTGGCGGTCAAAACCGCCAGGAACAGGATGGCGGTGAGGGGGTCGGAATCCCCATGGCGGCGAGGATTCCTCAGGGCAGCGGAAAACCGGCGGGAGACCGCCGGTTTTCCGTTTCTGACCGCGGCCATACCGCCGCAGTCAGAATGCCCTTGGGAGCACCGCCAGCCTGTTGGCGGTGCTCCCGCGGTCCCCGGCCCTGGCGGTCAAGGACCCCCATTGTGCCCGTGAATGAAAATCCAAATTGACAGTGGCATAAGGGGTGAGGGTGAAGGTACCCTGACCCCAGGGGTGTCATATAGGTGTGTTTTAGGGGCAAAATATAGGTTTAGAATAATTTGTATCACCATTCGTATTCACAAAAATGTGTGAAACTTTGCAAATTTTTGTGAATTGTTTGCAAAATATTAACAAATATAAAATAAGTGATTGAAAAACCACAGACACATTCATCCACTAATCCATTCACTCATACATGCACTCAGAGACTCAGGAGCCCACTCACACACCCACTCAGACACTCATACACCCACTCAGACCCACTCATAGACTTACACACCCACTTTCAGACCCACTCAGACACTCATGCACCCACTCACAGATCCATTGACAGACACAGGCCCTGTGGCCAACCTGTACTGAGCACGACCAAAGGCCATACATAGCGCAGGGTTGGGTGGTTATAATGGCTTGGCTGCAAGGCCTGGCTGCAGGCCAGGCCTTGCAACCAACGCCTGCCGTGCACGGCCAAAGGCGTGAGTGGCAGGGGTTGGAATGACATATATAGTAATTAAAATTACTTTACCTTAAAAAAACATAGAAATTCACTGAAAAAAACCAAAGGTTATAGAGATGTTATAGCTAGGTTGTGGATTTACTCATACAAAACCAAAGAAATTCAGCAGTTATAGTCAGAGTGCGCATTCACTGCTAATTACTCCACATATTATATCACTGATGATATCTTTTATGGCATCTTTGATATTGTTACTTCACAATTTACCATAAAATTATTGACAAGAAAACTGTGCATGGCACGTGCACAAGTTATAGTTACCTTAGGGCGGGAGTTATAGTTACTTGAAAGAACTCTAACTATAATGGTCTCCCTCACTTATGTCAATGTAGCCCCCGGGTGGGCCAGGTCCCAGGGCCATGAATGTTTCATAAAATCAAGAGAGGGGCTCATGGGCCCCCACCAAGGGCTTTCGTAAGCCCCTGGGACCACCATCTCCCTCGGGCTACATAAAAAAATATACGGGGGCATCGCTGAAACTCCCAGACCCCAGGGACCACCACCTCCCCAGGACTTTTAAAAAAAGGAGGTGTGGCCCTGTGGACACCCTTCCTTGGGCTTTCATATGCCGCAAGGACCACCCCCTCCCTGGAGCTAAATTATACATTAAGAAGAGGATACGTGGGACACCCCAGCCTCGGCGACCACCACCTCCTAGGGCCGACCTGTGTAAAAGAGAGTAGGTGGGTGTGCAACCTGCCTCCTGGATGCCATAAATAACCCTGTGGACTGCCACCTCCCAGGGCTTGCTCCTGCTGTTTCTCAAGGTGCCCACCCTAAGGAGATAGCTATTTGCTTTCACTCTGCAAGAGCTGTCACAGTTCCTGCCAAGAGAGATCAAACTAACTTCTCTTCCAGCAACCGGGAGCTGTCAAAATACTCCCGCTTGATGGGAGCGGAGTTTTCATCTGTGTCCCTCTTCGCTGTGATGTGGGCATGTGAGCATATTTAGCTGCTCCCTGAGTGTGGGAGCAATGCTGGCTCACGCAGGAGCTGGCTGGGTCCGCAGGGGGCAAGATCTGATGTAGTGATACTGCGAGCGTCTAAAATGCCCTAGAAGCCCCATCCCATATGCATTAGTGGTATGCAATGTCTTCCTGTCCTTTTCCCAGGCTGATGGACAGCTTATTAAAAGCCCCTGAGCGCATTTCCTGCCAATTTTTGAGAGGCAATTTTGATGCACGGAAATATGATCACCTCTCCATCAAACAAAAAAGGGCCTACTTCTGTAAAGTACAGATCATCTTATTGTCTTGCGAATGGCAAACGTATAAAAAGTGTATTTACTCTGCATTTCCACCTTGAAAAGTTATCTTTAATCCTTGATGGAGGTGTTTACATCCTTGCTCTTTAGAGTGCAATATCTTATGTAGTGATACTATGAGCATGTAAAATGGCCTAGAAGCCCCTCCCCATATATATTAGTGGTATGCAACCTCTTCCTGTCCTTTCCCCAGGGTGATGGACAACTTACTAAAAGGGTCCCTAGCGCATTTCCTGCTGAAATTGGAGACAACTTCTTGATGCTCAGGAATATGATCGCTGTCAGGAATCCCCAAGTTGCCTCCTGCATTATCTGTCAGCATCCCCAAGGATTAGGGTTAAATCATATCTCTGTTCTTGGTTAAACCTACATGTTTCTAAGTAAACATAATGCGCTGTGTTACACAATTGGTTTTATCAATGCTTGTTTCACCAATGCTTGGTTTCTAATGTGAGCCGGTGTAGACATGTGCTTCTAATTGGGTGTGGTGTAGACACGTGCTTCTTATTGGGTGTGGTGACTCATCCACATGTGGAAACTCAACTGCTTTCTTGATTGGCTATAAATAGCAGAGTGAAGCATGCCTCCCTGCTTGGCTTTGTTTTGCATTCTGATCTCAGCATCTGATTTGGCAGTCCAGCCCCTGCTGTCATCCTCGTATTCAGGACCTTTGAGGCAATTCTTTTCTTCATTCCTGTACCAGCTGACACCAGGCATTCCTCCAGCACTCCGGAAAATACTGCAGCTAAGTGACTACTATTCTACAGGGAGTTTGTTCTTTGAGCGCCGCACTTTCCTAGAACAGCTGGTGTATTTCACACCTCATATTTTGCCAGAGTGATTATCTTGAAGAGACAAATGCTTTTCTGAACATTCTGCATTATTATTGTAAATATTACCAGACAAGGGTGTATTAAAGGGAGTGATGGCGCACCATGTATTCAATTACAATGATATAATATCTAAACCTCCAACGGTGCACTACAGAGGGGAATACACCCTAAAACCCTACATTGATTGTACTAAACAATCAATTAAAAATACAACAATACTGAGGCACTCATTGATCAAATATCAGTTACCATAAAAAAAAATTCAGCAGTTCCTATTTTGAATTCTGTGCAAATGTTAAACATTCAGCCAAATTAGAGAGAGGCAGTAACAATGATATTCCAAACCCCAGAGTTCTCATATATGATGTTATATTTTATCCAGGATCCGTTATACCGTACTTTTACACAAAAAGAAAATATCTTCAAAAACCACTCCTACTGTCAAGTTTTACCTGTAAGGCTGTAACAGCTGCCCCCTCTGTTTCACTTTCACTCAACACCACTTTACTTATTGAAGTAGAACCTGATGAAATCGACGTTTGAGACCCCCGTACTGATGGGTTGAGATTAACCAAATGATCATATTTCCTAGCAAAAGTGAAAACTCTGCCTGTTTGGTAATCCCTCTCATCCCGCTTATGTTTCCTAGTTTTCATATGCATGATCTCCTCCTGATATTTTGAGAGTACTTCCTCCAAAATTCTATAGTTTTTTTCAGTAGCCTCCGGAAGGTTTAATTCCTTAATTTCGCCCTCCAGAGTAGCAATCTCCTTTTGAAGTGAGGCAACGTTCCTTTCTGAATTAATAACCAAGATTTCCATCAGTCTAAGAGAACAAGACGTCAATTCCTTGTCCCACAAATTAAGTAAATCGGTATCCAAGTCATCGTAAGTGGGAAAGATCTGAGATCTCAATCCTTTTGGAATTCGATTCAGTTTGATATATTGTTTCAATGTGGCACCATCCCACCACTTAGACAGTTCATTCTTTTTTAACCTCTCTAATCTGATAAATTTAATCTTTAGACCCTCATTCCGAGGACAATTAGTATTACGTCACGTTATAGTACTGCCTTTCTCCAGATTATCAAAGAGTTCCTCCGCCAACCTAGTCCTCTCCATAACTGTTTGATCCTACTTGTGCAGCCCTCCCTTATAATAAACTCAAAATATTACCAGACAAGGGTGTATTAAAGGGAGTGATGGCGCACCAAGTATTCAATTACAATGATATAATATCTAAACCTCCAACGGTGCACTACGGAGGGGAACACACCCTAAAACCCCTACATTGATTGGACTAAACAATCAATTAAACATTATTTGATTTGATTATTATTGTAGTTACTTGCCTAAATGTGCTTCAGGAAATCTGCTTGAGCTCAAGTACTACAAAAAGTGACAGTGCAATTTTAAAAGAGCATTTACGTGACTTTTCTTTCTCTAATAGCATAACTCTTGGATTTAAATTTTGTCATTCATGCCTGTGTTTCAGGTTTGAGAAATTTGCTTTTGAAGGGTTTTTCACACACACAGTGAAACCAAATCAAACTGTGCCACCCTAACTATTTAAACCCAGAGTGGACATTTGTATTTCTTGGATTGTTTTTGTTCCTTTTAGTTTAACCCTTTGCATGCAGGAAAGTTATACATGATATAATTGATGCCCTTGTTTGTCTTTCTTGTGCATGATAAGTACAACCACAGTTCTAATTGAAGTGTGCAACAGTGAATCTCTGTGAAGCCAGCCCTAGCGTCGCAGTTCTTATTGTTATGGTACTCAGTTTGGGTTTTTGGTAATGCAGTGTTAGTAATTGTGCCAACAGTTATTATTATCCAAGAAAAGTGCTGGAGCATCCCAGTGTTCTTCTACCGCTCCTGTGCCAATATCAGAAAGAGACATTCAGTTTCAAGGAAGTTGAGTGCACTAACTCTACTATCACTCTGTGAACAACAACCTGCCTCCCCGAAGATACAGGGTGCCTGGCTGGACCGGCAAGACGTGGCAGTGTTTTGCCTCTTTCTCTTCCACTCCCCTTTTCCTTTTGGGACACCTGCCGGGGTTTCTGTGTCCACCAGGAAGTGCCAAGAGGTGTTCCAGGAGGTCAGGGGGCATACCATCGCCCCTGCAGACATCCTGCTTTTCAGGTGAGTGGCCCCGTCTCGACAATCACATCATCACCAAACAATGAAGCACTTACTTCTGTAAATTACAAATCATCCTAACGTCTTGCACACGTTTTTTCTGCAGTTTCACCTTGAAAAGTTTTCTGTGATCCTCAGTGAAGGTGTTTGCATCATTGCTCTTTCGAGCGCAATATCTTATGTAGTGATACTGGGAGCATGTAAAATGGCCTAGAAGCCCTGCTCATTTGGCACCGCCCAATTTATATTAGTTTCTGTAAGGTCTTTTGGCCTTCTTCCAGGGTGATGAAAAGGTTACTAACCCCCCCCCCTTAACCTCTACACACAATGTGATCATATTCTTGCGGGTGACCAAGAAAAAGTAAGGGTGTTTTCTCTGCAGTTCTACCTAGAAAAGTTATCATGGTATGGTGTTTGGTGGTTATAGGGGGTTGGCCGCAGGGCCTGGTTGCAGTTCAGTCCCTGCAACCAATCCCTTTTGTGTACTGCCAAAGGCTGTGCTTGGCACATGTTTCGGTGCTCATAAGGGTTTGGCTGCAGGGCCTTCAGCCAGCCCCGCTGAGCATGGCCAAAGGTCTGTGTGGCACATGGTTAAGTACTGATAGGGGGTATGCAGGGCCTACCCTCTGGTCAGGCCCTACAGTCATCCCCTGCCGTGCACAGCCAAAGGCAGTGCGCAGCATGGGGTTTGGTGATTATAGATGGTTGGCTGCATGGCCTGGCCACACATTTATCAATTCCCCATACACTTTTTGAATCAATCAACTTCAGCAAATATTCGTAGCCTTCTGTAGCCAACCAGGAAACAAAGGAATCAGAATAATTTAATTCTGTATCAGTCAAGATAATGTGGAACATTTCCTCTATTGGCAATTTACAATAATACGACTCAGCATTTTTACCATTGTGCTAAAAAAAATGTGCAAACTTTTCAGAGTATGTTTTACAACTCCCCATTGGCGGAGTTGGACAAAGTTCCCATTGTGTGTAATTAAAAATAGTCTTTGGGGTACTTGCTCTATGAATGGAATGCTGTCCATAGTAATTGTAACAGAACATGTCTCCATAATTTTGCTTCGATTGATAAACATCTTCACTTTCAATTACAGTAAAATATTCTAATTCAGATAGCATAGAAACACCCGTTCTTAGATCCCAATCATCAGAAACAAATCCAGGTGTTATTAGATAATTAAATACAAGTTTAAATACATGTGGAATTTGAATAGCCTCCGTTGGGCCATATATAGCAAAAGATACTTTATCCCAAACAATCCCATCAGGATTTGGTATAGCTGAAATGATCACTAGGGACAAGTCTCTGCCGATATTATGGGAGGAAAAATTTGGCGTTAGGACCTCATCCACCAGTTCAACTCTAGAGCGTTCAGGTGTGGTGATATTTGTATTTTGATCACTGACTTCGTGTCGCACCACTTTGCATTTGGCTTAGCTGCCCACCGTCACATTAGTGGTCATCAGTTACAGACTCCATTTTGTATTCAGCTTAGCCTTAGCTTCACTGCTTCACTGCCACGTTAGAGGTGCGAGTAGTTTTCTTTTCAAACATGTTATGCAAGATGTTTTCTATTTCTGCGTATTCTCTTTCTCACCGAAGAGCTAGGACATATTATCACCGAAGAGCTAGGACGTAATATGGAGGAGTTGGTCAGTCAGCATGATAAGGATGTACTAGACTGATGTTTATGGTACAGCAGGGAACGGTTTGGCTTTGGGAGAGACGCCTTGGGATTTTGGCCAATTCCCAGTGTGTCTCTTTTCAAACTTTACCTAAACTAGCCAGCATTTTTTAATTCTTCTTAATGGGAGGGGTTTTCAAAAAAGCTCCTTCTCCGGTTTTTTAAGATATAAAAGATTACCCTGATCGATAGTGGCAGATTCAGAGACCTCAATCAGGATTCAGACATTGGATGCCTAATATCGATTTCATGTGAGAGCGGAGATCTCTTTTTCTCGCAGTCGAACGGGGTCATCGGCTTGCTGGCACCTGACAGGCCCTACGGTGATGCATTTTTAATAATTATTTGCTTTGCATTGTGTATGAATATATATACATATATCAATATCAGTGTTTGTATTCTTGCATGTATATATTTGCTGTTTATAGATTGAAGATTCTTTATACATGGTTTTACTTCCTTGTTGCACATTTTAAAAGTTCACTTTTTGTTATTTAAGCCTTCCTTCACGAACCTTGCGAAAAGCTGTAATAAAAGTCTTTTTCAGATTAAGGAGTGCATTCCAGAGAATCTTTGACTCCTTTCAACGTGTATATTTTGGCTCAGTCAAAAGTAAAGCAAAAAAGAAGGTAATGACAATGTATTAATAAGAAAAATACGATGACAAACCCAATCCATAGAAGGTAGGCAAGTACAGTTAGTAAGAACCACAGATAGTTCCATGGAAGAATGAAATAGTTAATTTTGAGCCAATTTATCAGCGTATGTGCTCTTTACAGTCTTGTTGCAGATGAGGCAGATGAGTCAGTGAAAGAGTCATTGACGTTGACAAAATATCCAGAAGCAGTTCATGCAAAAACTGGAGCTGTGTTCGGAAGAGATGAACTGGGAGTAGTCTCCCTTGGTGGTTCATAGTACACTATTCCATCCATTTGAGCTGAATTTGAGTAAAATCACTCAATATTGTTATGTTCCAGAAGAAGTTAGTGGGCCCAGGCTTGTCAGCGTTGATGCTCAAAACCTGTAGAGGAACATCCTGGTCTGTAGTGAGAGGGAGTCGGGGACTACACAGGCCGACCTGTAGGTCTGCTATATTGGATTGGCCATATAGTGTAATTTGACATTGTTTTAGAACCAGGCAGTTTTGGTAGAATAACAGTTTTGGTTCCATGTAGTCCCAGGACTGGAACTAGTGCACAATAATAAGGACCAAACTCCTTTTTCACAGCGATCTTTTCACTCACTAGATTCACAACTTTTGGAATCCAGCCTGTAGGTGTTATTGGCACATCACTTATTCCCAAGAAGGGAGCACTGGCAGATGTGTTTTCATCACAGAACTGTTGTAAGTTGTGCAAGACACTGACACGTTCATTCATGTCAAAAGGTGTATCTGCCACCTCTGCACCAGGACCATCAAGATCCGGAACATACATTTGTGTTCCAAACAGGCATTCATATGATGTACACCCACCCAGGGACCTTCTGGGCAGATTATTAAGTGCTTTCTAGACCTCGTGCAGGTGATTAAGCCAATTACGACCCGTGCCTAATACTCTAGCTGTTAAGGATTGCTTTAAATCCTGGTTTCTTTGCTTCACAACGCTATTTCCCTCAGGATGATACGGAGACTGATAATACAGTTGGACTTCTAATGAAGCCATGGTGTCCCTGAATGCCCTTGAGGTGAAAGCATGGCCCTGGTCCGAGTGGAAAGCCCCAACTGCATATGTGCTGATAAAGACGTGCACATCTTTATTAATAGTTCAAGTGCCAGCTGAGCATTGTGGCCATACCCATAGGAATCTGGAGCATGAGTCGACAGCAACTAGGATGTATTTGTATGCACCATCAGGTGTCAAGGGAACACAATGGTCATGGTTCAGACATTGTAAAGATTTGTTGGAAATTAGGAGAGGTGTCTGCAGTGGGCGTTTTGATGGTGGACCCTTTTATTTGCTGACAGATGTCACAACAAAGGACATACTGCTTGGTCTGTTTGTATGGACTTGGCCACCAGTAAAGTGCTTGTAATAGTGAAATAGTAGCTACCATACCAGCATGGGCAGAAGCAACTCCCTCATGCTCTGCTTTAATCAATTACGGCCTCTGATGTTTGTTGGGGATCACACAATCACCTACCCTTGGTATTGTTACTAGGGCAGTATTTAACCTAGATATGCGGTAGGAATACTTGGCAGGATGTGCCTTTGGCATAAGCTTATGTTTATCCAAAGCTTTCACAGCAGCCAATGTTTCATCATCCAACCTTGTCCATGAATGAGTTATTGCAGAAACAGAAGGCAAAGTCGTAGCTACTGCTGACTTGGCCCGCTTCAACAGCCAAGGTCTTGCCTGTAACATGTATTCCAACATGTTGGTGTCCCAACGTATGAACTACATTGACTTGGGTAGAGTTTCTTTCAGATCGGCTACTTTCCCCAACAGTAGTCTGTGCTTGATGGTGTTGCCTTTTGAATCTCTGAACCCATTCTGGTGCCAGAAATGCAGGTATTCATTGAAGGACTGGACACAATAGTACAAATCACAGACGATTAATGTTAACTGTCCTGGATCCGTGTGTTCCAGTGCCATCAACAGAGCCTTGAGCTCTGCTAGGTGTGCAGTGCAGACCCCTAAGGTCCGCGTGTAGGTGTGTTGTGGATGGAATTCACCATCCTTCATGTAGGCCCTCATAACTGCACAGAAGGTGGAGTATTGATGTTTAGTGCTTACTGCTGGTTGGGCTGAGCCATCAGTACACATAATTATTTGATATTGTTCAATTGGAAAAATTCTTGAGTTTGTAATTTAGGGTTGAAAATATAACCAACATCAGTGGCCCTCAGAGATGTTGCCCATTGAATCCAACATGGATGTAGTGCCTTGGCGTTAGGAATGCTGGCTTTCGTGACAGTTTCAAGGGCTGGTATCAGAGATACAACAATAATGTGTTTCCCCTGTGCCAGAGGTCTTTCTTTAAGACAGCCATCTGAACAGCAGTCAGAATTATTTCTGTGGGTGCAAAGTGTTGTTCAGCTGTTAAATACAGATGTGATTTGTATGCGATAGGAACGGTATCACCCTCATTGAACGTTATATAGGTAAAACCGTTGGCACCAGCAACTACTCTGACAACCAAATGAGTTTTGTTGTCTCTTGTGTAAAGGTGTTTAGCTGCAAGCACATCTTATTGCAATGCTCTGAGAATGCGTATGTGTTTGACTGTCCAATATTTGCTTGAAAAGTCAGGACGTATTAAATCATATAATGGTTTAATGCATTGTGCATAATCTAGAATGTAAGTTCTGCCAAAGTTGAAAAAGCCCAACAATGACTGCAGCTTTTTGACTGTGTTTGATGGTTGCAATTGGGCGCATTTCTCCAACAATTGGGGTGCTAGGCACCTGCCTTCATCTGATAATTCGTATCCCAAAAATAGGACAATTAATTAAATTTATAGCCTAATTCGGCAAATCCCACAACAATGCAGCTCACCTGTCTTATATGTTGAACGAGATGATCATCCGTGAGGTAGCTGTCATCTACACAGGACAATGCCTCAGGGTCAATGTTGTGTAAAAGTGAAGAAACATGACCTGAAAACAATCCTGGACTGTTTTCATACCCCTGCTGGAGTCAGCAATTTGTTTTCTGTGAGCTGAAATCGCTACCACTTATTAAATCCATACTTTCAGGAGCTATGTTTTGGAAGAAAAAAAAATTTGGAAATATTTTTTTTTTGTGTGCACTAGATTATTAATAAGGGCTACACTATGTGCATTTTGAATAGCAAATGTGCATGTGTGACTAAATGTCTGTAAACTAAGACAATTCGATATGAATTGTCTGGTTTAGCTACGGGGAACATTTGGTTGTTCATTGGTGAGACAAAGGGTTCAATTATGCCTTAGTACTCTAGCTGCATGTCGATTTCCCTCATTGGTGCTCTAGCTTCATGCTTTATTGGATGTTGGGGTTGTGGTTGGGATCTAATTGGTATTATATGGTAGGAAGAATCTTTATCCCACCCATCATGGTTGCGATATAACGCAAATGCTTGCACCAACACCCAATCAATGGCGCAAGCCTCCCTGAGCTATCTTGGACCAAGGGGTGAGAAAGAGGGTTCAATTGCCTGTGGAGATTATGGACAAGTTCTGGGGGCCAATCTTTTTTTGCCAATTAAAAATCATATGTATTAGTTATGTGATCCCAAAAGATCACAAAAGAATCCACCCAAAAAGAATGTCTCCTTCTAATTGTATTGTTAGTTTATACACCCTATTGGGTGTGGAGACCCACATGTCCACAGTCTCGTGTAAAAAGTCATTAGTTGCTTTCACCTGCAGATGCTCTTGAAGATTCCGATGAACTATTGTGACCTCTGCCACGCTATCTAACAGGACCAGTGCCCACTTGTTGTTCTTCAGTAAAGCTCTCATCCTGAGTGGCATTTCGTATGGAAATTACTGCCACCTTTTTCTGTCTGAATTGAGGTTTTTGCTGGGGAAGTTTCTCTTCTTTCTTAACAGAAACTTCTGACGAGCGTTGTGACTCCTTTCTCGGTTTCATATACTCAGTTTGCTGTTCTGACCACCCACCTCTCTCACTGCGTTTATTCGGTGAGTCCTGAAAGGAATGAGATTGGCGTGTATCAGTATATTGATATCTGTGAGGAGTTTTTATATAATCTCTATTTCTAGGATTATGGCGGTTTTGAGGGGTCTCCGAATGCAGAGATTCTCCCCTTTCTTTTTTAGGTGTTTGCTTTTGTTTATCCCTGCATTTTTTAGAAAACTCAGGTGCTTGCTTGGTAGAATCCTTATTGGATTTACCCTGTAATCGGGGTTTACTAAGTCTGGCTCCCAGACTAACGCGACCAATACTAGAGTAGGTCCCAGCAACAATCTTTGGCAACTAACGTTTTTGATCCTATACAGGAACGTCCCGGAGCCGCATGTGCACTACCAGTGCTATTGCTTCTCCTTTAAGATTACTTAATATTATTGAAGATACAGCGGCAAAATTGCCCATTAATTGCATCCCCAAATCCAGGGTCGGGGCAGCCCCTTATTCATCCTGAATTTGTTTTAACACTTCCGTAACATTGGCAAGTATTGGTGTACTGTGTGTGATAGTATAGAGCGTGGCAAATACCACACCCAAAGTAGTGCAGCTATCTACTGTGGGAACCATCCCAAATGGCAAGCATATAGTGAGAATTCTGTGTTTATCTTGAGGTCCCCTATGGTGGAATACTTCTTCCAGCACATTACTTTTTTGAGCTCTTCTCGTTTGGCAGGTACCTTACCCATGATCGAATGTACAGTCGCAGGATTAATGACTGGTGTGACTGCATGTGGTTGCACAGGGGCAGCTCTTACTGGGTTAGTGTCTAATATTTCATACAAACTGTGCTAAGAGTCTCTATCTCAGCTACCGCCAAGGTGCCTTCATCAGAATGCAGTGTATATGTGGCCAATAATGGCAAGGTAGAACCATAATTGCTCAGAGGACCTAACCTAATGTGTAGTATTGTATGGGGTTGCGTGCCATCAAGCCAAAATATAGAGGTATCTCTAGGTATGCGTATGCTATGTATTGTGCAGGTATATTAGCAGGTGTGTAATGATGAAATGTATTAGCTTTCCCATCGCCTGCTGGAAAGTTGACCCAAGAATAAAATATTTCTGTTTTGTAGGCTGGACAAGACTCAACTACAAATGTTATAAGACCTTCCACGGCTGTAAGGCCATTAGCTGGCAAATGAGAAGTGAGAGGAGGCTGCAGGTTTACTGCAATTACCACCTGTTGTGGGTTCGCCATGGCAGATATACCAGTTCAGAGATAAGGACACCAAATGGCGATTGCTCCTTTTAAGGTTCAAGCTTGAATAACCTACAGCATCAAAAATGTACTACCTATCTAGCTGAGGAGGAAATCCTCAATACCATGGACGTCTCTGTATATAGTATGGAGGTGCTTTTAGCACATAGTGAGACAGAGGTACTCAGGAGAACCTGAAAATCAGTGCCTGACCAAACCTTGGCAGTGCTATGTCACATTGGCTCTCATTGTAAAAATGAGGCTGCTGGATTTAGGTGGCAGCACCACCTGAATTCTCGGGAATGGAGTCTAATCTCACAACATATGTTAACTGTCGACCTAATCCATTCCGGCCAGCTAGCAATGCCTCATCTCTGCCCAGGAGCAGGGATGATTTCTGGCAACTGGGCACATGACATTATGACTTCTCGGGGAAATTGTCGTGGATCAGATCTCACCCTTTTCTCTCAGTTACATGAGTCTCACACATGCAAAGACAATCAGAGGAAGTAAATGATTGCTGCTTCTTAGATAAAATAAAATGAAATGTAATTATTAGAAGGATGTAACATACTAGAAGCAAAATGGTGACAAAGAAAGTGAAACACAGGTAAAGTCCTACCATACTGTCACTATGCACCATATATGCAATTCCTACCTAAATTATGTTAGAGCACAGCAGGATAAGCCCTAATCCACCCTTCAGGATTCCCCCTGGGAAGACATCACCCCACATACCTGAGTGTGACAGTAGTGGAGAAACCTGTTATCCATTAGAGACATTATCCCCATATAGGCCAGGGAACCAGTAGTCTCAGTGAGCAGCTGTAACGAAGTCAAACAGCATGCAGTCATTGTCATTTGGCTGGAATCTCCCTCTAATATGTATGGCACAGGGAAATGTTTTTATAATAAAACAACTGATGTTCTGAGAAATTGTCCCCATGTAAAAATAAGTGTGTTTCTGTGAATGTTCGAGACATAGACCCTCATTACAACCCTGGCGGTCGGTAATAAAGAGGCGGTAATACCGCCAACAGGCTGGCGGTAAAAAAAAAGGAATCACGACCATGGCAGAAACCACCAACACGGACAGCCACTTTAACACTCCGACCGCCATGGCGGTACCAACGCCATCAAAAGCACGGCGGAAACAGTACACAAAAGGGAAATCACTCACCTCACGATACCCAACGAGGAACCAGGACGCCATGGAGCCCAAGTTACAGGTGTTACCAATGTTGGCTGACCTCCTCTTCTACCAGGAACATTAAAGACGGCGGCAACGACCACAGTGAGTACTGCACCTAGCACACAGGGGAGGGGGAGGAAAAAGAGAGTGACACACACACACACAACATGCAATACCCTCACCCTCACCCCCACCCCCAACAACACACACATAAACACATGCAGCATACACAGATATCGCTCTCCACAAGGGAAGGAACAATTAAAAGCTCATGTAACCACATACATGGCCGAGAATTCAGGCACTGTATCCTCAAAAAGGATCCTATGGGCGGCAGCAAAAGCAACCCTAAGAGGGAATATAATGCGAGATGCAGCACTGGCCAACAAAGACAGAATAGCCCACCAAACCACCTTAGAGACTACGATACAGGACCTCACTAAACAATATACCGCCCAACCATCCCCTAGGCTGCGACACGCCTTAGAACAGGCCCGCATGGCACACAATGAACTCTATACATCTCAGGCGGAATACGCACTGCAAAAATTGCGAGGCCGCCATTACGAACAAGGGGAAAAAGCAGGTCGCCTCCTAGCGGCGCAGCTCCGACAAAGAGAGGCAGCCTCTGCCATTGCGGCCATAACATCTTCTTCAGGAGCAGTGCTAACTCGCCCACAAGACATTGTAAACGAGTTCGCCAAGTACTACCGACATTTGTACACTCCTGAAACAACGACAGATCAAACACAAATGGAGACATTCCTTGCCGCGGCCAATCTACCCCGTCTGTCTGAGGCAGGCAGGGCCCTCTTGGACGGTAACATAAGCAAAGAAGAGATAACCCAAGTTATAACAAGCCTCCCCTACCATAAATCACCAGGAGAGGACGGATTCCCTGCGGAATTCTATAAATGGGCTGGGGAGGAGGCAATAACCGCAGTACATGAAGCACTGACGGAAGCATGTCAAGAAGGCTCCCTGGGCGCTCTATCCAATAAAGCCACGATTGTCATCTTGCCTAAGCCAGGGAGAGACCCCCTTCTTTGCGGCAGTTACCGTCCTATCTCCCTTTTGAATGGGGATGTCAAACTCCTAGCCAGTGTTCTAGCAGCGCGGCTCCGCAAGGTGATACCATCATTGATTCACAATACCCAAGTAGGATTTGTACCAGGCCGTACCTCCAGAAATCATATGCGAACTCTTTGCCATACACTGTTAGAATCCATACAATTACCTGACGAAGCCCTAGCCCTGTCCCTAGACGCGGAGAAAGCATTCGACCGCATTGAGTGTCCCTACCTATTCACAACCATGAAGCATTTTGGCCTGGGGGAACAATTTATCTCTAAAGTACGTTTATTATATGACCACCCCACAGCACAGGTTAACTGTGGGGGCATCATGTCAGACCCATTCCCTATCGGAAGGGGCACACGCCAGGGATGCCCCTTGTCGCCACTTCTATTTTTATTGGCAATGGAACCCCTAGCTGCCACCATACGAAATTCTCACCAAATAAAAGGGATCCATATCACCGGGGGCATATCCAAAATATATCTCTACGCAGACGACATTCTGTTAACAATGTCCGATCTAGAAACCTCGCTCCCAGCACTACTTTCCACTATAGAAGACTTTGCATCCCTATTCGGATATCGGGTAAACTGGGATAAAAGTGAGGCACTACCATTATCCCGCATAACGACGAGGGCAGCGATACATGGCCTTCAATTCAAATGGACCCCGACCCGCCTTAAATATTTAGGAACGTTTATTAACAGAGGTCTAGAACATATGGTCAGGGACAACATAGACCCCCTTATATCTAAAATGAAACAAGACTTTGCCAAATGGTCCCTACTAGGCCTGTCCATGTGGGGCAGGACACAGGCGGTCAGAATGGTCACCTTACCACGCTTCACATACGTGTTAGGCATGCTTCCCCTACAGATACCTCTTTCCTCACTCCGATTAATAGACGCATCCATAAGGGCCTTCGTCTGGGGCTCCTCACGCCCAAGACTGAAACCTGCAATAATACTGGCACGACGGCTCTACGGAGGATTAGGACTACCCTCGGTAGAACAATACTCTCTGGCCCTACAACTCTCACAGCTAATATATACGCTTCCGGATATAGCCGATCCACCGCAATGGGTGATCACAGAGAAACTCCTATATGGACAGTATACGGAGATGGGAGGAACATACGCCGACCACGTTCCCTTAACTAACCCCATCCTCAAGGCTACAAACACAGCATGGTGCAGAGCCCATCGACTACTAGGAGTACACCCCTCCCTGCATACTCAGGCTCCCATAGCAGGGAATAAAAGCATTAAAATTGGAGGGACTATTCTTAGATGGCCCCAATGGTCCGAGGCAGGTATCCACAATATATCTCACATAATAGATGGAGATAGCTTCCGCACATTCGCCTCCCTCCAGGAAGAATTCGGTATCCAAAGTAACCAGGAGTGGCGATATCTACAGCTCAAACACTGTATGCGGAGAACATTAGGAACCCCCCCGTGGCTGCTCAAAACCTCACCCATCGTCACCTATCTTCAGAAATGGGGCCGACAAAAAGGCGTCTTGGCTGGCCTCTATGCCGAATTAACTAACCACCTTTACTCTCAGCCTTTACTTGAACGACTACGCTTAAAGTGGCAGGACATACTAGAGATAACCTACACGGACGAAGAATAGCCAGACATACTAGAAGCCCTCGACAGGGGCGTACGTGAAGCACGCCTGAAATTTTGCCTATTTAAAATCCTTCAGGGATGGTACTGGACCCCCGTTAAACTCTTCAGGGCAGGGTTGATACCTCACGCGAACTGTTGGAGATGCACAGAGCCATATTGCGACCAACTTCATATTTTATGCCACTGCCCCACGGTACAGTCACTATGGGACGCGGTACGCCTCGCCTTATCGGACTTCATACAGATACCAAAACCGACCCCACCAGCATTTATCATTCTACATGACATTCACCCGTATCCCTCCCTATCGCGGGCACATAAACGATTAATCCACACGGCGCTAGCCACGGCCAAAATATGCATACTCCGGCACTGGAGATCTAGCATTGCCCCCACACCCATGGAATGGATGACGGCCATGTATCAAACGGCTACCCATGAACGAGTGATTTATAACCTACAGGACCAAGCAGAACAATTTGAGGAGGTCTGGCGCCCATTCTTGAAGAGACCATGAAGCGGCTGGTGGATGACCAACGGATGATCAATGTTCAATGATCAATGATTAGGGAATATTAATTACCAATCACCCTCTGAGAATCCTAGACTCCGGAAACACATTTAATCTCCTACCGCCCCCTCTCTCTCTCCCTAGCTACGCTACCCTCTCTTCTCTCTCTCTTTTTTCTCTCTCTCTATCAATCCATAGGCCTCTAATTTTGTCACATGCCCGAGACCCTGAACTACCCAACATAGTAATACAAGTTGCTTCCTAACACAAACAAGGACTGAGAAATCAACTCATATAAGACGTAGACACTCTCTAACCGACCTTACCATATCTATCATACATATTATCTACCCCTAGATAATAACTTGCTACAGACGGAGAAGTACAGAACGATCTACTCTTAGGCCTGAACAAGCTAGTCTCAGGATACAAAGACCCCCTGCCTACCTCGAGTCTCTTCATTCTACATTCCCCCGCGATTACCCTTCCTCTTTCTCCCTCTTTCTTTCCCTTCTCTCCCCCTCCCCATTTCATATGACTATTTTGTCTCTCCCCTATACCAAGACCAACCCCTCCTACACAACCCTATCCTCGCTCCCCCTCCCCTTACCACCCCCCCCCACCTGTTTTCCACTCTTCTTCAAAATAAGGGTACACAACTCAACTATGCAACTGGGAATTTTTACTTACCTGACAGTACATGTATATATGCTTACAATGGAAATAATTGTGGTAAACAAACAAAAACAATGTTTTGAAAGATAAACAGTTTGTTTATATGCTGTATGTACCGCCTTATATATTCTTAATAAAACTTTTGAAACTTAAAAAAAAAAAAAAAATAAACACATGCAGCAACATTACATTGACACCCCGTAACCCCCTGGAAGAACTCAAGGACCAAATGAAATGATTGTAACGAGTGTAATCATCGAAAATCCAGACAGGCCAACATAAATGTAAAAGATCAGTATATACAAATATTCCCAGTAAGTACACAAGTCCGGATACAGTTCCATTACATGTCCGTGGACCAGTGGTCCCAAAAAGCATGGGCGAAGCCCACACATGACACCTGCCTCAAAACGGAGAGAACACTGCTGGGGCATCAGGTCGAAACAAACACAGGCACCTCAGGGGGAAAGAGAGGGGGGGCACCTCAGCCCGATGATGGGACGACACCACTGCTCCACGAAGGGGCTCCATGCCCACTGCTTTATCCTGGGCAGTGCAAAGCCACAGTCTCTCAAGTCTCTCAAGTGGGTGGTTTGCCCACTGCTTTATCCTAGGGAGTGCAAAGCCAGAGTTTCTCAAGTCTCTCAAGTGGGTGGTTTGTCCACTACTTTATCCTCGGGAGTGCAAAGCCACAGTCTCTCAAGTGGATGCTGTTCTCCACTGGTTCTGGAGTGGGCATGGTGCCCAGAGTGCTTCATCCTGCCAAGGACTGGGGGAGTGGATGTTGTTCTCCACTGGTTTTGGAGGGGGCTTTGTGCCCAGAGTGCTTCATCCTGCCAAGGACTGGGGGAGTGGATGCTGTTCTCCACTGGTTCTGGAGGGGGCATGGTGCCCAGAGTGCTTCATGCTGCCCGGGACTGGGGGAGTGGATGCTGTTCTCCACTGGTTCTGGAGGGGGCATGGTGCCCAGAGTGCTGCCCGTGGGGTGTTGCAGTTCCCATTCCCTCTCCTGGGTGTCTGAGCCATGAGATTTTCTGTGAACAGGTAGCATGTTCCTTTATGGCGGCAGAGACACACTGTTCCCTGCGGCGACTTAGCCTGCCAACTGCTGATACTTCCATGTACTGTGTGCAGGGTCCAGGACGTCTCCTGCAGCCTCGGACGACTGCCCACTGGGGATGATGCTGATGTCGGCTGGGGTGGCACTGGCTGGGCACGTCATGGGGCAGGTGGGGGTGTCTGCAGCGGTGTCTGCGGCGGAGATGATGCCGGTGGTGCTGGTGTCAGCACCTGTGGAGGGAGACAACAGGATGTCTCCTGCATCCTCGGACGGCTTCCCACTGGGGATGATGCTGGGGACTGTAGCAGAGGCAGCAGACGTGAAGGTGGTGGTGCAGGTGGCGGTGCAGGTGGCAGTGGCCACCGCCGTACAGGTTGCTGTTCTGTCTTGCAGAACGGGTGACACCAGTCCCTCACCCGCAGGCTCCGTGCCCTGAGCTGACTTCCCTTTGGCCTTGTGTCGCTTCCCCACCTTGGAAGTTGCTGCTGGGACTGTCCTCTTTTCCCTACGGCATGTGGGCCCCTTCTTCACCTTGGCAGGTGGCGGAATAGGGTGATCCTTGGCCTCACTAGGTGGCACACTGGCAGCCCTGATGGTTGCCGCCCACGATGTTGCTGGACTTGCAGGGACCACAGTGCTTGAGGATTTTGTGGCTGAGGTGCTGGGCTGGGATCTGGACATCCTGGCCCTAGGGGAAGGATTGGGGGGGTGGTGTAGGGAAGAGGTCAATGTTAGCTAGGAAAAGTTTCTTTGACACACTGGGACGGGACGATGGAGGGGGTCTGGGAGTGGAGTAAGAGGTAGTGGTTGCAGGAGGTGTACGTCTGCTGAGTTTGGATGAGGATGCATGGGCTGGAGGCTGTTGTGAGGTGGATGGCTGTTGAGTGGGTGTGTGCCTGCGTTTGTGTACTTTGGGAGAAGGGCTCACTGGCACACTGGGAGAAGACACAGGCGACGTGTGCATGGTAGTGGGGGTGGTGTTTGCACGTGAGCGGTGTGTGGTGATGGCCGTGCTGGTGATGGAGGTAGTGGCTGAGGATGTAGTGCATGCAGGGGTGAGTGGAGATGAGACAGGGAGGGAGGTGGTGGACGTGGAGGTGGGGGACACAGTGGAGATTGTGGATGTTGGTGTGTCTGCATGGGTATGGTGCTTGTGTGAGTGCCTGTGGGATGTGTGGTGCTTATGTTTGCCTGAGCCACTTTTGTGTGTTGATGAGTGTGCATGCTGGTCTGATGGTGTGTTTGGGATAGGCTGAGGTAGAGGGGATTGGGTCTAGGTAGGGGAAGTTGGAGGGAGGAGGCTGGACACAGGGACAATGGCTGCCATCAGTGCTGAGGCCAGAGCCTGAAATGCTCTCTGTTGGGCTGCCACACCAGAATGAATGCCCTCCAGGTATGCATTTGTTTGCTGCAAATGCCTCTCGACACCCTGGATCGCATTCAAAATGGTTCACTGCCCAACAGTGAGTGATCTCAGGAGGTCAATAGCCTCCTCACTGAGGGCAGCAGGGCTGACTGAGGCAGGGGCTGAGGTGCCTCGGGCGAAGGAGATGCCCACCCTCCTGGGTGAGTGGGCACGGGAAACACGCTGAGGGGCTCCTGGCAGGGCGGTGCTGGTAGAGGGGGTGGAGGATGTACCTGTTGTTGCAGTGGGCACAGAGGTGCCCGCCACTGCAAGAGAGCTCCCATCAGCTGTCGCTGCTGTCTCCTCCTGTCCCCATCGTGGAGCTCCCCTCGCCCTCCGTCCCACTGGTGCCTTCAGACTCAGTACATTCACCCTCCTGGGCCATGTGGGTTGCAGCTCCCTCCTGCTCCGTTGCCAATGCTCCTCCGCCAGATGATGCTAATGCACACATGGACAGAGTGACAAAACAAAAAGGGGGGAAAGACAGAGGAGACACATGGTCAATGCCAGCAACAACACCACTGTTGGCGGACACAAAACACAGGGAGCAGCCCTATGCACTAGGCCATGTACTAACTGTATTTGGGAAAATCACCTGCCCATGAGGGACTGTGCCTAAGCCCATTTAATGAACACCTGGAACCCACAGGAGCCTGACTAGGTGTAGATGGCCACTACCACCTTTGGGGTTGGAGATCCATTGAGCCTGCCTAACAATGGACCTACCCTAACAAGTTTGCCCTGGCCTAGGGGAGCCCACAGCCCACTTGCCCCACCCAGACACCTCATACAGCGTGCAGACTCAGGTGAATGTGACTACTCACCCCCTTGTGGCTGCTGTGAAGCCCTCAAGTGGCCATCCAATTCAGGATATGCCACCGCCAGGATCCGGTACATCAGGTGGGTCATGGTACGACGGGCACCCCTTCCACGTTAGGAGGCCATCCCCAGCTGGGCCTCCGCCATTTTCTTGTTCCACCGGCGCAGGTCCTCCCATCTTTTGCGGCAGTGGGTGCACTGTCTATGGTAGACCCCCAGGGTCCGCACTTCCTTGGCGATGGCACGCCAAATACCATTCTTCTGGTGGGCGCTGACACAGAGGAAAAGTGAAGTAAGAATGGATCTTACTCCCCCGTCCAGTTCTTCTTACTCATTGCCCACAACTTCCCACCCTGGCCCAGAAACACATACACTGACCATCCTCACATGCTGGCCTCAGCCCACCCCCCCCTTCCATCCACCCCACTCCATACATTCATGTCCCATCCGTCATGCTCCCAGTGTACTCACCTGCTTGTCTGGAGGACCGTAGAGTAGCGTGTACTAGGGAGGGTCCCAGCCACCAGTTTGTCCAACTCCTCCGCGGTGAAGGCAGGGGCCCTTTCCCCAGACACTGTAGCCATTGTCACTTCCAGACTCAGATCACAGCAGCACTTGCAGTGTAGGTCCTCTCCTGTTGAAGGTCAGGTATCAAGTGAGTGAAGAGATAGAAAATGTCGGTTATGTCCACCACAGTGCGTACCGTCACCGCCGGCGTACATCGTCATTGGCTCCTGGAACCCATAGGGCCCAATGATAACCAATGCGGAATTGTGTTGTGGTCTTCGTCCGTCTACCGCTATGCTGCACAACGCCAGCGCAGTTACCTCATTTCCCCTTGTCCCTCCTTATAGGTAAGGCAGCCGCCATTTCAGGGGGCCACATGGCAGGGCAACTAACTGCGTCAAAGCACTTTTGGGCAGGAATATGGACAGACAGCGCCACACACTGATTAAATCACAATTGTTCTAAACACACTTGTGCAAGCTACATGGTGTCTGACCCTCTGCTCACCCTTCTCCTCCATGGGGCACATTCGCTGGGGCAGCTGATGAGATGGTGTCATCCTCCGGCATACAGACCCCTGGTGGACCTGTCCACAATGGAAGACAGACACATCATTATCACCTACAGACTTGATCGTGCCACAATCCATGAACTGTGTGCCCAGTTGGAGCCAGACCTGATGTCAGCTATCCGCCATCCCACAGGAATCCCCCCTCTTGTGCAGGTCCTGTCAGTACTCCATTTCCTGGCCAGTGGTTCCTTTCAAACAACAGTGGCCATGGCATCAGGGATGTCACAGCCAATGTTCTCTAACATGTTGTTCAGAGTGTTGTCTGCCCTTCTGAAACACATGCGCAGCTACATCGTTTTCCCTCAGGTGGAGGATTTACCCACAGTGAAAGGTGACTTCTATGCCCTGGGACATATCCCCAACATCATTGGTGCCACTGATGGTACACATGTGGCATTTGTCCCTCCCCGCAGGAATGAACAGGTGTACAGAAACCGCAAAAGCTACCATTCCATGAACGTGCAGATTGTGTGTTTAGCAGACGAGTACATCTCCCATGTGAATGCCAAGTATCCTGGCTCAGTGCATGACGCTTACATTTTGAGGAATAGCAGCATCCCTTATTTGATGGGGCAACTCCAGAGGCACTGTGTGTGGCTAATAGGTGAGCCCAAGGTCCCAACACAGTTTGAATAGGTGTCTGGGTATGGGAGAATCCCTAATGGTTGGTGTTTGTCTAACAGTTATCCCTCGATATTTGCAGGTGAATCTGGTTACCCCAACCTGTCATGGCTACTGACCCCAGTGAGGAATCCCAGGACAAGGGCAGAGGAACGCTACAATGAGGCCCATGGGCAAACTAGGAGGATAATAGATCGGACTTTTGGCCTCCTGAAGGGCAGGTTCCGGTGCCTCCATCTGACAGGTTGCTCCCTATACTAATCACCGAAGAAGGTGTGCCAGATAATCGTGGCATGCTGTATGTTGCACAACCTGGCTTTGCGACACCAGGTGCCTTTTCTGCAGAAGGATGAGCCTGATGTTGGTCTTGTGCCAGCTGTGGAGCCTGTGGACAGTGAGGAAGAAGAGGCAGAAGAAGAAGATATAGACAACCGAAACAACATCATCATGCAATACTTCCAGTGAGACACAGGTAAGAGACTGGCACTGCTCCTCTCATATCATACTACTGTAGGACATTGCATGATTCTGCCTTTTTACCTCAGGTTTTAAGTTGTTTCCTAAAGAGGAGATATGTCTCCTCCAGCCTAATATGAGATGGAAGAGTATTCCATAGTTTTGCAACCACAACGGAAAAGGCTTTGTTCCCCCATCGATCCCGGTGGCAGCGGGGTACGGAGATCAGCTGCAAATTCGCCGATCTAAGCTGACGGCACGGCAGATAGGGCTGTAAAACAGAGCTCAAGTAAGAGCAGCTGTCCTGGTGATAGGCTTTATATGTAATGCACACTGTTTTGAATTTGATCCGTTTTTCGAAAGGTAGCCAGTGGAGCCGTTTAAGGCTCCCACTGGCAGAAGCAGTGCGAGTTAGGTCCAGAACCAATCGAGCCGCCACATTCTGAATGAGCTGAAGTCTATGAAGGGCGGCCTTGCTAATGTTAAGCATGAAAGCGTTGCAATAATCCAATTTAGAAATGACCATGGCTAAAATAACAGTCGGTTTCAGTTCCTCCTGAAGAAAAGGAAATATTTCCTTTAGCATTTTCATAGACCAATAACATGATTTAACCGTCTGGTTAACTTTTTGTTCAAAAGAAAGAGTTCTGTTGAATGTGATACCTAGATTCCTGACCGACAAACTCGGGCTGGGCAATCGTTGCAAGATGTAGGCCACCAGTGTGAGCTCCATGGACTGGAGTCCATGCCCAAAAAAAGAATTTCAGTCTTGTCTCCGTTCATTTTGAGCTAATTATGGCTCATCCAGCCATTGATCCTACGTATGCAATCATGGAATCTGTCTACCACCTCCTCCCAATTCTGGTTCACCGGAATAATTAACTGAGTATCGTCTGCGTAGGATACCACATGGAAGCCAAAAGAGTGAACTAGTTTGGCCAGTGGAGCGACATAAAGTTTGAACAGAGTAGGGCTGAGCGACGACCCTTGTGGAACACTACAGGGGAGTTGAAATGGTGTAACCTTAAAGTCGGCATAGCTCTCCTTAATAGATCTGTCCGTCAGAAAAGATTTCAGAATATTGAGTGCCTTGCCTCTTATTCCAGCTTGATAGAGCCGCTGGACCAGGAGATGGGGGATATGGTGTCAAACGCCACGGAAAGATCCAATAAAACAAGGATGGCTCCTTCTCCCATATCCACCTTTCTCTGAATAATGTCAGCAGCAGATAACAGGACAGACTCTGCTGTGAGCTTGGCGAAACCCATGTTGTGATGGGTCAAGTGCACCACTTGCCTGGAGAAAAGCTGCCAGTTCTCTAATATCTTGGCCGTGGTGGGTAACAGGGAGATAGGGCATAGATTTGTCAGGTCATTGGGTTCACCGCTGGGTTTCTTAATAAGAGGGATCACAATGGATTCCTTCCAAGCGGGGGAGAGGAGCCCTTCCCTTAAAATGTCTAGATAGACCAGTTCCAAGGCAGCAGAAACCAAGTTAGACGCTACTTTTACTATCCTAGGAGGACAAGGATCATTCGGTGAGCCATACTTAACCCCTTCCAATAATTCAGAGATTCTATTGGCTGATAAGGGGGATAACTCAGACAATGTCACACTGGAATCAGAGGGTAAAGTGCCATCCACATCGCCACTGTCGCTTTCCGAAGGGAGGCAGACGAAAGACAAGTGCAGCTGAAGAATTTTGTTCTCAAAAAAGTCATCGACTTTTTGGCAAAAAGTGGGAGAGTTCTCAAGCATGTATATATATATTATGGTGGTAGTCACTCTGTAGATATAGTTAGGGTGACCAGAGATAGGGATTTTGGGGATTTTTGCCCCTTTAGAACTTTGCACCTTTGATGAATGTACGTTGTGAAAGTTTGCAGACCTGCTGCCCTGTTTCATTTTGGGTAGGACTGAAAGTTTTTCTCTCTGGTCTGGGGGTGCATCAAGAAAATGGAGGGACATTAATTGGCTTCCAATCCAATGCATTTTAAATAGACTTCTGTATTTCGCAGAGGGCAAAAACCGTCAGCTGTATATTTATGAAATTTGGCATTATTACATAGTAAGTGGCACAGATGATTCTGTTGGGGTACTGCAGGTAAATAGAGTAGCTAAATGTTAAGCTATAAAGTTTTTCAACTTAGCGATATCTTGTAGCACAATACTGCTAAAAGTAGAAAGGAAGCCCAATAACAAGAGCAGGCGTTAAAAATGACAGGAAAAAATGGCGCAGTGAAATGTTATAAATGTGGGCCTCCCTGGGTGGGAATTCCCCTCTTGTATACATTATGCCTGGCGCAGGCATAATGTGGAGCAAGGTTTTACAAATACAAGCATTGCACCACTTTGTAAATACAGCACGGGAGAAAGGCCTCCATAATGCTGCCTTAGTTTATAAAAAAATGACAATAGGGCGGAGAAAGGTAGTGCTAGGAGTTTGTAAATAGGCCCCTAAGAGTGACTCTTATGAGTAAAACCATGCAATGAAATGTACAGAAAGAGATAAATATCAGAACCTGCACCCTTTTGATTAGTGAGAAGCTTTAAAAGTATATTGAAACTGCTCCAAGAGGCCTGAAATAGAAGCATAACACCTGCTTAACAATGAACACTACATTTCTGAGTGTTTTGCTGCAGCCTATCTTATACTGTGAATGGTATAATTTTAAAACAATGTGTATAACCACAGTTACATATTCATAGTGCTTTCAGTTGCAGCCTGAAACTTCGAAGCACTATAACACATTACTTACTATTCCCTACTGCGCCAGCCAGTTTTCCAGAGTTGTAGGCTAAGCTGAGCAATTCTTAAGGTAAATTAAAAATGTATGCTCTTTTCCGGTGACAACAGTCTTTTTCTATTTGAAACTGAAATCAAAATATTTTTGCTTTGTGAATGTTTATACCACCTTCAGTAAAAATAACCACTGTGAAGAGAACCCTGATAAGTGACTGTGATGAGTCTGAGATCTCATGCTTCTGCAATAATTTTATGCACTAACTCCTTTGCCCTTTAAAAGTAAGGTGCATATTTACACCCCATTTGTGCTAAATTTCCGTATTTTTTTTCCGCAAATTCGGCGCAAAACTAACTCCATATTTATATTTTGACATTAGACCAGTCTAATGTCAAAATATTGGAGGTTGCACCATTTTCTAGATGCGTGAACCTACCTTGCATCACTGAGATGCAAGGTAGGCATTCCCTTCTAAAAAATGGGGCTAACCCCATAGCCCCATATTTATCTCCACGTGGGTGGGAGGCGGGGGCTAAATAATGGTGCAAAGCCTGCTTTGCACCATTATTCAATGCCTGGGTCAGACCAGGCGTTAAGGGACCTGTGGACCCATTTCCATGGATAAACACTGTGGAATGGGTCTACAGGTGCCCTCCTCAAGCCCCAGGAACAGCCCCAACCACACCAGAGGAACACCAGAGGATGGGGGACCCCATCCCAGGTAAGTAGGGTAAGTAGAGGTAAGTAATTTCTTTTTTAGCTAAAGTACCATTGGGGGCCCAACTTGAGGCCCTTGCATGGCACAGGGTGCAATGGCCATGCCCAGGGGACACTGGTCCCCTGTGCTGGCCATTGGGGTGGTGGGCATGACTCTTGTCTTTTCTAAGACAGGAGTCATGTGGTATGGATGGTTTTGCATCAGAAAATGAAGCTAGGTTGGTTAGAGTCATCTTTTTTTACTCTAACCAGCCTAACGTAATTTTTTGGTGCAAAATCTCCTTCTCCCATACCGCCAGCCCCACCCGGCTAACGTCAATTTTTTGTACGCTAGCCCACCAATTGCACGGGCTTACACCATTCCATAAGTATGGCGGCTGGCTGGTGCTCAGGAATGGCGCAAGCCGGTGCTGAACCTTTTGGTACAAAACTGCGTTAGTGCAGTTTTGCACCAAAAAGTACAAATATGCCCCCTAAATATTTTAGCTGGAAGGGAGAAGGTTCTGCAGCAGCCAGGCGTGTCCAAGAAATTCTTCTCCACATTTTTAATACTTATGTTGTAAAATAGTCAGCCGTGTATGTTGGTTCACTGCTGAGCGGGCTTCAACTCTGCACTAGGAAGCTAAGTTAAATGTAGGGCAAAATGGGCATTCCCTAGTTAGGAAGCTGGAGCTTAAACAGCAGGTATAAACAAATAAGGGTATTGTTATAACTTACTCATTGTGAAAAGTAACATTGATGTTTAAAGTTGCATGTGCGGTTTTAACCACACCAGCCAGGACGACCTCCTACAATGATCTGGCCAAAGAAAGTAAAACAGAACAGCCACTCTCTGCCTCTGTGTCTGATCTGGGGGCCACCGGGGTCAATCTGACACTGTGTAATCACTGTGGAGAAGGCTTCAGGCAAGGCACCTCCCCCAGATTGTGTTCATGACCACTGACTGCATGTATAGAATGACACCACCTGGTCCACTGATTTTGGTCCACTGATTTTGCGCAGGGCCAGACAGCTTGGCTTCATTGAACTACCCAGTCATAATTAATTCCCCATCCGCTGTTCAGCGCTGCACCTAACAGTGGTAGCCACCATATGGTGAATATTTAAACAAGAGAAATGCATCTAGTGGTGGGAGAACAGAGCATGCAGATCTTCTTTGGGAAGCACAGCAACCTCGCTAGTTAAATGGAAACTGTGCCTCAGGGTAGTCCTTGGGGCACAATAATGCGTTACTAATGCATTTTAGTGTGGTGATGCGGACAGCAGCACTGGAATGTGTTAGTCTAACCCCTAATACTTGTGACTGCCACTCTGTAGTTATAGTTAGTATTACCAAAGATAGGAATTCCTCAGATTTCACCTCCTTTAGAACTTTCCACCCATTTTTCAAATCACAACAAAACTTTCTAGCTCTATAGTGTTGGAAAGTGGGGTATTGTTAAGGGCAGGTAGGTACCTACACTTAGAAATAGGCCACAACCCCCCACTAGATCCAGTCAAGGTCTCAATAAATCAATCCTTGCTCAACCCTTGGTAGCTGGGCCAACAAGCAGTTAGGCTTAGGAGACAGGAGTGTAAAGCATTTAATACAAACAAAAGAGTAAATAAGTAAAACACCACACAAAATAAAAATCCAACACCAATTTATAACAATGGGAAGTATTTTTATCTTTAAAATGACACCAAAACAAAAATCCAATGTAGGGAACCAGAAATAGGAATTTTTAAACTTTAAATGTTAAAAAATGTGTTCTAGTGCCTAAAAACCAAAACGCCAACAGGGGTAAACTCATCAAGCTTGAGCAGGGCTAAGTCAAAAGTTGAGGCTGACCGCGTTGAAGCCCTGCTCAGATACACTGAGTGGGAGGCCTCCATTCAAAGGTTTACCTTCACACTTAGAAGCTTTTCTGGAGCTTTTCTTTTTCTATGTCATGTGGACCTCTCCAGCAAGCCAATTTGATGCAACGTTGTTGTATTGCCTTTCCGTGAGCCCCCTGTCAAATCCTGTAAATCTGGCGCTCCAGAGTTTTCAGCTGGGCAAACCTGAAATTCAGGCTGGGTTGCAGCTGAAGGTAGCCAGTTTGGCTCACAACATCGAGTTGGTCCACTTATGGAGCTTTATTTTTCAAAGTGGCTTCCTCTTCCAGAAGTCCTTTTTGGGTCCTTGAATTGTTCTCAAACTTCATGCAAGGTTCAACCAGCTCTTAGTTGCTCCTTGGAATTTGGGACTACAGTTCCCAGAATGCACCTGGTTAGAATCCGCAACTGGCCGATGGACGCTGGTCAGCTGGGCTCTTCTTGCAGGACTTGATGCAGGGGACTCTGGTCAGCTCCTTTGTGCCTGTAACTTACATGGAGTCCACTCCTGGAGTTGTAGAAACAATTTAAAGTTCTTTTCTTGGTGAGGCCCAGAGTGTGCAGCTGGTGTAGTCCTTGTGGGTGCAGTCCTTCAGGTGCAGACCTGGGGTTCGGCAGGGCAGTCCTTCTTCTCCAATATCTTCTTCCAGCAGGGATCTGAATTGTTGGACCGCTCTGCCATATTTATCCCTTGCTCCTAGGTTGGCAAGTGGTATGTTGTTGGATTTATTCTAACTTTTAATTTGATACCAAACATTACAGTTGTAGCTCTTTTCCAGTGGAAATGAGACTTTATTCATTTTAAATAAAGCCTCCCAACGTTAGCCTATGGAGCTAATGCACTACAATGTGGAAAAACAAATGTGGCTGTTTTCCCTTACCATGGCTTATTAAACATATTGTGTAAAGTCCCTGCTCATATTTCCACTGCCCCACTCCCTCTGGGCACCTAGGGCAAATCTTAGGGGTAACACATGTAAAAATAAGGTAGTTTAGGACTTTGGAAGTACTTTTAATTCCAAAGTTGAATTTGTGGTTAACTTTAATTTAAAATCAGCCTGCAAGGCATGCCTGCTTTTACAGGGACATCAGAGACCACAACAGTGCACCCATGGGTGCCCTAACTATACTGGGGTCCCTAAACCTACATGCCCTACCATATAATAATGACCTATAGGTAGGCTGTCAGAGCCACTTATAATGATGCCTAATTTGCATATACCATTTTAAACAGGTCACTTGCCCTGGGACTGGTTAGCAGTGCCCAGGGCACAATTAGAGTCAGCAAATACCAGTATCAGTGAAAAATGACAGCAAAAAGTGAGGAGGCTTCTGCAATCAGCCCAGTTTTCTCACATATAGCATTTTCTACATTTTGAGATGATGTTATTTTTGTAGTAAATCGTTAAAGTGGTGCAAAGATAAAAAGGGTTCCTAAAATGTGATTTTTCACCAATGCATTTTCCATAGACTATTGTATTTGTTGTTATGCAAAAACAACTGAATACATTTGCATGAAATGTGGCAGTATTTTACATTATTGTGCAGAGATGATGATTTTTGGGTCCTGCAGTTAAGTAGGGTACATATTATTAAGTTATAAGGCATTTAAACTTAGTGATATCTGTCGCGCTGCAGGTTCTTGGAATTTCACTAAATTTTGTGAAACTGCCGCTGTCCATGGCCGTAAACTTAATTAAAAATGTATTTACAAAAAAAGATACATTTCCATACCTATTACCACGTTAAAAAGTGGTAATAGGTAGTGATTTACCACTTACCTTTTTTTAAGGCCCTAACCCTGAATGCAGTTAAAGTATAGTAAAAACAATATAGCTGCCTTTTCATTCTAAAAAAACAGGCATTACCCAATTATATACTGGCTTGCCATCGCCATGTACCACAGTATACTGCAAAGTTATTACGGTATAACATGGTCCACAATATAACTAAGGCCTAGCTCTATTATTTGATCGGGGTACACCGGGGCCACTCTTGGTGTCTCATGAGAAATGCAATTCTTAAGTCAGACTTCATTGGTAAATCTAGAGAAACGGCAAAGCAGTGCAATTTGCTGTTTTGCATTACTCTACACACCATGATCTACATTACTGCTAACTTTCACATACATCTGGTTCCCATGGCACTGTAACCACTCCACTGTACGTTATTTCACTTTATGCCACTCCTCTCCACTGTAAGAGACTCTACTTTATGCTATTACACTGTACGCAATGTCACTGTATGGCAATCCAGTCTACTTCACTCCACTGTACGCCAGTCCACTGGACACTTAGAAAACTATTCGATATTCCACTCTACACCATTCTACTATACACTGCTCTACTCTATTCCACTGTATGCCCCTCCACTCTTCAACACTCCACTGTATGCTATTCCACTGTATACCACTCCACTGTACATGCCTCCACTCTACGCCACTCCAGTGTATGGCACTCTACGGCACTTCATTCAATGCTATTTGATTGGACTCCCCTCCAATGTGCACCACTTCACTATCTGCTTTTGCACTCTACCCCACTCCATTCTACACCACTCCGTTATATACCACTCCATTGTGCACCATTCCACTATACACTATTAAACTCTTCAGCACTCCTCTGTAGAACACTCTGCTCTACACCACTCCACTCTTCATGAGCAGACTGTACACAACTCCACTCTACACCAGTCCACTTTACGCTATTACACTGTATGCAACTCCGTTCTACTCCCCTTTAGTGTATGCCCACTTCACTGTATGCCATATCACTATGTGCTACTCCACTATACGCTATTCCATTCTACGCCACTCCACTGCACTCCATTCTACACTATTTTATTGGACGCCACTCCACTGTATGCCACTACACTATATGCTATTACACTCTACACCATACTAGTGGACACCACTCCTGTCTGCACCACTTCACTGTACACCACTGTACTGTACACTACTTTACTATACACTGTTCTAGTTTACACCACTCTACTGTACACCACTCCACTCTATGCTATTCCACTATATGCTACTCCATTTTATGCCACTCCAGTGCTCGGCGGTGTACACCATGCCATTCTACGCCACACCCATTCTATGCTAGTCTATTTGATGCCACTCTACGATATACTATACCACTCTACACTATATACCCCACTCAACTGTACACTACTACAGTCTACACCACTCCACTGTTTGGCACTCCTCTCCATGCTATTCTACTCTATGCTATTCCAGTGTAATTACACTGTACACAACTTCAATCTTTGTCCCTCTACTGTATGGTATTCCACTCTACTCCACTCCACGGTACACTACTCCAATGTATGCCATTACACTCTACCCTAACCCACAATACACCACTCCAGTCTAAATCAGTTCACTGTATGCCACTCCACTGTACACTACTACACAATACGCTATTACACTTTATGCCACTCCACTATACGCTATTACACTATACACTATTATATTCCATGTCACTCAACTGTATACCACTCCATTCTATACATTCTATACTACTCGTCTCCCTGCTATGCCACTTTATGCCACTACACTATACGCTATTCCACTTCACACCACTTCAGTGTACTCTCCTTCACTCTATATAACTCCACTCAACAAAGCTCTACTACATTCTATCCCCGTACACCCCACTGTCCAAATTTGCACTCAACTCTATGGCAGTACACTCAATTGAACAACACTCTACTGCACTCTACAGCAGTTTCCAACACTGTACGATACAGCACTCCACTCTACTGTATGAGGCACCACTCCAATTTATAACAGTTTTCTCGACTCTACGCTATGGCAATTCAATGTATACCTCCCCACTCTACACTAATTTACTGTACCCTTCTCCACTCTGTGCCACTCCAACGTACACCACTCCACTCTATGTTATTCCATTCTATGCCATTCCAATCTTTTTCACACCACTGTACAATATTCCACTGTAAGCTATTCCACTGTATAGTACTCCACTTTAAAGTAAGCCACTCTACACTGCTACAGTGTACACTACTGCACTCTTCCCCACTCCATTGTATGACACTCTCCTCCACTCTATAAGAAATCCACCCTATAAAAGTCTCCCACACTTCATAGCATTATACAACATTCTACTCCACTCTTCCCCTGTACATTCCACTGTCCAACTCTATATTCCACTCTATTCCAGTACACTTCAATGTACAACAATCTATTCCACTAAATGACACAGAACTCCACTCTACTGTATGGGACTCCACTTCAATTTATAATAATTTACTCCCTATGCTCCACCAATACACTCGACTCCCTGCCACTCTACTCCATGATACACCAACACACTCTATTGTACTTTACTCCACACTATGTTATACCACTCTACTCACCTCTGCTCCACTATATGAGACTTTCCCCACTCTATGCTACTATACAACAATCCACTTTAAGCAGCTCCACTGCTTCACACACTGCTGTACTCCATGCAACTCTACTTTACAACACTGTACTACACTGTATGCCATTCTCTGACACTTTACTCCTGTCTATGCCCCTTCACTCCACTGCACAACACTGTACTATACTGTATGCCAGGGTGCTACACTCCGTTCCACTGTACTCTACAATACTCTTGTCTAGCATACTACACTATCCACAACTCTTTCTATACCACTACACCCCACTTTACTCTACTCTATTCTGACACAGTACTCCACTGTACTCCACTACTCCACTGTGCATCACTCCACTCTATGCCACTCAATGATATTGTACTCTTTAACACTGTATGCCACTCCACTGTACCGCACTCCAATCTGTACTATATTGTACACCACTGTACTCTGCAAAAATCAACTAGACTGCATGCCAATCTACTCTACTGTAGTCTACATCACTTTCCAATACTGTACGACACCGCTATAAACTCTACTGTATAACAAGGTACTCCAATTTATGACACTTTACGCCATTCCACTCTACTGCACTCCATGCCACGACAGTGTATGGCACTTCTCTCCACTCTATGACACATTAGCCCACTCCACACTACCCCACTCCAGTGTACTCCACTCCACTATACTCCAGTCTACTACACTTTATCCCACTCCACGCCACTGTGCTATACTCCTTTCTATTCTGTTCTACAGTCCGATAGTCTACTCCACTGTATGGAACTCCACTCTACAGAACTGTGCTACATTCTAAACTACTCTATGACACTCTACTCCACTCAATGCCCATCCATTCTATGCCACTCTACTACACTGTATGACACTCACTAACACACTACTCAACTTCTCTCAGTTATACTCCACTATATGGCATGGAACTGTACTCCATGAGACTCTCATCCACTATACTGTATAACACTCTACTTGACAATACTCCACTCAATAAGATTTGACACCACTCTAAATACTCCATTCTATGACAGTCTAGGACACCCAATTCTACAGTTTTACTTGCCATTCTACTGTACAACTCACTGTTCCAGCCTACAATACTTGATTCCACTATGTGAGACACCATGCCACTACACTCTATAACATTTTGCTTCACTGTACAATACACTACTACATTCTACTCTACTCCACTCAATTGCAATCTACAATACTCCAGTCCATGACAATAAACTTTATAAAACTCTACTTCACTGTCTTTACGGGACTCTACAGAACAACTCTCCACTTGCAACACCAATCTCTAGGATTTGAAATATGTTTTTATTCACATTTATTCAATGCAAAAACAAAGTTTAGAGTTTGGTTATAGCCAGTAAAACATATTTTTTTATATACAAACTAAGTTTAAACTACACAAACTTAAAAATTTTTAAAGTTATAACTATAACTATCATTTGTAATTTATCCACCGCCTTCAAATTTTTATGAGTAGCGGACCTAGTTACACACTTTTTTCAGCTCATTAACCAGACAACACTAATTATAACTCACTAATCTGCCATGCACTGTGCTTTGACAAATTGTGTCATTTGAGAAGTTATGTATTGTTATGAATGATTCCACTTGTCATAAGAGATGTAGTATGCAAGGGTTTAAACAGTGCATGGAAAATACATGAGTTATAGTTAATGTAGTGTGGTTCCAAACCGTGTTTGGAGGTACGCAGCATATTAATTTGAAGGTGATGCATAAATGTCACATGAACCACCCACCACAGCTGGAAATCCATCATAGAAGATCAGTGGTATTTCACCCTCTCTGTGTTCTTTTCCAAGCCCACCAGCAATGTCAGAAAGCCATCAAGAACCTCAACAGCTGGATCACTACATGCACAGTCACCCTGGGTCCCCTCAATTCCAACCACATAGCAAGTGCTCAACGATAGGCCAATTGGTACACAGCAAGACTCAGGTTGATGAAACAGGCCTGCAAGCAATCAGGAGCATGATCGGAGAAGAAGTCGAGATACCAGAGATAACGACATCTTTAAATCAGCCCTAAGAATCTATTATCAGCAGATACAGAACAACAAGTACATATTGCATCAACACCAGCAGCAAGAAATTATTTGCCATCATCAAAGAGTTCACTGTGCTTCCTGATGCCTCCAGAAACATCACCCCCTCACAAGACCTTGGCCACAAGCTCTAGGAATTGTTTTGTTACAAAATCTCATCCATATGCAGCAATTTTGATCCTCAAGTGGATCTCGTTGCTGTCCCAACTCAACTTACTATCACGGCCAAAGGACAAACTCTAACCTTGTGACCCACCATCATGATCATCAAGATTGCTGTGACCATCCACTCGTGGGACCCATCTGACAATTTTTCCCAACATACTTTCACCAAAGGACTCCTCCTGATCAACAAAGCATTAATACCCATCCCCAATGCCTTCATTGACTCAACCACATACCCAGATACCTAGAAACATGTCACTATCATGTTCCTCCTTAAGAAACCATCTGCTAACCCAGCCACGCTTTCCAAATACAGACCCATCCTCCTCCTACCATACCTGGCAAAGGTCTTAAAGAAACTAATTAACCGATGCCTCACTGACCACCTTGGCAACCATTGGCTCTTCAGTGTCACACAGTCCTTTTTCAAGCCTACCCACAGTACAGAAACAGCAATCTTTGCCACCACAGATGATATTTGCATGATCCTTGACAGAGGAGACACAGCAGCCCTCATTATCTTTGATTTCTTGGCAACATTTGACACAGTCTCACACCCCAGCCTCATCAGGTGCCTGCATGAGTTTGGCATCCAAGCACCAGCTTATCAATTAATCTGTTTCTTCTTAACTGATAGAACACAAGCCCACCACCAAACTCCTTAAAAGCCCAAAAAAATCAGTTGTGGAGAGCCTCAAGGTTCATCCCTTAGCCACACCTTCTTCAATGCATACATGATCCCTCTGGCCAACATTATCCACGCTCACATCAACATCCTCTCCTGCGCTGATAACACTTAGCTCATATTTGCATCTGAGGTCAGACACCCAGCACAAGAAACAAGTTAGGTGCCTATGTGACTGAAGTTGCTAACTGGATGAAAGGCAACTTCCTGAAGCTCAACACTGACAAGACGGAAGTAGTGATCTTTGGCAAGAACATGTCACCATGGTACGCCAACTGGTGGCTGGTCGAAACTGAACCCACATCTACACCCAGCACTTATGCCAGTAACCTCAGAATAGTTATCAATAGCAAACTGGACATGTCTTTACAAGTTGATATCATCACTGTATCCTGGGTCCACATCTGGAAGATGCTGAAGAAGACATTCAAGCAACACTAGAAAAATTGTCACTCATGCCTTAGTCACTAGCAAGTTGGAGTACGGGAGCACCCTCTATGCCGGGATCACCAGGCAACTCACTTGAAGACTGCAAACCATCCAGAACTCGGCAGCCAGTCTAATTTTCAACCTCCTACATAAAACCTGTTTCACACTAAACCAAGGGAGCTCTACTGGTGGCTGATACACACGTATGCACTGATTTCAAACTCCTCACACACACATTTAAGGCACTACACAGCTTAGGCCCCACCTAGATGGATAGTCACATCTCCTTACATCAGCCACTCAGACACCTCTGCAGGACTTCTACTCCCACACATTTCACGCATACACATAACCAAATCAGGAGGACAGGTATTCTCTTACATTGCTCCTAAATCATGGAATGGCCTCCCACTCCACATCAGAGCCTCATCCTCTCTTGTTGAACTCCACAAGAAGCTGAAGTCTGGCTTTTTAACTAACCAACCTACCATAGGTAGGGCTAACGTCAGACACCTGCTCAGTGCCAGGATACCCTAATTGGAGATAGTGCATCTTACACATACCCTAAAATAACATAGCATAACATTACATACACTTTTTGGGAGGTGTATGTGAAGAATCTAGGATCTTGGTAATATGAAAATAGGATTATTAAAGAACATTTTAAATGAAATTTTTATCAGGTGTAGTGAGAAATATGCAGATAGTGTTTGGACGTAGATAGTGGGCTAATGAGACAGTCGGAAGCTGTAATCAAGTGGTTTAGCACATACTTTAATACTGGTTACAGAATTTTCTGTGTTTTACAAAAATAATCCAGCACTATTAATTTCCACTTAAGTCTCTAATTAATTGTGTTATGTTTAATTAAATAGCAATTATTTTTTATGTTTAAATTAAAAAAATGAATTTCCACCTAAATTAAAAAAGTATTACATATGCATTGATAATTACTAAAGGTGATGCATAGAAACCATTGAAAGTAATTTGTGTATGCTTTAATAAAAGCTAATGCTACATTAATTTATAAGTTTAAAAAATTGTTAAAATATTTAATAATTAACCCCTTCGCTGCTAGGTCATTTCCCCTGTGTGCTAAGTCTTTTTTGCCTTTTTGGGGTAGTTCACGCTTAGGCCCATAACTTTTTGTCCACATAAGCAATCCATGCCAAATTTGCATTTTCTTTTTCAACCATCGTAAGAATTTCCAAGCGTACCAGGATTTGTGGAATCCCTTGGAGGGAACCAAAAAGTTAGCTAAAATATAGCAAATGTTTATTTTTTGGGTGAAAATGCTAAAAAAGTGCTGTACTAGAAAGCGTCTCTTTTTTTATTGCAAATGGCATCCACGAAAGGTTTGCAGTGCTAAATTCACCATCTTCCCAGCTTTCAGGAACAGGATGACTTGATTCAGAAAACCACATTTTCTAACACAATTTCTTTTTTTATTTAGAGACAGACCATTTTCCCTATTTTTTTGTACTTTCAACCTTATCCCAGTTTGTGGTGAAAATGGGTGTGTGCATCCTGGAGAGCTATACATTTCTGAAAACTAGATAAAATTCTGAATTGAGCAAAGGGTCCTTTGTGCAGATCCTTCAAGGTTTCCCCAAAGAAACCAAGAGGTCAATTTACAAGCCCCTTGCACTGCCAGTGTATCACTTTTTTCTCATATAAAAAGTGTTGCCCCAGTGGCACAAGGAGGTTGTAAATAAGCCTCCAAGTGTTGAAATATAAAAATATTGAAAATTAGTAGGAAAAAACAGGCATTTGTGACAAAGTTTTCATTTGTAACTTCTCATCACGATGACCGATACAGAAAAGCTATGCACCATTACATCTGCTAGACCCGTCTGGCTGTGGGGATATATAGGGTTTGTGGGTTTTCTAAGAACTTGAGATACCCAGAGCCAATAACTGAGCTGAATCTTGCAATGGCTTTTCATTGTGAACAAGCGGTAGAGCAATTCATATGGTAAAATAAAAGCAGTTAAAAGCAGGTATCAAGGAAACCTATGTATTTCTGAAATGGCACAAGAGATGGAAAATAGAAGCAGTAGTTATTTGCACATCTCTGAATTTGTGGGTACCCATATCTGATATGTGAATTAGAGGGTTCCTCTCAAAACGACTTCTTTCTTGCACACTGTGTTACATTTGGAGGGTGTAAATATAGAAAGGCACAATTTGTAATAACACCTGTTCTACTATTCTGTATTTACTTAATCTCCCGATAAAAAGGTAACTCACTTGTGTGCATAGGCCTAGTCCCCGTGACAGGGAGCCCCCAAAAATGCAAGCTGGATATGCAAAACTGACCTGTTTTTTTGCAAACGTGGGTAGCTGTTGTTTTTGGGCCTACCTCGGCCGCTACCTAGGGACCTTTTGCAAACCTGTACATTTCTGAAAAGTAGACACAAAGGGGAATCCAGGATGGGGTGACTTGCATGGCTCTCATCAGGTTCTTTTACCCAGAATCTCTTGCAAACCTCGAACTTTGACTAAAAAAACAAATTTTCCTCGCATTTATGTGATGGAAAGTTCTGGAATCCGCACAGAACCACAAACTTCTTCCTTCCAACCAGCATTCTCCTAAGTCTTCTGATGAAAATGGTACCTCACTTGTGTGGGCAGGCCTAGTGCCCATGACAGGAAACCCCCCCAAAAGCCATTATGGATACATCATTTTGTTTCTGCGCAAAGCTGACTAGTATTTTTCAAAGTGGGTAGCTGTGATTTTTGGACCCTACCTCAGCCAGCATTCAGGAAAACCTTGTATTACTGTCCATTTTTGGAAATTAGACACCTAGGGAAATCCAGGATGGGGTGACTGGCATGGCTGTCACCAGGTTGTTTTACCCATTATCCCTTGCAAACCTCAAACTTTGACGAAAAACACATTTTCCCCACATTTCTGTGATGAAAAGGCCTGGAGTCTGCATAGGCCACAAATGACCCGACCCAGCATTTTCCTATGTCTTATGATGAAAATGGTACCTCACTTGTGTGGGTAAGTCTAGTGCCCGCAACAGGAAATGGCCTGAAATGCAACATGGATACATCAAATTTTTCCACGCAAAATCGACCTGTGTTTTTTTAAAAGTGGTTAGATGTGATTTTTGGGGTCTACCTCAGACGGTACCTAGGGAAATCTAGCAAACCTGCACATTTTTTAAAACAAGACACCTGGGGAGATCCAAGGAGGGGTGAGCTGCATGGATCCCATAAGGGTTTTTTTTTCACTCACAATACCCTGCAAACCTTAAACTTTGCCAGAAATCACACATTTTCCTTACCTTTCTGTGGTGGAAACTTACGGAATCCGCAGGAACACTCAAAGTTCCTACCACCCAGCATTGCTCCACTTGTGCCAACAAAATTACAGTGCCACTTGTGTGTCTGGGCCTAGTGCTAGTGACAAGAATGTATCAAACCAAGGACAGTGGGAGCCCTTTCGTGGGGCCCCTATTGACATTGCTTGTGTCCGTTCCTGTCTCTGGCACTAGACCCAACCACACAATTCGCAAATACAGATAAAAAAATTACAGAGAGTAATCCTTGTAGATCCGCCTTAAAATAGGGCCGACCTGCCCCCTGGGGGGGGGGCAGAAAATGGCCAAAAAAATGTCCTTATGTTGAAGAGCGACCCTTGCCCAAGGGGCAGCTCCCTGAGATATATTTATAAAAATCCCTAGTGTGTCTAGTGGTTTTCTGCCCCCACAGGGGGGGGCAGATCGGCCTATAATTAAGGCCAATCGGTCCCCGGGGGGGCAGAAAACATCTGAAATAATGCTCCTATTATGGGGAGCGGCTCCTATTATGGGGTGCGAAACTTGCCCAATGTTCCGCTCTCTATCACTAAAAGAATCCCTGGTGTCTAATGGGGTAGATCCCTGCTTGGGAATCGCTCTCCTTGGGTGATCCCCAAGATCATTGGAAAGGGAAGAATCTCGACTTGTGAGATTTGGTGCTCAGGGGGCTAAGATAGCCCCCAAGCACCGAAGCACTGAAAGTGAAATGAGTCGATAGGCTCATTTCACTTTGAGTTCCACTGTAATGACGTCAGCACAGCATGCGTACCGATTGCCATTACAGTGACCAAATAAATGTCTTGGGTAGCAGGGGAAGCTCTTCCCTGCTGCAGAGGCTCCAAAATAATAAAGGTGTTGTTTATAGCAGAGAGATTTGGTGGTCATGTGATGATGACGGAACGGTTCTGTCCTCGGCACATGAGCACCGCGGCTAAGGAAGGAACCGTTCCGTCCTCAGCACGCAAGAGGTTAAATATCAAACGTGTTTCATTTTTAGGCTTTTTAACATTAGATTATCTTTATATAACTTTTTAACTACTTTAAATACTTTAATACAATTTAACATTATTTTTTTGGGGTTTTACTTTAAGTCCCTACCTCCATTATTTTCTTTGGGAGGGTGTTGCAGGATCAGTGGTTGGCCGTGTTTGGTGCTGGACTTACTCCAGCTCTCATGTGGACTTATTGACTACTGTTGTGATCCCTTTATGGCTGCAGTGACTTTAAAAGTGCAGTTTTTGAATTGTAATGGGCTTACTATTTTGTGGATGGATGCATGTCCCTTCCTAAATCCCTCCCTTCACCTTTCTTCTTCCACCTCAACTCCTTTAATTTAGAAGCATTTTCCAGCCTCTCTGCATGGTCCCTTCTACTTTAACTACTAATTAGTAACCTAAAATGGGTCTCCTCATTAAAAAGATAGGAGAGGTGAAGATTTACACTTGTAGGTTTGTGAATAGCATTTTGTTGTACTTTAGTAGTGGTAAAGAAACTACAAAGTGCAGATTGTGACTAGGGTTCCAAGTATTTTGTGGGTTAGAATATGTACTCTGCCTTTTTAGACAAATTGTGCAAGGTGACATATACAAGCACAAGACCTTGCTGATCTTTCAGAAACTTACTGAGCAGTATGTCCTGCAATGTACTGTCTGCTGCATAGGGTGTAGTATGGGGCCATGATGGGGCAGAGGCTGACCCTTTCCCTACACTTCACACTCTAGCCACCCACGGCCATGGCAGGTGTGCGATTACAGTGCTCTACAAAGTATTAATTGACACCTGCGTGACAAACCTCCTGATCCTGAAGCGTGGACCAGCCAATTCACTCAGCCAGGATCTTGCAGATGATCAGTAGAATGCTGCCCTTGGGCAAGTGTCAGGGTTATTCAGGAATCTCTGGTTGAAATATACTCAGTTTAATTACCTGCATCGGACTGATCCTACTCTTGCATAAATTCATTGCATGTTCCCCACTGCTGCGTCTGCCTGCCCCTGCTGCCCATGCCTGATGGCAGATTTCCATCATGTTGTGTTGTGCTGTCCCATTATTGAGCAATTCTGAGGGACAGTGACATCAACATGTCGGACATTAAACGGCAGATATTGTCACCCAACCCCCTGTGGTGCCTCCTGGGAGTTACAGCACACATGTGTAAAACCAAATATGTTAAGTGGTTCATCGACCCAGCCTATGTCTTGGCAAAGAGTCACATGGCCTGGCTTGGAAGTCTCTGGACGCACCCCCTCAGTGGCTCTGGTTGTGGGATCTGCACAAATGGGCGAAGGTAGAGGTTGTGGTTTGGCATGCGCAGATGTCACACCAGAGAAATGCACCACATTTAGACATATGGTACACATATCTAGACATAATAGTGGCTAAAACTGACAAGAGACCTCCATGAACTCTACTACATGACCCTCACCAACAGGGGTGCTTGGGGCTCATGACACATCAGCTCCCTGCAGGTTTGCTTTGTGTCCTGTGGAGGTTGGAAGCTCTATGGTCTCCGGTAGAGGAAACGTCATGACCCTCCCTCACACTGCCCCAGCACCCCTCCAATCATGGTTTCCCTATGGGACCAATAGAACATTACTGTCACGGAGCCCAGGAGGATCTGCTATCCCTACCACAGTTACCATGTTAGCTCTTCAGTCTTCAGTTTCACATGTTATGTTGTTCTAGTCGTAGTTGGGCAAATTTGTTGACTGGTGATGTTGAGTTCATGTTCAGTGGTTTAGAGCATCAGTGTACCCCCTCAAAACACCCTTGTTGTGCACTGGCAGTTCCTAATAGACATTGGTAGCGAGCTTGTATGTTGAGGCAAAGGGGTCACAAACACAGAGACGCAAGTTTACGACTAAATTGCATTTACTGTATGCATGTAAAGTTCTTCTTGTAATGCCTAATCTGTTTGTCTGATGTACATGTTTAATCACTGATAAAGAACTACATGTAAGGAAAAGTATTTATTGTAGCAGACTGTATTTAGTATGTTTTGTTTGTCATTCTCACAGTGCTGAGGAAGTGGTTAACAACTACAAAACACATGTTCGCTATATTCTGTGAGAAGCAGCGAGCTTTAGCAGACAATATGTTTATTGGATTATTAAAAGAAGTATTGCACTGCACTGAGGAAGCATCAAACAGAGGTGGTTCAGATGGAGCGCCAGGCTGTGATGCGATGTGGGTCTTTGTGGCTCTTCTGATTCATGCAGTAGCAGCGGTGTGTCTTTTTGGGGGTTCCGCTGTGCAGTAGAGGAAATGTGTCGATTTTGCTGGGTACACAGAGGCTGGCAGAGAAACATGGGCCCACGTCCTAGTGTCCAGGACTGGTGTGGCACTAACTAGCAGGATGGACTCACAAATAGCAGAGTCCAGGTTCTGGGTCAAGGTTGTTAGAGCCTTCTGTCCCTGAGGCTCAAGTCAGTACTTCAGCCAACTAGCCACTGGAGTCACTCTGGTTTTCTGGGGTCAAGGGATGTAAGTTTAGTCCAAGAAGCAGGTCAGCACAGCAAAGACAGTAGTATAGAAGGGCAGCAGTTTGGTAGAGTTGCCGTCTTTCAGCAGCTTAGCAGTCTTTCTTCCTGGCAGTGAAGTAGTGGTATTTGAGGTCCAGTATGTATACCCAGTTGTGCCTTAGAAATGGGGGAAACATCTCTATAGCTGTCCCTTAGGGGTATCCAGGCATCCTGCCTCCTTTGTCCTGGCTCCAGAATAACTAAAAGGGATATTCAGCCCTTTGTGTGCTGGCAGGACACTCCCTATCCATGTGTAATAAGGCTGTGCCCAGATGTCAGTAATGGCTCATCTAGGCACACCAAAACTTCCTACTATGTAGCTGAATGGGAGGAATACACAAAGAATACAGAATGTGACCCAGGTAAAGGCTACAGGCACTAAATGGCTAAGGCAGGAAAATGCCAACTTTCTCAAAGTTGTATTTTTAAAATTGTGATGAAAAATCCAACATAATTTGGGAATTCTCATTACAATTTCAGAGACATCAAACATGAACTGATTAACTGTTCCCATTTGGAAATTACACTTAGTAAGGTAACTCCAATGTTAGACTATTTGAGAGATAGGTTTTGCAGTAGTGAAAAACAAATTTAAGAGCTTTTCACTACCAGGACACGCACAACTTAAAAGTACATGTCTAACTGTTTAAATGCACTGCATCCTGCCCTGTGGGCTGTCCAGGGCCTACCTATGGGGTGATGTATATGTATTAAAAAGGAGGGTTTGGGCCTGGCAAAGGGTTCATTTTGCCAGGTCGAAATAGTGCTGCAAGTCCACTAGTGGCATTTTAGTTTGCAGACTTTGGGCACGTGTATTGCTACTTTACTAGGGATGTAAAAGTAAATATTTCCAAATGGGTGTCAGGATACTTCAATTCGATTTCCTCAGAAGCAGAAGATAACTCCCCAGTCCCGACCGAGCTACTCACAACGAATATTAATCCTTCGTGCTGAGTACCCCGGAGGGGGAAAGGGGAATGGGATGGTAGAGAGACTGCCACAGAGATGATGAACGCCAGTACTCAGTCTGCCTCTTCACATCTAAGATTGGATACAGCACCTGCAAGAGTCACAGTCGCAATTACTAGGGACATACAACATCAGTTTTTCACTTTCTACTCTCAACACTTAATTCGCTTTAATTCTATTATTTCATCACTCACCCTGAGTTCTCTGTAGCCTTGCTTCTCTCTATAAATGATAGCTCTTCTTGAAAAAAAATGCTTATTACTGATTCTGGAAGAACTTCTCAACCTTTGTTAGAGATTGGTTTTATGTTGCTATATATAGATATATATAGTTGGTGATAATGCGTTCTTCAAATCAGCTGATGTTATTTAATTTCTCCTGTCTTATTGTGACTTCTGTCAATACTTGTATTTGTAAGTGCTTGTTTATTAAAGTTTGTTTCTCCTTTCTTACTTCGACATTTGTTGCTAACTTGTATTTGTAAATGCTTGTTTATTACAGTTAGTTTCTCCTTCCTTACTTCGAAATCTGTCGATAACTTGTAGTTGTAAATGCTTGTTTATTTAAGTTCGTTTCTCTTTTAAACTCTATTTTGGTTTATTACCATTGAATTTGTAAATGCTTATTTGTTAACAGTTCGTTTCTCCTTTAAACTTGGCCTTTGTTTATAACCTTGACATTTGTAGATACTTGCTCTTTTAAAGTTCGTTTTTTCTTTGACTTTAATATCTTAAACAAGAACCTTGTAAACATAAGGTTCATTCATACATTAACTCTGTAGCCTTGCCGACTTCCACGGGAACGGTCTACTATCAAACTCTTCGAATAAACCTTGACAATATTTATCCGTTTTCTGTAATATAATCTTCAAATGTAATTTGACCTCACAGGAGTTTCTGTTCTGAAGCGCGCTCTCTCTCCACACAGCTGATTCCTGTCAGACCTCAGTTGAAGTGCAAGGCTTCCAGCTGGAGAGCTCATAACCTAGCAACCAACCGATTGCAAGACTAGAACTGTAACTAACCTTCAGGACTCACAGCGGCCATCTTGGATCTTCTCTTCTTGATTCTTCCTTTGAAATAAGCGCAAGATTACTCTGCAAACCTTCTTCCAGTTTGGGCTTTGCTGTCTCCACTGAGGATATCTCTTTGCTTTTCTCATGTACTTCTTTGATTTGACTTGGCAAGTTTGTGTGGTCATGACAGTACTCCCCCTCAAGGAACAGTTCTCCAATTTAGGTTTGCTTGGGTAGATTCTATGAAAGTTTCTCACTAATCTTGAAGCATGTACATACTCGTGCGGCTCCCAGGATCGTTCCTCTGGACCATAATCTTTCCAATCAATTAGATAATAAAGCTGGCCATTACGGATTTTGGAATCTAAGATTTGATTGACCTCATACTCTTCTGCAGAGCTAATCTGGATAGGAATTGGAGGGGAGTTTTGACGTAAATTTGGAGGACTGTTCTTTAACAAGGAGACATGGAAAACAGGATGTATCTTTAGATGAGCTGGCAACTGCAATTTAACTGCCACTGGATTGATCATCTTGTCAACTTTGAATGGGCCTATAAATCGTGGCTGAAATTTGCGATTTCCTTTGAGACGTACATGACGAGTGGATAACCAAACTTTGTCTCCTTTTGAATAAATGGGGCTCTCTCTTCTTTTTCTATCAGCCTGAGTCTTATATGAGTCTTTTGCTTGAATGATGTTTTTTCTAGCCCTAACTAACGTGGTCTGCAAATCCCTCACCATCTCTTCTACTGCAGGCACTGAATCATCTTCTTTACCCAACATTACATTAGGATGTCTACCATGGTTCAGATAAAAGGGGGTGAACCCAGTGGTGGAATGAATAGCATTATTGTAAGCAAATTCAGCTGCCCACATCAACTCGGGCCATTCCTTCTCTTTATCAAATAAATTGAGTCTTAAATACTGTTCTAACTCTTGATTCACTCTCTCTGTTTGCCCATCGGTTTCAGGATGGTAACTGGTAGAGTAACGAGAATCAATTCCTAATCTTTTACTAAAGGCCTTCCAAAAGCGAGAAACAAATTGGGACCCCCTGTCTGAAACTAGAATTTTTGGGATACCATGTGCGCGTACTATGTGTTGTGTAAACAACTGTGCAACCTGTGGGGCTCGAGGGATTTCTTTCAAAGGAATGAAATGCGCCATTTTAGTGAAAGTGTCTACAAAAACTAGGATAGTGTTAAAACCTTGGCTACTAGGGAGGTCCACTATAAGATCCATAGTAACAGTATGCCAGGCATGGGGTGCAGTGGGCAAAGGTCTTAACAGACCTTGTGAAGCTGTTCTATTTGATTTCCCTCTTTGACATTTGTCACAAGTTGACACATATTGTCTTATCTGAGTTTTCATTTTTTGGCCACCAAAATTCTCGTTGTATTAGATTTTAAGTCTTTTGAATTCCTTTGTGTCCAGCCAATTGATCGTCATGATAAGCCTGAAGAATTTTTTCTTGCAGCTCCACAGTCGGAACATACAGTGCACCTTTAAAGTATGGCAAACCTTTTTTGATTCCTCTTCCTTGGCCTTCTTTGGACCACTTCAGCATTTCTTCGAATGTTAAGTCTTCTTGAATTTCTTTGGTTAAATTTTCATACAATATGGCAGATATGAACTTCTCTTGTGGAATAATCAATTCTTTTTCTGGAGGCTCTTTAACTGCACCGGTATCAATTCGAGGTAGAGCATCGGCCTTCCCATTTACTTTTCCTGGTCTGAAAGTGATAACAAAATCAAAGTCTGCAAAATATAGGGACCAACGCAGTTGTCTAGCTGTTAGAGTTCGAGCTGATTTTAAAAACTGTAAATTTCGGTGGTCCGTGTAAACGGTCACTTTATGCTTAGCTCCCAAAATGTAATGCCTCCACTCACGAAAAGTTTCTTTGACTGCCAATAGCTCCTTATCCGCAATTGAATAATTTATCTCTGGTGGTGTTAATTTTCGAGAGAAATAGGCCACTGGATGTAATTGACCTGTATCTTTATGACGCTGGGAAAGGATACCTCCTATGGCAACATCTGAAGCATCTGCCTCCACATAATATGGCTCATCTGGATTGGGGTGGAGCAAGATTGGAGCTGAGACGAAGGAATTCTTCAAAAAATTCAAAGCATTTTCAGCTTCTTTTGTCCACTCAAACGTCACTCCTTTCTTCAACAATCGAGTAATGGGTGTAACTGTTTGAGAAAAATTAGATATGAATCTTCGATAAAAATTAGCGAACCCCAAGAAACTCTGGATCTCTTTGACATTGCAAGGAGAAGGCCAATGTTGCACTGTCTTTATCTTGGCAGGATCCATACTAACTCCTTCTGGTGACAAAATGAATCCTAAGAACTCAACTCGTTCCACATGAAATGCACACTTCTCCAATTTTACATAGAGATGGTTTCTTGCAACCTTGTGTGGATGGATCGAACATGGGAAATGTGCTCCTGTAGATTGTCAGAAAAGATTAAAATGTCATCTATATAAACCACGGCAATCCGGTCGAGGAATTCTCGTAATATATCATTAACGAAATGCTGGAAGGCAGCGGGAGCATTGCAAAACCCATAAGGCATCACTTGATATTCAAATAATCCGTATCGAGTCCGAAAAGCGGTTTTCCATTCATCCCCTGAAGCCACTCGAATCAAATGATATGCTCCTCGCAGGTCCAATTTGGTGTAGATTCTAGCATTCTTTACTTGATCTAATAAAACTGACACTAAAGGCAGTGGGTATCGATTCTTGATGGTAACCTGATTGAGGGCTCGATAATCAATGCAAGTTCGAAGACTCCCATCCTTCTTTGGTATGAAAAATAGTGGGGATGACACTGGAGATTCAGAAGGACGAATAAAACCATTAGCAAGATATTGATCCAAATACTCCTTTAAATGTTGATTCTCTGCTTCGGTCAATGCGTATATTCTGCTACATGGCAATATCGCACCTGGCTCCAGTTCAATTTTGCAGTCGTAGGGTCGATGTGGTGGCAATTTCTCAGCCTCCTTTTCATCAAAAACGGTGACTAAATCCTCATATTCTTTTGGGATTTCTGCTGTCTTTAGTGCACAGATCATTGAGGAGTGTGATGATACACAGGCCGCTTGGGACTTGGTGGACACTTCCACTCCATCATGAAAGCAATTCTCTTTGCAGTAAGAGGAATTCATCTTGATCGTTCTTTTGCTCCAATCAATTTGTGGATTATGTTCTGTAAGCCAGGGCAGACCCAAAATGAGTTGAAATTGTGGAGCATCTATCAAATTAAAGATTATCTGCTCCTGATGTCCACCAAAACCTTGCATCTGAATTGGTTCGGTCTCATGGGAAATGGGTCCTGAAGAAAGATTGGTTCCATCCACAGCTCTTACTACTTCCAAAGTAGATTTCTTGATAAATTGAATACCCATTTTACGAGTGTATTTGATATCACAGAAGTTGCCCGTAGCTCCAGAGTCTATCATAACTGAGATCCCTTGAATTTCCTTCTCAAGGGTCTTAACTGATACTGTTTGTACCAAATGTGGCGCTGCGGTTTGTAAGGTATTCGCCACTCGTTGATCTAAAGGAGTTGTCTTGGGTTCTGCTTTCATCAGGGCAACTCCCTCTACTGATGAAGCTGGCCTTTTCCCGACTGAAGAGCTTTGGGTTTCTTGGGACAGTTTTTAACAAAATGCCCAGATGCACCGCAATATAAACATAGTTGATTCACTCTTCTTTTCTCTTTTTCTTCCTTAGATAAAGGACCTCGGATGGAACCAATTTGCATTGGTTCTTCTATCGTTATCCCTTCTCCGGCTCTCGTATGATCATTTCTTACACGATCAATTCTCAGGGGAAATGGTCGATACTCTCTTCTCTTTTCTGCTCTTCGTTCAGTTAACCGGTGGTCAATCTGTAACACAAGATCAATTAACTCCGAAATTTCGGTGGGTCTATTTGGAACTTGTGCTAAGGCATCTTTCAATTCATCTCTCGGTCCACGATAAAATATGGCGGCTCTTTTTGACTCCAGCCAGGCAGTCTCTACAATGAGTTTATTGAAATGAGCCAGATAGGCTACTAGATCTTTATTACCTTGCCTGATTTCCAGTAGTTCATTGTCAGTGGCTTGAGCTGCAGTTCGCCGATCAAATATTCTTAAGAACTCTTCCTTGAAATTTTGGAAATTATATAAAACAGGATCATTTCTGGAAATTATTGGCATGGACCATGCGGCCGCATCTCCTGTCAGATAAGACAATATAAATGCCACTTTGGACTGGTCTTCGGAAAAAATGACTGGTCTACATAAAAAATGCAATGAGCATTGGGTCAGAAAAATCTGCGCCTTATTTGGATCCCCACCGAAGCGCTCGGGTTGAGCCAAAGGAATAATAGGGGAAACCGCATGAATTACTTGAGTGGATATACCTGCAGACTGTGAAGGGCTAGGGATTTGTGAAAACACAGATTCATTTGATTTAGCGGTGTTCCCTAACTCATTTATTCGCTGTTTTATTTGGACTGTTTCTTCTATGGTGTTATTTAATTGTTTCTGTAACCCTTCCAAAACGGTGGCTAATGCTTTTATATCAATTCCTTCTGCCATTCTGCTCAGGAGGAAATCTGTTTTTTCCCTAAATTTAGGGTGATGGCACTTCAATCTGTCAGGATACTTCAATTCGATTTCCTCAGAAGCAGAAGATAACTCCTCAGTCCCGACCCGAGCTACTCACAATGAATATTAATCCTTTGTGATGAGTACCCCGGAGGGGGAAAGGGGAATGGGATGGTAGAGAGACTGCCACAGAGATGATGAACGCCAGTACTCAGTCTGCCTCTTCACATCTAAGATTGGATACAGCACCTGCAAGAGTCACAGTCGCAATTACTAGGGACATACAACATCAGTTTTTCACTTTCTACTCTCAACACTTAATTCTCTTTAATTCTATTATTTCTTCACTCACCCTGAGTTCTCTGTAGCCTTGCTTCTCTCTATAAATGATAGCTCTTCTTGAAAAAAAATGCTTATTACTGATTCTGGAAGAACTTCTCAACCTTTGTTAGAGATTGGTTTTATGTTGCTATATATATATATATAGTTGGTGATAATGCGTTCTTCAAATCAGCTGATGTTATTTAATTTCTCCTGTCTTATTGTGACTTCTGTCAATACTTGTGTTTGTAAATGCTTGTTTATTAAAGTTCGTTTCTCCTTCCTTACTTCGAAATCTGTTGATAACTTGTAGTTGTAAATGCTTGTTTATTTAAGTTCGTTTCTCTTTTCTACTCTATTTTGGTTTATTACCATTGAATTTGTAAATGCTTATTTGTTAACAGTTCGTTTCTCCTTTAAACTTGGCCTTTGTTTATAACCTTGACATTTGTAGATACTTGCTCTTTTAAAGTTTGTTTTTTCTTTGACTTTAATATCTTAAACAAGAACCTTGTAAACATAAGGTTAATTCATACATTAACTCTGTAGCCTTGCCGACTTCCACGGGAACGGTCTACTATCAAACTCTTCGAATAAACCTTGACAATATTTATCCGTTTTCTGTAATATAATCTTCAAATGTAATTTGACCTCACAGGAGTTTCTGTTCTGAAGCGCGCTCTCTCTCCACGCAGCTGATTCCTGTCAGACCTCAGTTGAAGTGCAAGGCTTCCAGCTGGAGAGCTCGTAACCTAGCAACCAACCGATTGCAAGACTAGAACGGTAACTAACCTTCAGGACTCACAGCGGCCATCTTGGATCTTCTCTTCTTGATTCTTCCTTTGAAATAAGCGCAAGATTACTCTGCAAACCTTGTTCCAGTTTGGGCTTTGCTGTCTCCACTGAGGATATCTCTTTGCTTTTCTCATGCACTTCTTTGATTTGACTTGGCAAGTTTGTGTGGTCATGACAGTACTCCCCCTCAAGGAACAGTTCTCCAATTTAGGTTTGCTTGGGTAGGTTCTATGAAAGTTTCTCACTAATCTTGAAGCATGTACATACTCGTGCAGCTCCCAGAATCGTTCCTCTGGACCATAACCTTTCCAATCAATTAGATAATACAGCTGGCCATTACGGATTTTGGAATCTAAGATTTGATTGACCTCATACTCTTCTGCAGAGCTAATCTGGATAGGAATTGGAGGGGAGTTTTGACGTAAATTTGGAGGACTGTTATTTAACAAGGATACATGGAAAACAGGATGTATCTTTAGATGAGCTGGCAACTGCAATTTAACTGCCAGTGGATTGATCATCTTGTCAACTTTGAATGGGCCTATAAATCGTGGCTGAAATTTGTGATTTCCTTTGAGACGTAAATGACGAGTGGATAACCAAACTTTGTCTCCTTTCGAATAAACGGGGCTCTCTCTTCTTTTTCTATCAGCCTGAGTCTTATATGAGTCTTTTGCTTGAATTATGTTTTTTCTAGCCCTAACTAACGTGGTCTGCAAATCCCTCACCATCTCTTCTACTGCAGGCACTGAATCATCTTTTTTACCCAACATTACATTAGGATGTCTACCATGGTTCAGATAAAAGGGGGTGAACCCAGTGGTGGAATGAACAGCATTATTGTAAGCAAATTCAGCTGCCCACATCAACTCGGGCCATTCCTTCTCTTTATCAAATAAATTGAGTCTTAAATACTGTTCTAACTCTTGATTCACTCTCTCTGTTTGCCCATCGGTTTTAGGATGGTAACTGGTAGAGTAACGAGAATCAATTCCTAATCTTTTACTAAAGGCCTTCCAAAAGCGAGAAACAAATTGGGAACCCCTGTCTGAAACTAGAATTTTTGGGATACCATGTGCGCGTACTATGTGTTGTGTAAACAACTGTGCAACCTGTGGGGCTCGAGGGATTTCTTTCAAAGGAATGAAATGCGCCATTTTAGTGAAAGTGTCTACAAAAACTAGGATAGTGTTAAAACCTTGGCTACTAGGGAGGTCAACTATAAGATCCATAGTAACAGTATGCCAGGCATGGGTGCAGTGGGCAAAGGTCTTAACAGACCTTGTGAAGCTGTTCTATTTGATTTCCCTCTTTGACATTTGTCACAAGTTGACACATATTGTCTTATCTGAGTTTTCATTTTTTGGCCACCAAAATTCTCGTTGTATTAGATTTTGAGTCTTTTGAATTCCTTTGTGTCCAGCCAATTGATCGTCATGATAAGCCTGAAGAATTTTTTCTTGCAGCTCCACAGTCGGAACATACAGTGCACCTTTAAAGTATGGCAAACCTTTTTTGATTTCTCTTCCTTGGCCTTCTTTGGACCACTTCAGCATTCCTTTGAATGTTAAGTTTTCTTGAATTTCTTTGGTTACATTTTCATACAATATGGCAGATATGAACTTCTCTTGTGGAATAATCAATTCTTTTTCTGGAGGCTCTTTAACTGCACCGGTATCAATTCGAGATAGAGCATCTGCCTTCCCATTTACTTTTCATGGTCTGAAAGTGATAACAAAATCGAAGTCTGCAAAATATGGGGACCAACGCAGTTGTCTAGCTGTTAGAGTTCGAGCTCGAGCTGATTTTAAAAACTGTAAATTTCGGTGGTCCGTGTAAACGGTCACTTTATGCTTAGCTCCCAAAATGTAATGCCTCCACTCACGAAAAGTTTCTTTGACTGCCAATAGCTCCTTATCCGCAATTGAATAATTTATCTCTGGTGGTGTTAATTTTCGAGAGAAATAGGCCACTGGATGTAATTGACCTGTATCTTTATGACGCTGGGAAAGGATACCTCCTATGGCAACATCTGAAGCATCTGCCTCCACATAATATGGCTCATCTGGATTGGGGTGGAGCAAGATTGGAGCTGAGACGACGGAATTCTTCAAAAAATTCAAAGCATTTTCAGCTTCTTTTGTCCACTCAAACGTCACTCCTTTCTTCAACAATCGAGTAATGGGTGTAACTGTTTGAGAAAAATTAGATATGAATCTTCGATAAAAATTAGCGAACCCCAAGAAACTCTGGATCTCTTTGACATTGCAAGGAGAAGGCCAATGTTGCACTGTCTTTATCTTGGCAGGATCCATACTAACTCCTTCTGGTGACAAAATGAATCCTAAGAACTCAACTCGTTCCACATGAAATGCACACTTCTCCAATTTTACATAGAGATGGTTTCTTGCAACCTTGTGAGGATGGATCGAACATGGGAAATGTGCTCCTGTAGATTGTCAGAAAAGATTAAAATGTCATCTATATAAACCACGGCAATCCGGTCGAGGAATTCTCGTAATATATCATTAACGAAATGCTGGAAGGCAGCGGGAGCATTGCATAACCCATAAGGCATCACTTGATATTCAAATAATCCGTATCGAGTCCGAAAAGCGGTTTTCCATTCATCCCCTGAAGCCACTCGAATCAAATGATATGCTCCTCGCAGGTCCAATTTGGTGTAGATTCTAGCATTCTTTACTTGATCTAATAAAACTGACACTAAAGGCAGTGGGTATTGATTCTTGATGGTAACCTGATTGAGGGCTCGATAATCAATGCAAGTTCGAAGACTCCCATCCTTCTTTGGTATGAAAAATAGTGGGGATGACACTGGAGATTCAGAAGGACGAATAAAACCATTAGCAAGATATTGATCCAAATACTCCTTTAAATGTTGATTCTCTGCTTCGGTCAATGCGTATATTCTGCTACATGGCAATATCGCACCTGGCTCCAGTTCAATTTTGCAGTCGTAGGGTCGATGTGGTGGCAATTTCTCAGCCTCCTTTTCATCAAAAACGGTGACTAAATCCTCATATTCTTTTGGGATTTCTGCTGTCTTTAGTGCACAGATCATTGAGGAGTGTGATGATACACAGGCCGCTTGGGACTTGGTGGACACTTCCACTCCATCATGAAAGCAATTCTCTTTGCAGTAAGAGGAATTCATCTTGATCGTTCTTTTGCTCCAATCAATTTGTGGATTATGTTCTGTAAGCCAGGGCAGACCCAAAATGAGTTGAAATTGTGGAGCATCTATCAAATTAAAGATTATCTGCTCCTGATGTCCACCAAAACCTTGCATCTGAATTGGTTCGGTCTCATGGGAAATGGGTCCTGAAGAAAGATTGGTTCCATCCACAGCTCTTATTACTTCCAAAGTAGATTTCTTGATAAATTGAATACCCATTTTACGAGTGTATTTGATATCACAGAAGTTGCCCGTAGCTCCAGAATGTATCATAACTGAGATCCCTTGAATTTCCTTCTCAAGGGTCTTAACTGATACTGTTTGTACCAAATGTGGCGCTGCGGTTTGTAAGGTATTCGCCACTCGTTGATCTAAAGGAGTTGTCTTGGGTTCTGCTTTCATCAGGGCAACTCCCTCTACTGATGAAGCTGGCCTTTTCCCGACTGAAGAGCTTTGGGTTTCTTGGGACAGTTTTTAACAAAATGCCCAGATGCACCGCAATATAAACATAGTTGATTCACTCTTCTTTTCTCTTTTTCTTCCTTAGATAAAGGACCTCGGATGGAACCAATTTGCATTGGTTCTTCTATCGTTATCCCTTCTCCGGCTCTCGTATGATCATTTCTTACACGATCAATTCTCAGGGGAAATGGTTGATACTCTCTTCTCTTTTCTGCTCTTCGTTCAGTTAACCGGTGGTCAATCTGTAACACAAGATCAATTAACTCCGAAATTTCGGTGGGTCTATTTGGAACTTGTGCTAAGGCATCTTTCAATTCATCTCTCGGTCCACGATAAAATATGGCGGCTCTTTTTGACTCCGGCCAGGCAGTCTCTACAATGAGTTTATTGAAATGAGCCAGATAGGCTACTAGATCTTTATTACCTTGCCTGATTTCCAGTAGTTCATTGTCAGTGGCTTGAGCTGCAGTTCGCCGATCAAATATTCTTAAGAACTCTTCCTTGAAATTTTGGAAATTATATAAAACAGGATAATTTCTGGAAATTATTGGCATGGACCATGCGGCCGCATCTCCTGTCAGATAAGACAATATAAATGCCACTTTGGACTGGTCTTCGGAAAAAATGACTGGTCTACATAAAAAATGCAATGAGCATTGGGTCAGAAAAATCTGCGCCTTATTTGGATCCCCACCGAAGCGCTCGGGTTGAGCCAAAGGAATAATAGGGGAAACCGCATGAATTACTTGAGTGGATATACCTGCAGACTGTGAAGGGCTAGGGATTTGTGAAAACACAGATTCATTTGATTTAGCGGTGTTCCCTAACTCATTTATTCGCTGTTTTATTTGGAGTGTTTATTCTATGGTGTTATTTAATTGTTTCTGTAACCCTTCCAAAACGGTGGCTAATGCTTTTATATCAATTCCTTCTGCCATTCTGCTCAGGAGGAAATCTGTTTTTTCCCTAAATTTAGGGTGATGGCACTTCAATCTGTCAGGATACTTCAATTCGATTTCCTCAGAAGCAGAAGATAACTCCTCAGTCCCGACCCGAGCTACTCACAATGAATATTAATCCTTTGTGCTGAGTACCCCGGAGGGGGAAAGGGGAATGGGATGGTAGGGAGACTGCCACAGAGATGATGAACGCCAGTACTCAGTCTGCCTCTTCACATCTAAGATTGGATACAGCACCTGCAAGAGTCACAGTCGCAATTACTAGGGACATACAACATCAGTTTTTCACTTTCTACTCTCAACACTTAATTCTCTTTAATTCTATTATTTCTTCACTCACCCTGAGTTCTCTGTAGCCTTGCTTCTCTCTATAAATGATAGCTCTTCTTGAAAAAAAATGATTATTACTGATTCTGGAAGAACTTCTCAACCTTTGTTAGAGATTGGTTTTATGTTGCTATATATATATATATAGTTGGTGATAATGCGTTCTTCAAATCAGCTGATGTTATTTAATTTCTCCTGTCTTATTGTGACTTCTGTCAATACTTGTGTTTGTAAATGCTTGTTTATTAAAGTTCGTTTCTCCTTTCTTACTTCGACATTTGTTGATAACTTGTATTTGTAAATGCTTGTTTATTACAGTTAGTTTCTCCTTCCTTACTTCGAAATCTGTTGATAACTTGTAGTTGTAAATGCTTGTTTATTTAAGTTCGTTTCTCTTTTCTACTCTATTTTGGTTTATTACCATTGAATTTGTAAATGCTTATTTGTTAACAGTTCGTTTCTCCTTTAAACTTGGCCTTTGTTTATAACCTTGACATTTGTAGATACTTGCTCTTTTAAAGTTTGTTTTTTCTTTGACTTTAATATCTTAAACAAGAACCTTGTAAACATAAGGTTAATTCATACATTAACTCTGTAGCCTTGCCGACTTCCACGGGAACGGTCTACTATCAAACTCTTCGAATAAACCTTGACAGTATTTATCCGTTTTCTGTAATATAATCTTCAAATGTAATTTGACCTCACAGGAGTTTCTGTTCTGAAGCGTGCTCTCTCTCCACACAGCTGATTCCTGTCAGACCTCAGTTGAAGTGCAAGGCTTCCAGCTGGAGAGCTCGTAACCTAGCAACCAACCGATTGCAAGACTAGAACGGTAACTAACCTTCAGGACTCACAGCGGCCATCTTGGTTCTTCTCTTCTTGATTCTTCCTTTGAAATAAGCGCAAGATTACTCTGCAAACCTTCTTCCAGTTTGGGCTTTGCTGTCTCCACTGAGGATATCTCTTTGCTTTTCTCATGCACTTCTTTGATTTGACTTGGCAAGTTTGTGTGGTCATGACAGTACTCCCCCTCAAGGAACAGTTCTCCAATTTAGGTTTGCTTGGGTAGGTTCTATGAAAGTTTCTCACTAATCTTGAAGCATGTACATACTCGTGCAGCTCCCAGAATCGTTCCTCTGGACCATAACCTTTCCAATCAATTAGATAATAAAGCTGGCCATTACGGATTTTGGAATCTAAGATTTGATTGACCTCATACTCTTCTGCAGAGCTAATCTGGATAGGAATTGGAGGGGAGTTTTGACGTAAATTTGGAGGACTGTTATTTAACAAGGAGACATGGAAAACAGGATGTATCTTTAGATGAGCTGGCAACTGCAATTTAACTGCCAGTGGATTGATCATCTTGTCAACTTTGAATGGGCCTATAAATCGTGGCTGAAATTTGTGATTTCCTTTGAGACGTAAATGACGAGTGGATAACCAAACTTTGTCTCCTTTCGAATAAATGGGGCTCTCTCTTCTTTTTCTATCAGCCTGAGTCTTATATGAGTCTTTTGCTTGAATTATGTTTTTTCTAGCCCTAACTAACGTGGTCTGCAAATCCCTCACCATCTCTTCTACTGCAGGCACTGAATCATCTTTTTTACCCAACATTACATTAGGATGTCTACCATGGTTCAGATAAAAGGGGGTGAACCCAGTGGTGGAATGAACAGCATTATTGTAAGCAAATTCAGCTGCCCACATCAACTCGGGCCATTCCTTCTCTTTATCAAATAAATTGAGTCTTAAATACTGTTCTAACTCTTGATTCACTCTCTCTGTTTGCCCATCGGTTTTAGGATGGTAACTGGTAGAGTAACGAGAATCAATTCCTAATCTTTTACTAAAGGCCTTCCAAAAGCGAGAAACAAATTGGGAACCCCTGTCTGAAACTAGAATTTTTGGGATACCATGTGCGCGTACTATGTGTTGTGTAAACAACTGTGCAACCTGTGGGGCTCGAGGGATTTCTTTCAAAGGAATGAAATGCGCCATTTTAGTGAAAGTGTCTACAAAAACTAGGATAGTGTTAAAACCTTGGCTACTAGGGAGGTCAACTATAAGATCCATAGTAACAGTATGCCAGGCATGGGTGCAGTGGGCAAAGGTCTTAACAGACCTTGTGAAGCTGTTCTATTTGATTTCCCTCTTTGACATTTGTCACAAGTTGACACATATTGTCTTATCTGAGTTTTCATTTTTTGGCCACCAAAATTCTCGTTGTATTAGATTTTGAGTCTTTTGAATTCCTTTGTGTCCAGCCAATTGATCGTCATGATAAGCCTGAAGAATTTTTTCTTGCAGCTCCACAGTCGGAACATACAGTGCACCTTTAAAGTATGGCAAACCTTTTTTGATTTCTCTTCCTTGGCCTTCTTTGGACCACTTCAGCATTCCTTTGAATGTTAAGTTTTCTTGAATTTCTTTGGTTACATTTTCATACAATATGGCAGATATGAACTTCTCTTGTGGAATAATCAATTCTTTTTCTGGAGGCTCTTTAACTGCACCGGTATCAATTCGAGATAGAGCATCTGCCTTCCCATTTACTTTTCCTGGTCTGAAAGTGATAACAAAATCGAAGTCTGCAAAATATGGGGACCAACGCAGTTGTCTAGCTGTTAGAGTTCGAGCTCGAGCTGATTTTAAAAACTGTAAATTTCGGTGGTCCGTGTAAACGGTCACTTTATGCTTAGCTCCCAAAATGTAATGCCTCCACTCACGAAAAGTTTCTTTGACTGCCAATAGCTCCTTATCCGCAATTGAATAATTTATCTCTGGTGGTGTTAATTTTCGAGAGAAATAGGCCACTGGATGTAATTGACCTGTATCTTTATGACGCTGGGAAAGGATACCTCCTATGGCAACATCTGAAGCATCTGCCTCCACATAATATGGCTCATCTGGATTGGGGTGGAGCAAGATTGGAGCTGAGACGAAGGAATTCTTCAAAAAATTCAAAGCATTTTCAGCTTCTTTTGTCCACTCAAACGTCACTCCTTTCTTCAACAATCGAGTAATGGGTGTAACTGTTTGAGAAAAATTGGATATGAATCTTCGATAAAAATTAGCGAACCCCAAGAAACTCTGGATCTCTTTGACATTGCAAGGAGAAGGCCAATGTTGCACTGTCTTTATCTTGGCAGGATCCATACTAACTCTTTCTGGTGACAAAATGAATCCTAAGAACTCAACTCGTTCCACATGAAATGCACACTTCTCCAATTTTACATAGAGATGGTTTTCTTGCAACCTTGTGAGGATGGATCGAACATGAGAAATGTGCTCCTGTAGATTGTCGAAAAAGATTAAAATGTCATCTATATAAACCACGGCAATCCGGTCGAGGAATTCTCGTAATATATCATTAACGAAATGCTGGTAGGCAGCGGGAGCATTGCATAACCCATAAGGCATCACTTGATATTCAAATAATCCGTATCGAGTCCGAAAAGCGGTTTTCCATTCATCCCCTGAAGCCACTCGAATCAAATGATATGCTCCTCGCAGGTCCAATTTGGTGTAGATTCTAGCATTCTTTACTTGATCTAATAAAACTGACACTAAAGGCAGTGGGTATCGATTCTTGATGGTAACCTGATTGAGGGCTCGATAATCAATGCAAGTTCGAAGACTCCCATCCTTCTTTGGTATGAAAAATAGTGGGGATGACACTGGAGATTCAGAAGGACGAATAAAACCATTAGCAAGATATTGATCCAAATGATCCTTTAAATGTTGATTCTCTGCTTCGGTCAATGCGTATATTCTGCTACATGGCAATATCGCACCTGGCTCCAGTTCAATTTTGCAGTCGTAGGGTCGATGTGGTGGCAATTTCTCAGCCTCCTTTTCATCAAAAACGGCGACTAAATCCTCATATTCTTTTGGGATTTCTGCTGTCTTTAGTGCACAGATCATTGAGAAGTGTGATGATAAACAGGCCGCTTGGGACTTGGTGGACACTTCCACTCCATCATGAAAGCAATTCTCTTTGCAGTAAGAGGAATTCATCTTGATCGTTCTTTTGCTCCAATCAATTTGTGGATTATGTTCTGTAAGCCAGGGCAGACCCAAAATGAGTTGAAATTGTGGAGCATCTATCAAATTAAAGATTATCTGCTCCTGATGTCCACCAAAACCTTGCATCTGAATTGGTTCGGTCTCATGGGAAATGGGTCCTGAAGAAAGATTGTTTCCATCCACAGCTCTTACTACTTCCAAAGTAGATTTCTTGATAAATTGAAAACCCATTTTACGAGCGTATTTGATATCACAGAAGTTGCCCGTAGCTCCAGAGTCTATCATAACTGAGATCCCTTGAATTTCCTTCTCAAGGGTCTTAACTGATACTGTTTGTACCAAATGTGGCTCTGCGGTTTGTAAGGTATTCGCCACTCGTTGATCTAAATGAGTTGTCTTGGGTTCTGCTTTCATCAGGGCAACTCCCTCTACTGATAAAGCTGGCCTTTTCCCGACTGAAGAGCTTTGGGTTTCTTGGGACAGTTTTTAACAAAATGCCCAGATGCACCGCAATATAAACATAGTTGATTCACTCTTCTTTTCTCTTTTTCTTCCTTAGATAAAGGACCTCGGATGGAACCAATTTGCATTGGTTCTTCTATCGTTATCCCTTCTCAGGCTCTCGTATGATCATTTCTTCCACAATCAAATCTCAGGGGAAATGGTCGATACTCTCTTCTCTTTTCTGCTCTTCGTTCAGTTAACCGGTGGTCAATCTGTAACACAAGATCAATTAACTCTGAAATTTCGGTGGGTCTATTTGGAACTTGTGCTAAGGCATCTTTCAATTCATCTCTCGGTCCACGATAAAATATGGCGGCTCTTTTTGACTCCGGCCAGGCAGTCTCTACAATGAGTTTATTGAAATGAGCCAGATAGGCTACTAGATCTTTATTACCTTGCCTGATTTCCAGTAGTTCATTGTCAGTGGCTTGAGCTGCAGTTCGCCGATCAAATAGTCTTAAGAACTCTTCCTTGAAATTTTGGAAATTATATAAAACAGGATCATTTCTGGAAATTATTGGCATGGACCATGCGGCCGCATCTCCTGTCAGATAAGACAATATAAATGCCACTTTGGACTGGTCTTCGGAAAAAATGACTGGTCTACATAAAAAATGCAATGAGCATTGGGTCAGAAAAATCTGCGCCTTATTTGGATCCCCACCGAAGCGCTCGGGTTGAGCCAAAGGAATAATAGTGGAAACCGCATGAATTACTTGAGTGGATATACCTGCAGACTGTGAAGGGCTAGGGATTTGTGAAAACACAGATTCATTTGATTTAGCGGTGCTCCCTAACTCATTTATTCGCTGTTTTATTTGAACTGTTTCTTCTATGGTGTTATTTAATTGTTTCTGTAACCTTTCCAAAACGGTGGCTAATGCTTTTATATCAATTCCTTCTGCCATTCTGCTCAGGAGGAAATCTGTTTTTTCCCTAAATTTAGGGTGATGGCACTTCAATCTGTCAGGATACTTCAATTCGATTTCCTCAGAAGCAGAAGATAACTCCTCAGTCCCGACCCGAGCTACTCACAACGAATATTAATCCTTTGTGCTGAGTACCCCGGAGGGGGAAAGGGGAATGGGATGGTAGAGAGACTGCCACAGAGATGATGAACGCCAGTACTCAGTCTGCCTCTTCACATCTAAGATTGGATATAGCACCTGCAAGAGTCACAGTCGCAATTACTAGGAACATACAACATCAGTTTTTCACTTTCTACTCTCAACACTTAATTCGCTTTAATTCTATTATTTCTTCACTCACCCTTAGTTCTCTGTAGCCTTGCTTCTCTCTATAAATGATAGCTCTTCTTAAAAAAAAATGCTTATTACTGATTCTGGAAGAACTTCTCCACCTTTGTTAGAGATTGGTTTTATGTTGCTATATATATATATATAGTTGGTGATAATGTGTTCTTCAAATCAGCTGATGTTATTTAATTTCTCCTGTCTTATTGTGACTTCTGTCAATACTTGTATTTGTAAATGCTTGTTTATTAAAGTTCGTTTCTCCTTTCTTACTTCGACATTTGTTGATAACTTGTATTTGTAAATGCTTGTTTATTACAGTTAGTTTCTCCTTCCTTACTTCGAAATCTGTCGATAACTTGTAGTTGTAAATGCTTGTTTATTTAAGTTTGTTTCTCTTTTCAACTCTATTTTGGTTTATTACCATTGAATTTGTAAATGCTTATTTGTTAACAGTTCGTTTCTCCTTTAAACTTGGCCTTTGTTTATAACCTTGACATTTGTAGATACTTGCTCTTTTAAAGTTCGTTTTTTCTTTGACTTTAATATCTTAAACAAGAACCTTGTAAACATAAGGTTAATTCATACATTAAATCTGTAGCCTTGCTGACTTCCACGGGAACGGTCTACTATCAAACTCTTCGAATAAACCTTGACAATATTTATCCGTTTTCTGTAATATAATCTTCAAATGTAATTTTATCTCAGAGGAGTTTCTGTTCTGTAGCGCGCTCTCTCTCCTCACAGCTGATTCCTGTCAGACCTCAGTTGAAGTGCAAGGCTTCCAGCTGGAGAGCTCGTAACCTAGCAACCAACCGATTGCAAGACTAGAACTGTAACTAACCTTCAGGACTCACAGCGGCCATCTTGGATCTTCTCTTCTTGATTCTTCCTTTGAAATAAGCGCAAGATTACTCTGCAAACCTTCTTCCAGTTTGGGCTTTGCTGTCTCCACTGAGGATATCTCTTTGCTTTTCTCATGCACTTCTTTGATTTGACTTGGCAAGTTTGTGTGGTCATGACAGTACTCCCCCTCAAGTAATGTACTTTAGCAGTGGTTAGCAGTGGTAAAGTTTGCAAAGTCATAAGGCCAGCAATAATTAGACCAGCAAAAATGGAGGAGGAAGGCAAAACGTTTGGGGGAAGACCACGATAAGACCGCCAGGTCTAACACACACATACATGTCCTGTAAGGTCTAAAAAGGGGAAAAGTATTATTCACAGCAATCAGGAAGATTATTCAATTCCAACTGAGTGAGCTTCAGCCTTTTACAGCGACAGACGTAGGAGAGCATGTACCACTTCCAAAAATCAGTGTACAACTGAAAAACCATGTTTCTGTTGAGCGACTTTGAAAAGCGATTGATTGCTTCAGAGATTGGAACAGTCACTTAAACAAATATTGTCTCCTAGTGATATTAATAAAGAGCCACGGTGCCATAGAAGCACAATGATTAATTCAAACCCAAATTAAAATGCAACCCTAAAGTTATGAATGGATGAGACACCTTTGTGAATGTTTACTTGGTAGCACTTTGTTCTCATCTGAATGCCCTTGAGTAAATGTGCTTTCATAGAAATAGACTATTTGCCTAAAGAGAATTAGTGCTCTCTTACATCTAAAAAATACTAGTGATTAATCTTTATCATTCCTTACCCCAAACAAAACATATTTTCTTCTTTGAAGATTCAACTTGTCATGCATGTTCTGTGCTGTAATCTGCTGGAGTTGTTTTAATCCATCACAAACCGCTATTAGATGCTTTTGCTTTTTTTAAACAGTTGGCTTCATGTCTGTATATACACTCAATGCTCATTTGCTTCAAAAGGTCCTATTCCAGCAACACACCATCCAGGAGTGCCTCACTTTTGTCACGAATATATAGTATTAGCATTATTTTGGTTTAGAGTGGAACAAACAAACTTACAGACTACTGTGATTTATGAAGTAAAATCGTCTGAGCTTGCCTGGTTATTTTACTCACATGGATGCTGATTACGACTTCAGCGGAGGGGATTACTGCGCCCCAGATGTGACGGATATCCCACCCGCCATATTACGAGTTCCATAGAATATAATGGACTCGTAATTCAGTGGGCAGGATATCTGTCACATTTGGGTCGGAGTAATCCCCTTCGCTGAAGTAGTAATCAGGCCCCGTGTCTTGATTTGAGCACCACCCCCAGCTTCCATTACAAAATGAATCATCTCATTTTGTTCCTATATTTCAGTATATGTTTTTAATTCTACAGCTTATCCTCTAGGAACATGGTGTTCTGGTGTGCTTTATGTTTGTCACTGTTAACACTCTGGCTGTTCATCAGAAGACAGTGGGATGCTTCGGTAGGACACTGGGGGTATCAACTGACAGGCTGCTGCAACTGTTAGAAGTCCATACTTTACTGAGCAGCTCAAACTTTTTTCTCGCATAGATTAAGAAGATATTCATGAATTTATAGAAAAAAGTCCTATTTTTAGAATCTACAGTTCTAACTATAGCAATGAGAAAAACATGAGATTCTGAGCATTCTTTCAAAGATAGTACACAAATACCAGCAGGAGACTGCCCTGTTTTACAGGTTGAACACACATTAGAACTCACCACAATTCCAACAAGAATTGATCAAGCCAAAAGGTCTGCATTGGCAGCGCTGTGATTTTTGTATTCCTTTTTTTGTGAACATGTGACATTAGATGCATTAAAGTGCATATACAAAGTAAAACTGACTAAAGGTCACATGCATATACTTGCACAAAAGATAGGTAAGAAATGCTACATCTCAAGTATGAATACAAAATATGAAATTATATCAGAAATTAAAGTGAAAATGGCCTACCAGCCCTTGATTTGATGTGGACTACTTCCTAGACAGAGGTGCACATGTGCAAGAGCAAGATCCTGTCACCCACACTGAAAAAAACCAATGGCTGGAGTGCGATTAGGGAGCTCTTCATGATGGAAACTGTGGTGGGCAGAAGCTAAATGTGAATAATGTTTAAACAGACCAAAGAATGATGAGGGGTGACCGAAAGCTCCTCCATGCAAGCAGACTCGGACTGGCCCCTAGGGCAAACAGGCAGTGCCTAAAGGGCTGGTGTCACAGTTCACTGTATTAGCTAGTTTGTTTGGCTGTTTATGGGCACGGTTTATGGCATGCTGGACTGGTTTTTATTATTGATGTCCATATCGCTTTTGTATTGCCGTGTATTCTTGCCGTGTTGCTAGAATCTGTTTAAGTAATTTGTATTGCTGTGTATTCTTGCCATGTTGCTAGAATCTGTGAAAGTTATTTGTACTGCAGTTTACTCTTGCCGCGCTTTTCTGCACATCTCTGTCCCCCCTGCCCCCCCTGTATATCTTTCGTTTTGCTGGCTCTCACAGCCCGTTTCTTGCAACCGGCTCCGGCCGGTCTCTGCTCCCCCTGCCTCCCCTGCGGCCCGCCCCCCTCGCACACCCATTGGCCCGTCCTCCCACCTCCCAGTTGCTCACACCCTCCCACCCCACCCTCTTAATGGCGCTTGCTGCGCACCTGGACCGCGCCCAGCGCCAGCCCCCCCGGGCCCTCTGACCCAGACCCCCCCAGACAACACTACTCAACACCCACTCTCCACTCCCTCAACCCAGGACTATTCCCCGCCTGCACCCAAGCCAACCCCAAACACCCACAGGGACCTTTCACCTGCTATGCCTGCCGGCTCTCCTGCTCCCCCACAAACACCAGATATACCCACACGCCCCACCCCAACCCCAATGCTCCCCACAACAAACACCACAACTTTGACGCAGAAGACTCTCACACAGCCCCCAACCACCCCAACAGACCCTACACCAACAAGCCCCACAACCCAAACACACTCCACAACAACACCACCACAACCCACAGCAACACCAAACCCCCCACACCAACACCATCGCGCACCACAACAATAACAGCCCCCACAACCACCTCAACTGCATACTCCTAAACACCTGTTCCTTACAGAAGCATGCCATAGAACTCTGGGACTATATCATATCACACTCACCAGACATTGTCTTCCTCACGGAAACTTGGATGAACCACTCATCTGAGCCAGACATAGCCACAGCCACCCCAGATGGATACAAACTCCATCACCGAGACCGCTTAAACAAACCAGGATGCGGCATTGCCATTATACACAAAAACACCATTAAGGTCACCACCAACACACACTACACCCTAGACACCGCAGAACTCATGCATTTCCTAATTCACATAAGCAACAACACCACCCTCAGAGGAACCCTCATCTACAGACCACCAGGGCCTCACCCCCTCTTCTGTGACGCCATCGCTGACACCATCAGCCCTCACGCCCTCACCTCCACAGACTACATCCTCCTCGGTGACTTTAACTTTCACCTGGAAAACCCCCACAATCACAACTCCTCATCCCTTCTAGATAACCTCACGAACCTCGGACTCAAACAACTGGTCACAGCACCTACCCACTCAGCAGGACACACACTAGACACAATCTTCACCTCGAGCAACCACATAACCTACACTCATACCACCGAACTCCACTGGACCGATCACCACTGCGTCCACTTTTCCTTCTCCAAACCCCCCACACACCACACCCCACCGCATATGGGACAAGATCTCCAAAGAACACCTGAACTCCCAACTCGCGCAGAACCTCCCCCCACACCAACTACCCCAACATTGCCAACTACCCCAACATTGCTGCCCATAACCTCACACAATGGATCACAGCCTGCGCAGACTGACTCGCCCCCTCAGAAGAAACATTACCACCCGCAACATCAAGAAAGCCCCCTGGTTCACCACTGAACTCCAAGCCTCCAAACGTGAATGCTTCAAAATGGAGAAAGCTTGGTGACAGGAACCCTCAACCACCAACTTCTCCACCCTCAAAACCACCATTCGCAAACACCACCAACTCATACGCACCACCAAAAGAGCATACTACAAGGAACGCATAGACAGTAACTCTCACAACAGCAAGGAACTCTTTACCATCATCAAAGAACTCTCCAAACCCAAAGCCAGCAACATCGACACCACGCACACACAACTCCTCTGCGATTCCCTCTCCAACAATTTCCACCACAAAATCTTAGACATACACAACAGTTTCTCACCTCATGCAGCTGCCACACACACCACCGACTCGATCAGCAAAGACCCACCCCCCCCAACCTACTACTCACCTGGGCCACTACCAACGACGAAGAAACTAAAAAAATGATAAATTCCATGCACTCAGGCTCCCCCTCGGACCCCTGCCCCCACCGGATTTACAACAAAGCCAGGCCAACCATCGCTCCCAAGCTTTGCAAGCATAATCAAGAGCTCTTTCAATGCCGCCACCTTCCCAGACCCCTGGAAGCACGCAGAAATCACCTCACTCCTCGAAAAAGCCCAAAGCAGACCCTGATGACCTCACCAACTACCGCCCAATTTCACTCCTCCCCTTCCCCGCCAAGGTTGCTGAGAAACTAGTGAACACCCGCCTGCCTCACTTCCTAGATGAAAGCAACACACTCAACGCCTCCCAGTCTGGGTTCCGCAAGAACCACAGCACTGAGACCGCCCTCATTGCATGCACTGACGACATCAGAACCAGAGTCGACAAAGGCGAGATCATCGCAATCATCCTCCTGGACCTCTCCGCTTCCTTCGACACTGTCTGCCATCAAACACTCAACACACGCCTACACAATGCAGGTATTCGACACAAGGCCCTAGACTGGCTGACCTCCTTCCTCACCGAAAGAACCCAGAAAGTCCGCCTCCCTCCACAGCCACCAAAATCATCTGCGGAGTCTCCCAAGGGTCCTCCCTCAGCCCCACCATTTTCAACATTTACATGACCCCGCTCGCCAACATCCTCCGACCACACGGAATCACCATCATATCCTACGCAGACGACACCCAGCTCATCATCTCCCTCACCCGAAACCCCACCACCGCCAAAACCAACCTCCACGCTGGGCTCCTTGACACCGCAACATGGATGACAGCTAACCACCTCAAGCTCAACTCCAACAAAACCGAAGTCATCATTTTCGGCCCCAACAAAACCATATGCGACGACTCCTGGTGGCCCACCTCCCTAGGCCCCCCACCAACACCCTCAAACCACACACGTAATCTCGGCATCATCCTGGACCCCTCCCTCTCCATGACCTAGCAAATCAACGTCATCACCTCCTCCTGCTTCAACACACTCTGCATGCTGCGAAAAACCTTCAAATGGATGCCCATAGAGACCAGAAAGACTGTCACCCACGCACTCATCAGCAGCAGGCTAGACCACGATAACGCCCTCTACGCGGGCACCACTCTCAAACGCAAACTCCAGAGGATCCAGAACGCAGCCGCCCGCCTCATTCTGGACCTCCCACGCCATGAAAACATCTCCCATCACCTCAGGTCCCTTCACTGGCTTCCGATTGACAAGAGGATCACCTTCAAAATGCTCATCCACGCACACAAATCCCTCCACAATGCAGGACCAACCTACCTCAATGAAAGAGTGAACCTCCACACTCCCACTCGCCACCTCCGCTCCGCCGACCTCGCTCTCGCCACAGTCCCCCGCATCCAACGCGCCACCACCGGAGGCAGATCCTTCTCCTACCTCGCCCCTAAGGCCTGGAACTCCCTCCCCACCAAGCTCCGCAAGACTCAGAACCTCCTGCTCTTCAGAAAGAACCTCAAGACGTGGCTGTTCGACCTCCCCCCCCCACCAGCACCTTGAGACCCACACGGGTGAGTAGGGTGCTCTATAAAATTTTGTTTGATTGATTGATTGATTGATATCGCTACAAATATTGCCTGCAGCATGTTCATATCCATATAGTCTTCCAAAACACTTACACAGCATGTCTTTACAAGTTTAAAATGGCCCTGAATTGCAAATGTGGGCCACTTCTTTGGGTATCTGATTTGCTAATGGCTGCCACCTTTAAGTTGATGCCTGTGCACATTTTGTTTCCAAGTCCGACCGGCAGGTATATACATATTTCTTAAAGATCTGAGGGCTCATTACGAGTTTGGCGGAAGGCATTACTCCATCACAAACGTGACGGATTTCATGTCCGCCGTATTGCAAGTTCCAATATATCCTGTGGAACTTGTAATACGGCGGGCAGGATATCCGTCATATTTGTGATGGAGCAATCCCCTCCACCAAACTCGTAATGAGGCCCTTGGTTTTGGGAAAATAAATGTTCTTGGCTAACATCAAGCATAAAAGGATGCCATGTTCCTGTGCACAGTTGATTTCTCAAACATTGCTAAGTGATTGTAAAATAGCAGATTTACAAATGATGGCTATGCTTTCAAGAAGAGTTGGCTCTTTCCTACATAACCACCATATTCAAACAGCAATGGAATGTATATCCCTGTGTATGTAAAAATGTACAATTTGATTATATGTACATATCTAGATATGTGTATTTCTTTGTTCAAATATGTATAATAACTATTTCATGTTAAAAATTATTCCAACTCTTTAGGCCTGTTTAATAAATGTATATTTTATTTACGTTTAAATATATAAATGTATGTTTTTGAAGATATATATATTTATATATGTATGTGTGTATATATTATGTATATATGTATGTATATATATATATCTGTGTGCATATTATTCTACACTTAACATGTTCATTGGTCATCACATAGTTTCTATATAAGTTATTTGATTAGATAATTATGAGTCTCATGTTTTATTTGATCTATTCCAATAGGTAAATATTATCTCTACTATTTATCTACAAGCATTTCACAATTGAAAATACTGAGGAAAGATAAAATAATGTTATAAAAGTACACAAATAAATTAACTTCAAATACTTCAACTCTTGAATGGCTGTGTTTATGTGATACAACTTTAAATCTTCATTTATTATATTCCTTACTCATATATTCCCTTACTATGTAATCATGTATCTATATATTTACTACTTTAGTCCTACTGTACAAGAGGAAAAAAATTACTCTGTAGAAAGCTTTAGTGTGCCTCACCATCACCCTATATCTCTATCAATCTATCCTCAATCCCCACTCTCTGACTACTTCTACTACTATGATCTCCAAACAAATACTCCCTAGACTCTTCCCTCTCTGCCCCTCCTGGCTCACACCAAACCTCAGTTTACTACTATGATCTCCCAAACAACCCCACTAAATGCTCACTCATTTATCTGTCCTTTGACTCATCCCAAACCCCATTTTACTACTATGATCTCCCTAATCCCTTTCTATAGATTCTTCCATCCTCTATCTCTCCTTTAGTCATCCCAAACCTCATCTTACTACTGTGATCACCCAATTAACACGTCTGGATTCTTCCCTCCTCTGTCCCTCCATTATTTCATTATATCCAAGTAACAGACTCACATGTCCTCCACTCAAAGTAACTCATACCTCCCTATACTAATACTAATACTATACTCATATTTCCCTATACTAATCCACCGATAATACTTTTGGGTGCCGGAGTAGCGGGCTACTTCCCAAAAAGCGCTTCGATGCCTCTTCAAGGGTAGTAAGTGCAATATAAATTAAATTACAATTACAACATTTGAGACATATGGTAGCTAAGCTTTCAATGTACACTATGAAAAAGAAGCAATAGGAAAAACATATTCATTGAGAGAGGGAATCAGGGTCTGTAGCAAGTGTTTACTCTAACTGTGTTAGCAACCATACTGGCGCAAAAAAATAAAGGCCATTTTGTGAGCCCTTCTTGTCATATAACATCTGGATCTATTAGGACTGAATCATGGTGTCTTAATCATGAAGAACATACACAAACATATGTTCTACAAAGTTTGAAGTATTTATATCTTTCATCAAATGCTTTTATTAAACCATCTATTATAATTTCAGAAAAATGCTCAGCGGGGACCTATTTAGAAGTTTGAAACAGGTAATGCACGAGAATGGAGAAATAGCACTTTGCAAAGTGTACCCTTCACTTTCTAATGGATTCTGAAAAAAGAGGATTACGTTAATCAAAGTTTTACTAATCTGCTCCAAAAGAAACCCACTACACAGCTATGGGAAGCGGTTCTTGTCAAAATTACAGCTCCCCATACAGGACACCTCCTGAAATGCGTAGCGTGTTGCAAAATGAATATGACACATACCAGAATGAATGTATTATGTGTCGAAATAAATATGATACCTGGCAGTGTGAATCAGACTTGAACCAAAACAAATATGAAACCTGGCAGAGTGAATGTGATACTTAGTGATTAACATGAATAAGTCAAGCTCTGACTTGAATAAGAGATATACTGAAATACATATGGCCCACACTGTAAACAATAACGCAATCACTGAAACAAATACACTATTCATCAAAAAGAATGGGACATTTCTAGAAATGACTGACATATGCGAAGAGGATCTGACATACATTGGAATGAATATGACAGATTGAAATGAATATAAGATATTGAAATGAAAATGTATTATTCTGAAAAGAATATGTGCATTGAAAATAATATAACATACACTGAAATTAACATTACACATGTTGCAATGAATATGAATTGTGTTGAAATGAATATTACCCAGATTGCAATGCATATGAGATATACAAAAATAAATTAGATGATTTAAAACGAATAGGGCTTGAGTTGAAATTAATATAGTCCTCATTGAATTGGATTTGACATGCTTTCAAATAAGTATGACCAAATCTGAAATGTTCATAACATTTGTCATAATGAATATGGCATGCATTGAAGTTAATATGATACATATTCAAATGAATATAATATATGTTAAAATGGATACATTGCATCTTAAAATTAATATAAGAAGCGTTAATGTGAATAATATGAATATGGCATCCATTGAAATAAATGTAACATTGATTGAAAGGATTATAATACATGTTAAAAATAATATGACATGCATTGAAATGAATATGAGCCTTATTGAAATTAATTTGACAAAATGAATGCGAGTAATATAAAAATGAACATTACATTTATCAAAATGAACAAAGTTTGCCTTAAAAGTAATATGATACACATTGACATGATTATGATATGTGTTGCAATGGGTATGATTCATGTTAAAATTAATATGATGTTTTAATATGGATGAGACATCCATTGAAAGGAATATGACACATGCTAAGATGAATATGGGATGCAATGAAATTAATATGAGCCCCTTTGAAATTAATTCAACACGCCTTAAACTGAACATGACCAATGCTGATATTAAATATGACACACATCAAAATGAATATTGCGCACATCTAAATAACTATGTTGAAATGGATATGATCCATGTTAAAATGATTATGTTAGGTGTTAAGGTGAATACGACATCCTTTGAGATGAATATGACATTCATTGAAAGGAATATGACTCATGTTAAGATGAATATGAACTACTTTGAAATAAATATGACATATGATGAAATTGATATGATCCACATCAAAATTAATATGACATTTATTAAAGTTAACGTAATACTTTTTTAAATGAATATGTAATTATGTGAGACAAATGTAGCATGCTTTGAAATGAATAAAGCACATATTGAAATAAACACAAGCCATGTTTAATTAATATGATCCCTATTTAAATAAATATGGCTTGCACTGAACTGATGTTGATTTCCTTTAAAACGTAAAATTAATATTACATATTGAAAATACCATGACATACTCTGAAAAGATATGATATGAACAAAAACGCATTAATAAACATTAATACTATTAATATATGTTTTTGACTATGTGCTGCATTTCATTTTCGCTGGCTTTGTGACTCTGGGCACTTTACCACTGCTAACCAGTGCTAAAGTGCAAGTGCTCTCTGTTAAAATTGTATTGATAATTGTATAGTCATGATTGGCATATTTTATTTACCGGTAAGTCCCTAGTATAGTGCACCATTTGTGCCCCGGGCCTGTAAATCAAATTCTACTAGTAGGCCTGCAGCACTGATTGTGCCACCCACACTAGTAGCCCTGTAAACATGTCTCAGACCTGCCACTGCAGTGTCTGTGTGGACAGTTTTAAGCTGCCATTTCGACCTACTTGCCAGACCCAAACCTTACCTTTTACTTCATATAAGTCAACCCTATGGTAGGCCCAAGGCAGCCCTACAGGCAGGGTGCAGTGTATTTAAAAGGTAGGGCATGTAGTGATGTGTTTTACATGTCTTGATAGTGAAATACTGCTAAATAAAGTTTTCACTATTACAGGGCCTAGCTCTCCCATAGGGTGACATGGAAATTGCCTCGAAATATCTTTTAAGTGTAATTTCCTACTGGAAGGAGATAGAGATATCGAGTTTGGGATCTCTGAATTCACAATTTAAGAAAAAGGCCCTCATTATGAATCTGGTGGTGGGTGATAAAGTGGCGGTAATACCGCCAACAGGCTGGCGGCAAGTACCGCCAAATTATGACCATAGCAGTGATATCTTCCATAGACAGCCAATGTACCACACCAGCCGCCATGGCGGCAACAACAGCCACTATGGCGGTAGCCACTAACAGCTAAGAGGGAGACCAAGTCCCGCCCACCATATTTTGACCCTGCAAACCGCCACCTTTTCCGAGGCGGTACCAATAGCAACAAAAACCTGGCGGAAACAGAGCTCAGAAGTGAAAGGGCTCACCATTGGAGACACAGGGAAGAACCACGCCATCATGGAACCCGAACTGCAAGTTTTCCAGATGATCTTCTACGTTATGCTCCACCTGGAATACCAACGAAGACGACAACGGTGAGTACAGCTGCCTAGCACACAAGGGAGGGTGGGAGGAAAATTAGAGTGACACACACACGCACCACACACACCCGACACACACACACCATACAAACAACCAGCTGCACTCCAAAAACAATTTGTCCACAAAAATCTGCAGAATAATGCAAGGACAACAGGAATTGACTAAAGTGATCGTAATCAGATCAACATCAAAATTAATACTTTGATTCGGCAATGAAACAGATATGTACAAATGTACAAAAGAGGGACACTGCCCAGTCCAAAGTTCAAAGGGTCCACATGGCCACAGGGCACAGTCGAAGGCCCAACTAGAATCCTGAGCACATCCGGATAGAACACTGCAGGGGCATCAGTTTACAAATAGGCAGGCACCTCAGGGGGAGGAAGGGAGCACCTCAGCCGGATGCGGGAAGAAGCCCACTTGTTCTTGAGGGGGCAACATACCCATTGCTTTGTCCTGGGGAGTGCAAGGCCACAGTCTCTCAAGTGGGTGACTGGCCCACTGGTTCTGAATGGGGCTACTTGCCCATTGCTCTTTGTCCTGGAGAGTTCAAGGCCACGGTCTCTCAAGTGGGTGACTTGCCCACTGGTCCTGGAGGGGGAAACATGCCCATTGCTTTGTCCTGGGGAGTGCAAGGCAACAGTCTCTCAGGTGGGTGACTTACCCACTGGTTCTGGAGGGGGCAACATGCCCATTGCTTTGTCCTGGGGAGTGCAAGGCCACAGTCTCTCAAGTGGGTGACTGAGTGCAAGGCCACAGTCTCTCAAGTGGGTGACATGCCCACTAGTCCTGAAGGTGGCAACATGCCCATTGCTTTGTCCTGGGGAGTGCAAGCCAGAGTCTCTCAAGTGGGTGAAATGAAATGGGGTGTGATAACAGGGGACTAATGGCGCTCAGGAGACTATTTGGCCAAATATAGCATTAGGGGTTGCTTACACAAGGGAAAACACCCATCCCTTAAAGGTTCAAAGGAACCCAACAATGATTAACACAATGTGAGGCCCCCCCTCTTCCCAAAGTTTCCTATTCACAAATCAAATAAGTCAAAACTCAAGTGAGTAAAGTTCAAATGAACGCAATCTTAAATTTCACGCCAGTCTTTATAAAGTGCAATCCAATCCAAAATTTATTGCATCACATCTTCAGATTAACAGCATCCTTCATGAAAATACACTTCAAGCCAACACGTGTTTCATCATGGGAGAGTCCTCTAGTCCCCAACGACTTCTTCAGGGCTCTACATTGTAAGTAAATGATTTGTATTAGAAACCAAAATGCTCAAACTGCATGATGCTAAATTATAATATGTAAAGGTCCCCTCTATGGAAAAAAGAAGAAAGCAAACACCCAGTGGTGTGAGAGGAAAAGTGAGTCCCTTAGTTCTGAAAATTCCATTTGATTAATTCAAAAAGCAAAAGCACACCCACATTAGTGATCCACCAAGTTAACATATAAAGATGGTCAAAAGTGCTACCAATCACCAGATAGACTACAAAATCACAAGCAATCAAAATCACATATGTCACCGTAACCCACTCCTTAGTTCACCACAAAGAATACTCTATGCTAATGTCTACACCCAAAGGATATTCCCCAAATAATATATTAGTGGACATTTGCAAATAAATTGTCATTGTATTGTTTACCTAATCATACCTCATATACTTACAATTTCCATATAATTTTAAGTTACTTCAAAAGATAAGTAATGTCCTTCTTATGACTGTTCAGTACACCAACAACATACCTATTTAGACAAAGATGAGCACCAAATACAACTCGATATGTGACCAGAAATCCCAATTCAAAAGCACAAAAATAAGTTGAAAATATAAGTCTTACATCAAGTTCCTTGGTTCCTGAAAGCTCAATAATTGTAAGCCGTACACTTCGAAGCTACAAAACAAATAAAAATGCCGAGTCTGTAGTCCTCGTAGTCAGTATTCCAAATCACCAAAGCCCAGATAGTCCAAAACACTAACTTCAACGTCCTTACCTCCTAAAATTACAAGCGATCCAGATACGGCGTTTCCATGCTTAGGAAACGCAACGTTGCGAGTACGCACCAGCACGTCTCGCATCAACAGAGGTTAAATGTGTTTCCGGAGCGCGAGATCACCTCGCGTAGTCAAAATCAACGACGGACTGCAATCCATTGCTATTACAGAACGAGGTTACGAAGTGTAATGTCATCAAACGAGCGCGTGAATCAATTTAACGCGCAAAGACTGTAATGATCAAACAATTATTAACAATATAACCTATAGCAATCCAGAAGAAGAAAGAAGCTCGTATTTTATGCAAACAAGTGTAAACTAAATAAAATAAAACAAACTAGTTGGTGCTTGCCGTTACAAATGACACACGTTCCCCAACTAGAAAAGGAAACAACTAGCAAACTGCCAACTCTTATTAGGCACATTGACTATTCCAGGCTAATTCATCAAATAGTTGCAGGCAGCTATAGACATTGACATATGTCGTTGTCTTTATTATAAACACAGCATCTATCTCAAAACTAAGAGATCAAGAAGAATCCATAAATTGAAAGAGAAAAAAATAGGAGATAGAATAGTTATTAGTCAAAGAAATATGATACCCTTGGGTTTCCATAAATTTTCCACTAGTGGAGTAATATTATTAGTGTGAGAATTTTGGTTACCAATGACAACATTTGTGTATATAAATTAAAACATGGAACAGTCCAAGCATCTTGAACATGACTGGTGATTAACACATTTATGTTATCAATGATCACCCAGAAAGAACTCCAACTCTCTGTCAGAGTTGAGGCCTGATTCTACAGCCTTTAACCTCATTATCCACATTGCCTCTTTCCTACGTAACATCAATTCACGATTACCCCCTCTTGGATTGCGGGGAACATGTTCTAGTCCAAAAAATTCAAAATTCTTATAAATTGATTGTGAGTTACATGATAACATATGAGCAACTATTGGATATCTTACATCACCATTCTTAAGCATACGAATATGTTCTCCAATCCTCGCCTTTAGTGGGCGTATTGTACTCCCTACATAAATGCGAGTACATTTGCATCGTATTATGTAAACAACATGATTGGTGTTACAATTAATCATAGTACAAATTTTGTAAACTTTCCCCTCCAGAGAGAATTCTTTAATCCTATGACAAGCCCACCGACATACTCCACAACTACCACATTTGAAGAAACCCATGGTTTGTGCAGATAGCCAGGTTTTGTTAGGAGACACAGTAGTAAAACTGGGACTCAAAATGTTCTTAAAGTTCTCCCTCTCCGGTATGTGGTGGGCACTCTTGCTGGTATTAAATTTCTGATTGACTCATCCTGTGTTAACAAATGCCAATGTTTGGCCACGAGTTTCACCATAATCAAAGAAGCATCATTGAAATCTGTTATAAGACGCACCCTATTAGATTCATCTAACATGTTCTTGGATTTATTAGTTTTCAAGGTGTCACCCCTGTTAACATTTTTGCTCCTTGATTGTGCCTTTTTGATCACTTTATTAGAGTAGCCACGCGCTCTAAATCTTCTACCCATGTCATTCACATGAAGCAAAAATTCATTATCCAAACTACAATTTTGTCGTGCCCTCACCATTTCACCAAAGATAATAGAAGCAATTTGATGTCGTGGGTGTGCACTCGCAGCATGTAAGATTGAGTTACAAGCTGTAGCTTTCCTGAAAAGTCTACTTTGGATCTTATTATCTGCAATAAAGACCTCGACGTCTAAAAAAACAATCTTCTCTGCACTGTATTGATATGTAAATTCCACATTCATAGTGTTGGAGTTTAAAAAGGTGCAAAATTCCAACAACTTTTGTTCTCCACCAGTCCAAATTAGGAAGCAATCGTCTATGAATCTGCCCCAAAAGAGAATATCAGTTTGCCATTGAGTAGATTCAGAGCCCCAAACCCATTTGTACTCAAACCAACCCATGAATAAATTCGCATAGGAGGGAGAGAATTTGGAGCCCATTGCAACACCCTGTTTTTGTCTGAACCAGCCATTATTAAATAAAAAGAAGTTGTTGTCAAGAATTAAATCAATCATTTCCATTACCATTGCAGTATGTTGCCAAAGACTTGCTGATCTTTTGGTTAGAAAAAAACGAGTGGGTGACTTGTCCTCTGGTTCTGGAGGGGGCAGCCTGCACAGTAGCACCTGGAGGGTGGAGCGGTGATGGCTGCATGGTGGTGGTAGTTGGTGGAGGTTCCTGGGCAGCCCCTGCACTCACTGATAGCTGCATGGTGGTTGTGGTTGGGGGAGGCTTCTGTGCATCCCCTGCACTCACTGATGGCTGCATGGTGGTGGTGGTTGGTGGAGGCTCATGGGCAGCCCCTGCACTCACTGATGGCTGCATGGTGGTGGTGGTTGGGGAAGGCTCCTGGGCAGCCCCTGCACTCACAGATGGCTGCACATCCACAGCTGGCGGCGGGGGCCCGTAACAGTTGTTGGTGGTGGCGGTGTTAGCCTGACAGCTTCCGCTGGCGTAGGGTGCCTCTTCTCCTCCTGTTCATTGCTCAGGGATCCCTTACCCTTCCTGGCAGGGGTGGATGGGCTCTTCCCCTCTCGGCCTGGTGGTGCAGGTTCCTTCCCCTTCGTCACAGCTGGTGCAGGCTCCTTCCCCTTCCTCACAGCTGGTGCAGGACTCTTCTATTTCATCCCTGGTTGTGCTGGCTTCTTCCCCTTCAGTGTCGTAGGTCTTCTATCCTTACCACCATGAATAGGTGGTGCTATCACTGTCCCCGTGAACTGTTTGTCAGAGATGCTGGGTGGTGTCCTTGGTACCCTGCCCATACGTGCAGGATGGGGGGGTTAGGGAAGAGGTCAATTTGGGGAAACAAAAGCTTTTTAGGGACGTTGGGGCGAGAGGAAGGAGGAGTAATGGTGCCTCTGCTCCTCTGCCAGATGATGCTAATGCACATAAGGACAGGATGACAAAACAAGAAAGGGGGAGAGAGAGACAAAGGATCCACTAGGTCAGTGACTGCACCAACACCACTGTTGGTGTACACAGCACCTCACACACAGGGAACAGGCCTATGTACTATGCATTGCACTACAAGTGAATTGGCTAGTCACCAAGGCATGAGGAGGAGCATGCACCGCCAACTGCAGCACACCTGGGACCCACGCAGCCCTGCCTAGAAGTGAATACTAACAAGCTAGATTACCTGTTTTTGCCATGCAACCATTAACCTTCATAGGACCTACGCTGCTATGTCTGGCATGGCCTTAGGGGCACTCACTAACACACAACCGCTACCATCCCACCAGTCAGAAGTTGTAATTATACCCACTGTACTCACCCCCCTTATGGCTGCTGTGATGCCCTCAAGCGCCCATCTAGCTCAGGGTAGGCCACCGCCAGTATGCGGACCATCAGTGGAGTTCAGGTTCTGACAGGCAACCCTTCCTTGTTGGGAGGCCATCCCCAGCTGGGCCTCCGCAGTCTTCCGTGCCCAGATTCTCAAGTCCTCCAACCGTTTGCGACAGTGGGTGCTCCGCCTGCCATAGACCCCCAGGGTCCACATCTCCTTGACAATGGCATGCATAATCCCTTCTTTTGATGGGCGCTGACCTGCAGAGCTAACACATACAGGAGAACTCCATTAAGCGAACAGTCCAGCCTGTATCACATATGGCCCACCATACCCGATCCCATCACCATTGCAACACACATAGGCCAGCCAAGAGAAAATTTCCCCACCCCTCACCCAGCCTCCCTCACACGATGCCTTCACACACATCTCCATGCATTCATGCCACATGCATCGTGCCCACAGTGTACTCACCTGTTGGTATGGAGGCCCATACAACAGTCCGTACTGGGGTAGGAACCCATCTACCAGTCGCTCCATCTCCTCAGAAGTGAAGGCTGGGGCCCTTTCCCTGGACACACGGGCCATGGTAGGTTCCAGACACAGGTCACAGCAGCACATGCAGTGTAGGTCCTCTCCTATGGAAGGTCAGGAAACAAGTGAGGAATCAGATAGAAAATGGTGGTCATGTCCGCTGTGGTGTATAAAGTCACCGCCGGTGTACATCCCCATTGGCCACTGTACCCCCTAGGGCCCAATATTATACAATGAGGAATTGCATGGCGGTTCACGAACGCCTACCACCACGGCGCACAACGCGGGCGGAATGACCTCACTTCCAACTGTCCTTCCACACAGGACAGGCCGTCACCATTTCAGGGGGGGACAGGCCTATCAATAATTGCTGCATCGGAGGATAAATAGGCACATACTTCTAAATTCCACTGTCCCAAAACATGATTGCGCGATGTGGACTGCTGTTGTAGTACAGTTGTTCAAATTGTGACAGCCTACTCACTCTTGTCTCCCTTAGATACTTACCGCTGGGGATGAACAGGAGATGGAGACATACCCCCATGTACAGACCCCTGGTGGACTTAGCTACACTGAAGGACAGGCACATAATACTCACCTATATGCTGGACAGGGCCACAATCACAAAGCTGTGTGCCCTGTTGGAGCCTGACCTAATCTCAGCTATCCGTCATCCCACTGGGATCCCCCCTCTTGTGCAGGTTCTATCAGTGATCCATTTCCTGGCAACTGGTTCTTTCCACGTGACAGTGGGCTTGGCAGAAGGAATGTCACAGCCAATGTTCTCAATCGTGCTGGCAAGAGTGTTGTCTGCCCTTGTAAAACACATTTGCAGCTACATTGCTCTCCCCCAGGTGGAAGATTTGGACACTGTGAAGGCCGGATTTTATGCAATGGGACATATCCCCAATATAAATGGGGCAATTGATGGGATACATATTGCAATTGTCCCCTCACGCCTAACCCCCCCGGCAGAATGAACAGGTGCACAGGAATCATAAGAATTTACAATCCATGAATGTGTAGATGGCGTGCCTGGCAGACCAGTACATCTCCCACGTCAATGCTAAGTATCCTGGGTCGGTGCATGATGCCTGAAGAATAGCAGCATCCCAAATGTGATGGCCCAACTACAGAGGCACAGGGTATGGCTTATAAGTGAGCCTTAGTCCCCACCCAGCGTATGTTGATGTATGCCTCTGCTGTTGGCCAAATAGGATAGTGTATGGCTAAATGTTGTCCCTCAATATTTGCAGGTGACTCTGGTTACCCAAACCTATTGTGGCTGCTGACCCCTGTGAGGAATGCCAGGACAAGGGCTGAGGAACGTTATAATGAGGCACATGGGCGAACCAGAAGGATAATTGAGAGAACCTTCGGCCTCTTGAAGGCCAGGTTCAGGTGCCTCCATCTGGCAGGTGGATCCCTGTGCTACTCACCCGAGACGTTCTGCCAGATAGTAGTGGCATGCTGCATGTTGCGTAACCTAGCCCTCAGACACCATGTACCATTTCTGCAGGAGAAGGAGACTGGAGGTCCCCTGTGGCAGCAGTGGACCCTGAGGACAGTGAGGATGAGGAGGCAGAGGCTGGGGATGTGGACAACAGAACATTAGTGATCCGGCAGTACTTCCAATGACACACAGGTGAGAAAGAGAAACTTCACATTACTATGAATATTGTTGTATTCTGTGTGGCATTGGCATGCTGGCATTACCCACTTGTTTCCTCTACTTACTGTCATCTATGGATTGTCATTTTACAGATGTCGGTGATATGACAACAATGTCCTGATGTGATCACAACAGCCAGCAACAGGTCATTCATTCTATGCTCTCACTATGTACAGTTCATTTGCAATGGATGTAGCTGTTTCAATTAATACAAATTTGCAATACATGAAATACTAGTAGTCGAAGTTTGTCCAAGGGTTTTTATTGTAGTACTAAGATATTTAGGGGAAAGTGCAATGGAATAGGGTGATGATGGAGGAAAGTCCAGGGTATTTTTCCAGTCTGTTTGTAGCACAGGTGCAGTGTCCAAGAGGGACATAGAAAGGGGAGCAATGGCAGTTCAAGGTGGACAAGGTGACGGTGTGGGACACAAGGGGAACAATCAGGAGAGTCTCATTTCCTGGCAGATATCTTGGCAATTGTCTCTGGCTTCTGTCTGGATCGCAGGGGACGTTTGTGGGGTGGTTCACCTTCTGCAGGGGTATGGGTGCTGTCGGCCTGTGGGTACTGTGGCGGGGCATCATGGCCAGTAGCGGCAGCGGAAGTGGAGGGCTGTTCAGTTGATGGCTAGTGATAGGGGCCCGCTGGTGAGCTGTTGCCTCCCTCATGATGTTGGCCATGTCTGCCAGCACCCCTGCTATGGAGATCAGGGTGTTATTCAAGGCCTGCAAGTCCTTCCTGATCCCCTGACACTGTCCCTCCTGCAGCCGCCTGTTCTCCTGCATGCTGTCCAGGATCTGGCCAATCTTGTCCTGGGAATGTTGGTAGGCTCCCAGGATCTTGGAGAGTTCCTCCTGGAGAGTCGGTTCCCTGCTTCTGTCCTCCCCCTGGTGCACAGCAGTCCTCCCAGTATCCCTGTTGGCCTGTGCCTCTGTCCCCTGAACGGTGTGCCCACTGCCACTGACCCCAGGTCCCTGATTGTCTTGGGTATGAGGTGTGGCCTGGGGTCCCTGTACAGGTGGGCACACTGCTGACTGACGGGTCCTGGGGACAGAGGTGTGGGGATGCTGGGTGGGTGCTGGGGTGTTGGTTCCTGATGGGGAAGGCTCTGTGGTGGTCTGTGAGTGGGATTGGGTGACCAAATGTCCAGTGGTCCCTGTTGGGCCAGGTCGGTCCTCCAGATCCTGAAGTCCAGAGTTTCTGTCATCACTGGGGGCCTCTTCTGTTGGGGTACTGGATAGTGGTGGCACCTCCTCTCCACTGACATTGGCTGGGGTACCCGTGGGCATGTAAATGATGTATTATGCTTCAAGTGTATTACATCTGTACTTCCCTAGCCTCCCCTCTATGGCTGGTGTTACCCTGCCAGCTTTTGCTTGTGTATGGTGAGGTATTGTGGGGATGTTAGTTTCCCTATGCTGTGCATGCTTTTGTGATGGGTGTACATGCAGGGCTGGGAGGGGTGTCCATTCATTTGTATAGCATGCAGGGCCTGGCATTGTGGTTAGTCAAATGTGTAGGTGCAGTGTGTGGGATGGAGTGGAGTGATGGGAGTGAGGTTGAGGGGGTGTGATGGAAAGTATGGGAGGTGATAAGTGTTAAATGTTGACTTACCTGTGTCCAGTCCTCCGGCCACTCCAGTGAGTCCCTCAGGATGCAGTATTGCCAGTACCTGCTTCTCCCATGCTGTGAGCTGTGGGGGAGGAGGTGAGAGTCCTCTGCCAGTCCTCTGTATGGTGAGCAGGTGTCTTGCTGCTATGGAATGTACCTTCCCCCGTAGGTCGTTCCACCTCTTCCTGATGTCGTCCCTTGTTCTTGGGTGCTGTCCAATGGCATTGACCTTGTCAACGATTCTCCACCATAGATCCATTTTCCTTTCAATGGGTATCTGCTGTACCTGTGCTCCGAACAGCTGTGGCTCTACCCTGACAATTTCCTCCACCATGACCCTTAACTCCTCCTCAGTGAAACGGGGGTGCCTTTGTGGTGCCATGGGTGTTGTGTGATGTGTGTTGGTGAGGGTGTGTTGGGTAACGTGGTGGGGTGTGTGATGTGGAGTGCATGAGGGGCTTATGGGTGTAAGTGGTGTGTGTGTCTAGTTGTCTCTGTGCTCTTCTTCTCAGTCTCCTGACAGCAATTGTTGTTTGTAAGGGGTTGTGGGTACTGTGGGTGTGTGTTTTATGGTGGTGTGGGTGTGGTGTGTGTATGGGTGTCAGGTGTGTGTTTTTAGTATTGGCCAATGTGGTGTTGTTTTGTATGTGGGTGTTCATTCTGATCACAGCGGTATGTACCCCCAATGGTTTACCGCCGTTGAATGTCCGCCGTGGTGATTTGTGGGTCATATTGTGAGGCAGTTGTTTTGTTGGCGTAACGGTATGGGTTTTAGGACCTCCACTTTTGCACCGACCTTTGGTCTGGCGGATTTCTGTATGCTGCTGAATTCTGTCGGATTGGTGTGTGTGTCATAATATGGTGAAAGGATATCCGCCACTGCGGCGGTAAGTTAACGGCCGTCAGCATGGCGGTAAGCAGGATTTCCCGCTAATGTCATAACGAGGGCCTACATCTTTTGATGAAGTTGGTTTTTCAAATTGTAAGTTAGAAAATGCCACTTTTCCAAAGTGGGCAATATCTTGCTTAACCATTCTGTGCCTCTGACAGTCTGTGGAACACACATCTGGATCAGGATGACAGTTGGGCTGTTTGTGAATTTACTCTAGACAGTCAAATAAATGGAACTGAGGTGTGCCCTGCCTACCCTGATGGGTCTTCCTGAGCCAGAGTGGTGGTAGGAGCTGACACTTGCACCTGAATAGGGTTGTGCCTGTCCTTACACAAAGCAGTCTCCAACCCCCTGGAGTGTGTCTGGGGCCAGGAAAGAAAAGGCAGGGTCTTGTGCACTACAAAGACTACTTTGAAGTGGGCCTACTCCAAGGGCAGAAATGGGTATAAGTACTGGACCTCTGACCCCACAAAGTTAGAATCCTTCTGGACTGAGGACATCCCACCAGGAAGAAGAGTTGGATGCTGTAGGAGGGACTGCCAATCTACCTTTTGCTTTGCTAAGCCTACCTGCTTCCAAAGGTTTTCCAAGGGTTTGGACTGAGCTTGCCTCCTGTTAAGGAGTCCCAGGGACATCAAAGACTTCATCTGCCAGCACCTGGGCTCTCTTGCTGAGAGCCCTGACTTGCCAAGTGGTGCCAAATCTAGTTCCTGGGCCCTTGGGAGTGAGTTCTGTTGCCACCAAGAAGAAACCAAATACATCAACTCAAGAGTGACTTTGAACCAGTGCTGCTGTCCAACTCCATGCCACTGCCTGCACTGGAGCGAGAGTCGCTGAGTGCAATAACCAAGACCGACACTGCAGGCTTGCTGCCGCAGCAGTGCCTGTGAAGTCCCACCACAGTATGAGTCCCGAGTGCTTTGTACCTAACGCCTGTGACATCCGACTCCACGCAGCACTTGTGGCCCTGTGGTGTGATTACGACACCGCAAAGTTGACGCCTCATGTCTTGACCTGCTGGATTCATTGACTCCACCTTGTTGTGAGGAACTGACACCTCGCCACAGATGCCACTTCACCTCCCCTGCAACCGTAAGGAACCAATGCCTCACCTTCCCCGTCCTAGCAGTAAGAAAGCCGATGCCTCACTTCCCCAGTAGCTGTAAGGAGCCAACATCGCACCAGCTCCAGTGACGCCTCACCTCCCTGACTCTGTGCAATTTCTTTGTTTCCTCATTTTCCAAGGTACTGTACCTGGGTTACATGCGAACTCCATGACTGTCCCGCACTCCCTCGAGAGTGGCATTGGACTGTTGGGAATGACTCCGTCAAGATGAAATGATATCCCTAGTTGGAGCTATTGTGTTTCTAAGCGCTATACTAAGATTTAGTTTTGAAAATTTGTATCTTCACTTGTGTATGTTGGAATGTTGTTGTTTTAGTCTTGTTTTATTCAGATAAATATTGGCTACCTTTCTAAACTGGTGTCAGAACTAGGGCAGTGCGCTGTCTGTGGCCCGCTCCAACCAATGCGTCCCGAGTTCTTCAATGTACATGTTTGAGACATTGGTGTGTTAAGGCACATGAGGCTGTACCCAGAGCACGTTGGTAGTGGCATTTTCATTGCATGTGTTATAGAGTCTGTCGAATCAGTCAAGTATATCTGGTATTCTGTAAATAATCTGAGCTGTATGCATAATATTACCTTTTGCATGAGCCTATGATTGTTGATTGTCCTTGGCATTATTATTAAACAGACATGTGCTTTGTTTACCTTTTTCATGAGCCTATGTTTGTTGTCTGGAAATAATCTGAGCTGTATGCATAACATTATCTTTTGCATGAGCCTCTGCTTGTTGATTGTCCTTGACATTATTATTACACAGATTTGTGCTTGTTTTCTATGCTCTCTGTCGAGGTTTCCATAGCTGCCAGGTTGGGCATGTCCCGACTAAAAAGCTTGCCACACCCAATGCCCAGGTGCTCACTATTACTTCCGAGCTTTCCAGGTTTGGTCCTTCATCTGGCTCTGGTATGCCTTATCTCTCCTGGCCTTGAGAGAGTGCTTTCTGGAGGTGAAGTTTATTGAAGAGCAGTTCATGCTGGTAGTGGAGAGATTGTATCTTAAGTAGATAAACAAAGGGCATTTGCCTGAGTTTGCTGGCAGTCTGCCAGATGCAATATTTATTGCTCTTTTCCTGTTTCTAAAGATATGAAGCTACATAACTAGAGGAAACCATGAATAGAACAAAGTGTTTGCATTTATCTGCTTTTGCTTTTATCTGTATTGCAAGGAAACTTCAGAAGAAATTATTTTTTCCATTTAAAGGATATTTTTGTTTGCAAAGAGGAATCTAACTTAAATGTATTTGGAAGATTACTCTTTATTTAAGGCAGGATATTTTAGAAATGCAGAATATGGCTGAACTGTCTAATGAATATCAGCTTTAACAATATCTTTAGAACACTTAGCTTGGGGGTATCTTTTTTGTTTCTTTTTTTTGTCATCATATTCTTGGTGTGATGTTCAATAACTTTTGGTGAGAGAAAACAAACTCAGGACTGAGAGATTATAACAATGTTATAGATAGTTAGGAGATTACATTGCTGTGTGTATTGATATTTCTTTTTGCAGGTCTCCTTCCTAATTCCCTTCCCCTCACCTGGCCACTCTAATACTCTGTGCTACAAAGGTTTCCAGAGTTGGAGGTGCCTGGAGGTGGGCCTAACTTGTCATCTTGTACAGATCCTGAGGAATAGGAGCTTCACTCTGACAACTGGTGTGGAGTACTTTTGTAGTGTTTTCACTGTGTTACTATGTGTGTGTGTGTGTGTGTGTGTGTGTACAAATACTTTACACATTGCCTCTGAGATAAGCCTGACTGTTCATGCCAAGCTACCAAGTGGGTGAGCAGGGGTTATCTTAGCTGTATGACTCCCTTACCCAGACTAGAGTGAGGGTCCCTACTTGGACAGGGTGCAAACCACTGCCAACTAGTGACCCCATTTCTAACATCTCCCTTTTCTCCTACGCACACATAAAAAATTATGTTATTTACAAAAATACTTACCTGTGTTATAAAGTACTGTGTGGAAAATGTAGAAATACTTACCTGCATTGTAAATGAATGCACGTAATTGATGTGTGGTGAAGGCTGGTTCCTTGTTTTATTTTTTAATGTGTGTATATTAATTTTAATTAATTAATTTTTAGTCCATATTATGTCCTTTCAGAATATGTAATATTGATTTCAATATGTAATATTATTTTTAAGGCAAATCATCAGAAGCTCAGTGCAAGCCATTTTCATTTAAAAAGGGGTCCTATTCATTTAAACATGGCTTGTGTTCATTTCGATATAAGCTTAATTAACTTTAAAACATGCTACATTTATCTCACAGTTTCATATTCATTTCAAAAAGTGTCATATTGATGTTACAGAATGTCATATTAATTTTCAACATCTGTCATAATAATTTTAACATGGGTCATATCCATTTCAACATAGGTAATATTAATTTCAATATATACAAAATTAATTTTGCTGTGTATCACATTAATTTCAAAGGATAACATTAATTTGACAGGTTTCATTTTAATTTCAGGATTGGTCATATTCAGTTTAAGACATTGTGTATTCAGTTCAATCATATTATTCTCCACATGTGTCATATTCCTTTCAATGGATGTCTTGTTCATATTAACACATCATATTAATTTTAACATGTATCATATTCATTTAAAAAATATTATATTCATGTCAATGTGTAACATATTACTTTCAATGCAAGCTGTATTCATTTTGATAAATGCCATGTTCATTTTAACGTTACTCGTATTCATTTAAAAAAATGTCATATTCATTTCAATGAAGGTCATATTCATTTCAACACTTCTCATATTAATTTTAAGATGCAACTTATCCACTTTAACATATATCATATTCATTTGCATATGGGTCATATTAATTTCAATGTGTGCCATATTCCTTTTGACAAATGTCATGAGAATTTCAGCCTTGGTCATACTTATTTGAAGGCATGTCAAAATGAATTCAATGGGGCTTACATTCATTTCAGCACAACCCATATTCATTTTAAATCATATTTTCATTTCTATGGGCCTCCTAATGACCTTGGCAGGTAGGATTACTCCGCCCCAAACGTGATGGATATCCTGCCAGATGTATTACAAGTTCCATTATATTCTATGGAGCTTGTAAAACGGCAGATGGGATATCCGTCACTTTTGGGACGGAGTAATCCCCTCCGCTAAGGTCGTAATCATGCCATATATGTCCCATATTCAGTGTTTGTTATATTATTTTTATTGTGCATAATTTTCTTTTGAGAATATAATATATTCATTTCAGTAATTTATATTCATTTCAGTCTGTCATATTCATTTCAATGTCTTTCATATTCCTCTTGGCATTTGTCAGTCATTTCAATAGATGCCCCATTCTTTTTGATGAATATTGTCTTCTTTTCAGTGATTGCTTTATTGCTGACTCCTATTACATTTCAGGATGTGTCCCGTATGGGGAGTTGTCATTTTGACAAGAACAGCTTCCCATACGCAGCTCCACCTATCCATCAGCTCTCATGGGAATCTAGAGAGGTGCATTTTGTCAACGCAGGAGGTCACTAAGTAACATTAATTTCACATTGGCCTAGTTATAGTATGACTGACAACATTGGTGGGGTTGATTGACTTGGAAGAACTCCCAATAAAATCGAATGAGCAGAAATGGATGTGTTGTGAATATTGTTAATGGTAAGTAAATGCTGCTTAATCTATCAGCTGTGGAGCCATACTACTTAAAGTGTGGTGCAAGGCAAATTGCACTTTGTTCTTTTTCTATTGGGAGCCACACATTTGATATTGAACAATGCACTGCAAAGTGAATGTGACGGTGCGGCTGAATATGAGTATTCCCTGGCTGATGTGGGTAGCAAGAACAATCCAAAGGAATGAACCCATGTTAGATTGAAGTAGCTCCTCTAGCAGGCAGATAATGTGTGTGTTTGTGCTTGGCTGAGTCCTTGTGCATGTATGTGTGATTCTTCATATGCCAGAGTGTTTATGTGTGTTTTTGAAGAGCTTGGATCAAGTGCTGGGAGCCGCGACATATAGTGTTCATTAAATATTATTATTATAGTATATAAGAAGATTACACTTTACCTGTGATATGAAAGTGTGCCTGGTCTGGGAGGCAGTAACTGGGCGGCTAAAGTATTTCCTGTTTTATTATGGTGAGTCATGGGCATATAAAAATGTACACGAGCAGTGAGGCTATTCTTGGCTCTTGAAAGCAGATCATGAGCACATGGGCACGAGACAGGGCAGAGCAGGGTAGCTAAGCATCGGCATTTAAACTGTTTTGCTTTAGCACGGTGGAAGATAAGTCTATGCACCTATTCATCGTAAGATAACACTCAGCATAAAAAGTGAAGCTGGCATTAGGCATCTGAAGCTGTTCGTGACATGAAATGCTAGAGCATGGGTATTGGAGAATGTTCAGGGGCATTTTTACATGGATCGTAAAACAGAGCCCCTGTAGCTGGAAGATCATACTCTTTCACATGACAAAGCACATTTTGGATATTGGGATTTCTATGATGCTTGGGCTTGTGATTGAAATCTGCATACAGGAATGACAGCAGTGATTTATGTGTAGTGGTCTATTGGGGATTCTGGTGTGGTTATTGAGTTCAAGATAGTATGCACAGTTGTTGATAGCTGGATATTTATGATGCTGTACACTATACGCCATAAACAATAATGGGAGGTGTGAAAATGATAAGCTATGGCTGAGAAGGGCTACAGGCCTGACGTGACCCGTGGCTGAGTGTTCTCAAAGCCAAAGTAATCTGATTCCAATTAGGCAAATCGATTTCAGAGGGTCGTTCCTTTCTAACTCTTGGTCGCGTGTAAAGCAGTAAGACCTTTTTCGTGGAAAACTGCAGGATGGTAAATGTGCAATAATTACAAAAACAACATCATAGTCAGAAAAGAAATGTCACAGGGGCAAGACGTGCAAAGCATTTTTTCGGGTGGCAAACAGCCCGATTCTCAGAGAAATCTGTGCTGCTTGCCTGATTCTCGGAAAATGCCTTTTCAGATGCAAATTGTGATTAAATAACTTGTATCCAAATTGCATTTTGTGTTTGTGATTCATATTTGGAAGGGACATGTTTAGTGCATCTGTTCCAAATCCAACTTAAGGGTGTGCATGAATGTTTCGAGACTGAATTACGAAGGCAACAAATTATATTTTACTGACTATTCGAAGGTGGTGGTTACTCAAAGGAGAATGGAAAACAAATATTTTTAAATAGCAGGCAGTGTTCCAAGGACCACTGCCTACTCTTAAAAAATGAAACTTCAAAGTTTCATTCTCTGTTTTTTTTTTAATGCACCCCGTTTCCTTTAAGGAAAACGGGCTCCTGCATTTAAAATTTTAAAAAGGAGAGCTTTATGAAAAAGGAATCACTGGCATTAACTCGCGCCCCGCTATGCACAGTTTTCAGACCAATTATTTTACTGCAAATGTTGCAATGATTTTATCAAGGATGTCATAGGAGATGCAATTGCTGATGCAATATATGTGGCAAATTACAGCACATGGCAAGGGTGCGAGTTATAGTTACCTTAGGACAGGAGTTTTAGTTACTTAAAATAACTCTAACAGCTTAATTTCTATCCTTTTGAGCATTTAAATTCTGATCTTAACTATAACGCCCCTTTAACCTTTGGTTTTTCTAGTTAATTCCTAAGGTTTCTTAAATGTTAACTTCTAACTATAATGTCCAAGTAGCCTTTGGGTTTTTCAGTCATTTTCTCTGTTTTTTAAATGCAGCCTGGCCCTGTGGCCCTGAGGCCGACCCCACACCATGAAGGAAAAGCAAGGAGAAGGTACTCAAAAAACACGGGAAAAAGCAAAGGGAAGCCACTCAAAAAATGAGGGTACATAAAGGCGAAATCAGTGAAAACAAGGGAAAAGCAAGAAGAAGGCACACAAAGAACAGAGAGAAAGCAGTGAAAACAAGGGAAAAGTAAGTAGATGGCACATAAAAAATGGAGGAAAAGCAAGAAAAAGCAGTGAGATGAGGGAAAAGCAAGGAAAAGGCACACAAAAAGTGAAGGAAAAACCAAGGCGAAACCAGTGAAAAGGAGGGAAAAGCATGGAAAAGGCACTCAACTAACAAGGGGAAAAGAAAGATGAAGGTAGTGAAAACAAGGGAAAAACAAGGGGAGGGCACAAAAAATTGGGGGGAAAGCAAGGAGAAAGCAGTGAAAATGAGGGAAAAGCAAGGAGTAAGCACTCAAAAAACAGGGGAGAAACAAGAAGAAGGCACAAAAAACAACAGAGGAGAAAGCAAGGAGAAAACAGTGAGAATGGGGGAAAAGAAAGGAGCAGGCACACAAAAAAGGGAAACCAAGGAGAAAGCAGTGAAAACAAGAAAAAAACAAGGAGAGGGCACACAAACAAACAGGTGAAAAAGCAACGTAAAAAGCAGTGTAATTCCGTTCAGCAGTCCAGGCTCTACTCATGTCGAAAACTCTAAGGTAAATAACATGAGAAACACACATTTTTTGACCCCCCTTTTTCCCTGCCTCCATTGAATGGATCCACCCGAAACTTTTCATGCAAATGGAGACAAAGTAGGGCATAGTTTTTGGAAAATTTCAAACAGTACCAAAGTTATCAGCAAACCAAAACAATGCTTTTCCCATGGAAACTAGGTCCTAACTATAACTAACTATGCAGATATATATATATATATATATATATATATATATATATATATATAGATATACAGTAAGCATTGAGAAAGGTAACTTGACCAAAACACGTCTCTTACGAGATAAATACATTACTTATTTTTGATCCAGTGAGTGCCTGCGCGAATATATATATATATATATATATGTATGTATGAATATATATATATTTTTTTTTTCATACAGTGTACCTAGTCAAAAGGTAGTGGAGCAGTGGACAGGGTCAATGGCAGACATAAAGTCGATGAGTCATAGGAGATGTACCTGACTGAGACTATACGTTTAGAGGTTTTTTAAAGGCAAACTCAGCTTGAAATTGGGAGCTACCCCTAGTTAAATCAAAATACATTTCTCACAGTGCCTCCGCCTAGCATGTAAAACCATGATACCCAGTCCTTCTTTCAGAAATGTTATTTAATGCAAAAGCTATTGCAGACTCTGCTGTAACATACTCCACCAAGATGGCAGCAACTTGTTTTGCCCTGTGTGAAGAGATAATCTGGCAGTGGCTTGTGCTGATTTTCAGTGTGAGTGGCATGGTCTCTGTTAGACTTTTCATCCTTGGCGTGGTCTCCCTTAACTTTTTTGCCTCTGTTCCCCAGGTTGTTGGTATATGCTAGACTCTAATTTAGCTGTTTATGTTGCTCTGGGCACTTTACCACTGCTAACCAGTGCTAAAGTGCAAGTGCTCCTTTACAAAATGTGTATGTAATTGGCTTATCCATGATTGGCATATTTGATATACTAGCAAGTCCCTAGTAAAGTGCACTGGATGTGCCAGGGCCTGTAAATCAAATACTACTAGTGGGCCTTCAGCACTTGTGGTACCACCCACTTACGTAGCTCTGTAATCATGTCTCAGACCTGCCATTGCAGTGTCTGTGGTGGTCATTACAACCCTGGCGGACGGTGTTAAAGCAGCGGTAAGACCGCCAACAAGCCGGCGGTAAAATTTTTGGAATTACGACCGTGGCTGAAACCGCCAACAAAGACAGCCACTTTAACACTCCGACTGCCACGGCGGTTCAAACACAGCTCGGCGGTCACCGCCAACAGACAGGCGGAGGACAATGTACCGCCCACACTATTATGACAGGCCAATCCACCACCTTTTCCGGGGTGGATTCACCGCGGATAAAAACACGGCCGAAACAGGAATTTCAAAGGGAAAACGCTCACTTCTACACACTCCACGAGGAAGGAGGACACCATGGACCCGGAACTCCAAATTCTCCCTGCGATAGTCTTCCTGCTCCTGTACCAGGAGCACCAACGCCGGCGTCAAAGACCACGGTGAGTACTGCACCTACGACACAGGGGAGGCAAAAAACAGGGACACACACACACAGCACGCAACACCCCCACCCCCACCCTCACCCACTACAACACACACGCTAATGCATATCTATACATTATAGTTACACCCCCCAAAACCCCCGGAAGAATGCAAAGACAAAAGGAAATGAGTGAATCCATTGTAATATATCAAAATTCAGTAAGTAAAAATATACATATATACACTATTAACAAAATATACACCAAGATTAGTAGTCCAGGTATTGCACCATTCATAGTCCGTGGACCACTGGGCCCAAAATGCATGGGCGAGGCCCACACACGATACCAGATCAAAACAGAGAGAACACTGCAGGGGCATCAGATAGAAATACAACAGGCACCTCAGGGGGAAGGGAAGGGGGGGCACCTCAGCCGGATGAGTGCACGACGCCAGATCCACGAGGGGCCTCCATGCCCATTGATGTATCCTGGGGAGTGCAAAGCCACAGTCTCTCAAGTCTCTACAGTGGGTGGTTTGCCCACTGCTGGATCCTGGGGAGTGCGAAGCCACAGTCTGTCAAGTCTCTACAGTGGGTGGTTTGCCCACTGCTGCATCCTGGGGAGTGCAAAGCCACAGTCTCTCAAGTCTCACAAGTGGGTGGTTTGCCCACTGCTGCATCCTGGGGAGTGCGAAGCCACAGTCTGTCAAGTCTCTACAGTGGGTGGTTTGCCCACTGCTGCATCCTGGGGAGTGCAAAGCCACAGTCTCTCAAGTCTCACAAGTGGGTGGTTTGCCCACTGCTGCATCCTGGGGAGTGCAAAGCCACAGTCTCTCAAGTCTCTACAGTGGGTGGTTTGTCCACTGCTTCATCCTGGGGAGTGCAAAGCCACAGTCTCTCAAGTCTCACAAGTGGGTGGTTTTCCCACTGCTGCATCCTGGGGAGTGCAAAGCCACAGTCTCTCAAGTCTCACAAGTGGGTGGTTTGCCCACTGCTGCATCCTGGAGAGTGCAAAGCCACAGTCTCTCAAGTCTCACAAGTGGGTGGTTTGCCCACTGCTACATCCTGGGGAGTGCAAAGCCACAGTCTCTCAAGTCTCTACAGTGGGTGGTTTGCCCACTGCTGCATCCTGGGGAGTGCAAAGCCACAGTCTCTCAAGGCTCACAAGTGGGTGGTTTGCCCACTGCTGCATCCTGGGGAGGGCAAAGCCACAGTCTCTCAAGTGGATAACTTTCTCCACTGGTTTCTGAAGGGGGCTTTGTGCCCAGAGTGCTTCATCCTGCCAAGTACTGAGGTAGTGGATGTGTTTCTCCACTGGTTCTGGAGGGGGACTGGTGCCCAGAGTGCTTCATCCTGCCAAGGACTGAGGTAGTGGATGTGTTTCTCCACTGGTTCTGGAGGGGGACTGGTGCCCAGAGTGTTTCATCCTGCCAAGGACTGAGGTAGTGGATGTGTTTCTCCACTGTGTCTGGAGGGGGACTGGTGCCCAGAGTGCTTAATCCTGCCAAGGACTGAGGTAGTGGATGTGCCAAGGATTGAGGTAGTGGATGTGTATCTCCACTGGTTTTGGGGGGGAATGGTGCCCAGAGTGCTTTATCCTGCCAAGGACTGAGGTAGTGGATGTGTTTCTCCACTGGTTCTGGAGTTGGACTAGTGCCCAGAGTGCATCACTCACCACGTGAAGGTCCCTGTTGCGTCAGTGCCCCTGCCGCTCATGGGCTAGCGGTGCTTGAGTTGGCGGTTCTTGCCCTGTCCAGCGGTGCTTGAGTTGGCGGTTATTGCCCTGTTTAGCGGTGCTTGCCCTGTTCAGCGGTGCTTGAGTTGACGGCTCTTGACCTGTTCAGCGGTGCTTGCCCTGTTCAGCGGTTCTTGCCCTGTTCAACGGTGCTTGAGTTGGCAGTTCTTGCCCTGTTCAGCGGTGCTTGCCCTGTTCAGCGGTGCTTGAGTTGGCGGTCCTTGCCCTGTTCAGCGGTGCTTGAGTTGGCGGTTCTTGCCCTGTTCAGCGGTGCTTGCCCTGTTCAGCGGTTCTTGCCCTGTTCAGCGGTGCTTGAGTTGGCGGTTCTTGCCCTGTTCAGCGGTGCTTGCCCTGTTCAGCGGTGCTTGAGTTGGCGGTTCTTGCCCTGTTCAGCGGTGCTTGAGTAGGCGGTCCTTTCCGTGTTCAGCGGTCCTTGCCCTGTTCAGCGGTGCTTGCCCTGTTCAGCGGTTCTTGCCCTGTTTAGCGGTGCTTGAGTTGGCGGTCCTTGCCCTGTTCAGCGGTCCTTGCCCTGTTCAGCGGAGCATGCCCTGTTCAGCGGTTCTTGCCCTGTTCAGCGGTGCTTGAGTTGGCGGTCCTTGCCCTGTTCAGCGGTGCTTGAGTTGGCGGTCCTTCATTGCCCAGCTGGGCTGGGCCTGGCGGTCCTTCATTGGTCAGCTGGGCTGTGGCTGGCGGGGTACTCCTGGGCAGCTGGGCTGTGGCTGGCGGGGCCCTCCTGGGCAGCTGGGCTGTGGCTGGCGGGGCCCTCATGGGCAGCTGGGCTGTGACTGGTGGGGCCCTCCTGGGCAGCTGGGCTGTGGCTGGTGGTGGCCTCCTGGGCAGCGACGATGGGGCTGGCGGTGGTCTCCTGGGCAGCGACGATGGGGCTGGCGGGGGCCTCCTGGGCAGCGACGATGGGGCTGGCGGGGGCCTCCTGGGCAGCCACGATGGGGCTGGCTGGGGCCTCCTGGGCAGTGACGATGGGGCCGGCGGTGGCCTCCTGGGCAGCGACGATGGGGCTGGCGGGGCCCTCCTGGCCAGCGGGGATGATGGCGGTCTTCTCTGCCGTGCTGCTCCTCCCAGACTTGCCGGGTTTCTTCTGGCCCTTCCCCACCTTGGGAGGAGTCACAGCTGAGTCCACACTCCCACCGGGACCCCTGGGAGCAGCTTGGGTGGCTGGAGTCTTCCCCCTCTCCTGTCGGGCACTGGCCAACTTCTGGTGCTTCACCGGGGGGGGACTGGCTGTGCTGTGGCTCCGTGCCACACTAGGTGTCCTGGTGGCCGGTGCACTCCACATACCTGTGAAAACAGGCACCACTGGTCCCGGAGTTGTTGTGGCTGAGGTGCTAGTTCAGGACCTATGAGTTTGACGGGGGTGGTGTTAAATTGGTTAAGGGTGGAAAGGAAAAGTTGTTTGGAGACACTGGGACGGGTAGCTGGAGGGGGTTTGGAGTGGAGGAAGAGGTGGTGGTTGTAGGAGGTGTACGTTTTGTGGCTTTGGGTGCAGGCGGATGCGCTGGAGGCTGTTGTGAGGTGGATGTATGTTGGGTGGGTGTGTGCCTGCGTTTGTGTATCTTCGGAGTGGACGTCACAGACACACTGGGAGAGGACACAGGGGACATGTGAATGGTAGTGGGGGTGGTGAATGCACGTGAGCGGGGTGTGGTGGTGGGTGTGCTGGTGCGGGACGTAGTGGCTGTAGAGGTAGTGCATGTAGGTGTGAGTGTAGACGAGACTGGGAGGGAGGAGGGAGACGACGAGGAGGGGGACACAGTGGAGGGAGTGGATGTTGGTGTGTCTGTATGTGTGTGATGCTTGCGTGAGTGCCTGTGGGATGTGTGGTGTTTATGTTTGCCTGAGCTTCCCTTGTGTGGTGAGGTGTGTGCAGGCTGGTCTGATGGTGTGCTTGGGATAGGCAGAGGTACAGGGGATTGGGTCTGGGTGGAGGAAGTTGGAGGGGGAGGCTAGACACAGGGACAATGGCTGCCATCAGTGCTGAGGCCAGAGTTTGAAAGGATCGGTGAAAGGCCACCTGACCAGAATGAATGCCCTCCAGGAATGCATTGGTTTAATGCAACTGCCTGTCTACACCCTGGATGGCATTCAAAATGGTAGACTGCCCAACAGTGAGGGACCTGAGGAGGTCAATGGCCTCCTCACTGAGGGCAGCAGGGGTGACTGGGGCAGGGGCTGAGGTGCCTGGGGCGAAGGTGATGCCCACTCTCCTGGGTGAGCGGGCACGGGGCGAAGGCTGAGAGGCTGCTGGGAGGGTGGTGCTGGTAGGGGGGGTGGTGGCTGTACCTGTAGAAGTGGGGGGCACAGATGTTGCCGCCACCACAAGGGAGCTCCCATCGGAGGACAAGTTCGTGTCGCTGGTTTCAGCTCCTGTCCCCGCTGTGGTGCTCCCCTAGCCCTCCGTCCCACTGGTGTATTCTGAGCCCGTAGTGTGGCCCTCCATGGCCATGTGGGATGCAGCTCCCTCATGCTCCGGTACCACTGCTCCTCTGCCTGATGATGCTATTGCACACAAGAACAGGAAGACCGCAAGAAAGGGGGGTGGGGAAACAGAAGAAAGACATGTTGAGTGCATGGATTACCACTACCGTTGGCGGACAAGACAGACACAGAAGCCCCCTGCACTACGTCGCGCTGTTGGGCTCTACAGTGCAATTCCTGGGAAATGGCCTACAAGGCTAGGGATGACATCTGCACACATAGATGACACAGGTGCATGAATAGCTGTACTCGGCACTCTACAGAGGTGGGGTGAGGGGCCACGGGGCCATGCCTTACGGAGGGGCCTATCCTACGGAACTCGCCCTGGCCTAGGGAAACCCACAGCCCTCCTCCCCCACCCAGACCCCTCCACTGCGTGCAAAGTCAGCTGAATGAGAGTGTACTCACCCCCTTGTGTCTGCTGTGATGCCCTCAATCGCCCATCCAACTCCGGGTAGGCCACCGCCAGGATCCGGAACATCAGGTGGGTCATGGTTCGACGGGCACCCCTCCCACGTTGGGAGGCCATCCCCAGCTGAGCCTCTGCCGTCTTCTTGCTCCAGCGGCGAATGTCCTCCCATCTCTTCCGGCAGTGGGTGCTCCGTCTGTGGTGGACCCCCAGGGTCAGGACGTCCTTGGCAATGGCACGCCAAATATCCTTCTTCTGGTGGGCGCTGACGTACATGAAATTTACAGAGGAAGAAGAGAAATCATTACCAACTGCGCCATCAAAGTGAGTGGCCCCCATCCCTACCCTTGGCATGTGGCACATGCACCCACCGTCTTTCATGCACGCATAACTCTGCCCCCTTCCTTCTTACAACCAGCCCTCTCCACACAGGCATAGCCCATACAACATGCTCTCTGTGTACTTACCTGTTGGTCTGGAGGACCGTAGAGTAGCGTGTACTGGGGGAGGACCTCATCGACGAGCTTCTCCAACTCCTCCGATGTGAAGGCAGGGGCCCTTTCCCCAGACGCAAATTGTCCGACCGAGGTCACAGCAGCACTTGCAGTGTAGGTCCTCTCCTGTCGAAGATCAGGTATCGAGTGATTCAACAGATAGAAAATGGCGGTCACGTCCGCGGCAGTCACGTCCGCGGCGGTGCGTACCATCACCGCCGGCTTACATCGTCATTGGCTCCTGGGACCTATATGGTCCAATGTTAACCAATGCAGCATTGCGCTGCAGTCTTCGACCGCCTACCGCGACAGTGTACAACGCCAGCGCAGTTACCTCACATCCCATTGTCCCACTTTACAGGTCAGGCAGCCGCAATTTCAAGGGCCCACATGTCCTAATTACCAACTGCGTCACACATACCTAGGCCTAGTCTCAACACACATACAGGCCAGATTTTGTGTATGAATGGTGTTCTGTGTAGACTGTGGGTACATACCTCTGAGTTGTTTGACTCTGTGCTCGCTGTTGTCCTTCATAGGCACCGTCCGCTGGGACATGTGAGGAGATGGCGGAATCCTCCGGTGTACCGACGGCTGGTGGACCTGTCGACAATGGAGGAAAGAAATTTGATTATCACCTACAGGTTTGACCGTGCCACAATCCAGGACTGTGTACACAGTTGGAGCCTGACCTGATGTCAGCAATCCGCCATCCCACAGGAATCACCCCTCAAGTGCAGGTGCTATCAGTGCTCCATTTCCTTGCTAGTGGGTCTTTTCAAACAACTGTGGCCATGGCATCAGGGATGTCCCAGCCTATGTTTTCCAACGTATTGTCCAGAGTGTTGTCTGCCCTGCTGGAACAGATGCGGAGCTACATCGTTTTCCCTCAGGTGGAGGATTTGCCTACAGTGAAAGGTGACTTCTATGCCCTTTGACATATCCCCAACATCATAGGTGCCATTGATGGGACCTATGTGGCTTTGGTACCCCCCCACAGGAGTGAACAGGTGTACAGGAACCAGAAGAGTTATCATTCCATGAATGTACAGATGGTATGTTTGGCAGACCAGTACATCTCCCATGTGAATGCCATGTTCCCTGGCTCAGTGCATGACGCCTACATCATGCAGAATAGCAGCATTCCTTATCTGATGGGTCAACTCCAGAGGCACTGTGTGTGGCTATCAGGTGACTCTGGTTACCCCAACCTGCCATGGCTACTGACCCCAGTGAGGAATCCCAGGACAAGGGCAGAGGAACGCTACAATGAGGCCCATGGTCAAACTAGGAGGGTGATCGAGCGGACCTTCGGCCTCCTGAAGGCCAGGTTCCGGTGCCTCCATATGACAGGTGGATCCCTATTCTACTCACCAAAGAAGGTGTGCCAGATCATCGTGGCCTGCTGTATGCTTCACAACTTGGCTTTGCGACAACAGGTGCCTTTTCTGCAGGAGGATGGTCCAGATGGCGGTGTTGTGGCAGCTGTGGAGCCTGGGGACAGTGATGAGGAGGAAGCAGAGGAAGAAGACATGCAGAACAGGGACTCAGTCATCCAGCAACATGTCCAGTGAAACACAGGTGAGAATACATTCCTGCCTACTACATGTACTTTTACACTTCTACCTCTATCCTGTCTGTCGATTTCACCCAGTGTATGGTCACCAAGTTGTCACTTTCCCTTACGGTTTCACAGGTGTGGGTCCCAACGTGTGTCATCTGCTTAGATTCCTTTTGGACTAGAGCTGTGTGACATAGGTATGTTGACATTGCTATTTCATGAACATTTTGTCACTGTAATTGCAAATACACAATTTCGAAATCACAGACAGACTCCAGATCTTTTGGTGCTTTAGGTGTGTTTATTTAACTACAAAATATTGGAGGGGGAAGTTAAATGGTGAGGGGTGATGGCGAAGGAGTGTCCATGGCAGAGTCCAGTCTATTAGTCTCACAGGTGCCTTGCCCATATGGGCATAGGAAGTGGAGCTTGGGCAGTTTCAATATGGACAGGGTGACAAAGTGGGACAGTGGGATGACAATCAGGGTGGTCTCATTTCTTGGCTGGGGTCTTGGCATTGTGCTCTGTCTTGTTCCTGGATCTCAGGGACCGTTTGCGGGGTAGTTCTCCGTCTGCAGGGGGTGGGGTGCTGGTGTGGTGGTCCTGTGGCGGTGCCTCCTGTCCACTAGCGCCGGCGGAGGTGGTGGGCAGTTCATCGTCCATGCTAGTGTCAGGGGCCCCTTGTAGTGCCACAGTGTCCCTCCTGGTGTTCAGTACTTCCTTCAGCACCCCTACAATGGTGCCTAGGGCGGAGCTGATGGTTCTGAGGTCCTCCCTGAACCCCAAATACTGTTCCTCCTGCATCCGCTGGGTCTCCTGAAACTTGGCCAGTACCGTTGCCATCATCTCCTGGGAGTGGTGGTATGCTTCCATGATGGAGTAGAGGGCCTTGTGGACAGTGGGTTCCCTTGGCCTGTCCGCCCCCTGTCGCACAGCAGCCCTCCCAGTTCCCCTGTGTTCCTGGGCCTCTGTCCCCTGGACCGTGTGCCCACTGCCCCCAGGTCCCTGTTGTTGTTAGGGTGGTGGGTTATCCTGGGTTCCCTGTAGTGGTGGACACACAGCTGATTGACGTGTCCTGGGGACGGAGTTATGGGCCCGCTGGGTGGGTGCGGTGCTGGTGTTTCCAGAGGGGGGAAGGTCTGTGGTGGCCTGTGCCTGTGTGAGGGGAACCGACTGTCACGAGGCCCCCGATGGTCTGGGCTTGTCATCTAGATCCAGGTGGACAGAGGTGCTGTCATCACTGTGGGCCTCTTCTGTGGTTGGAGTGGTGATGTCTGGACCCTCCTGTCTGGTGACGTTGGTAAGTGGTCCTGCAGGGGTGTAAAGGCATGATTATTGCATCTGTGTGTGTCATGGTGTGCAATGGGTGGGTGACCATGTGCCGCAGTGCTGGCATTGCTGTGTGTGAGCTTGTGTGATGATGGTTTAGGGGGGTGTATGGGTATGTGCAGTGGGCATGCTTTAGTGATGGGTGTCCATGCGTTGTTGTTGCATGCAGGGCTTGCTGTTGGGATGTGTGGTTTGTGATATTGGTACATTTGTGAGGAGTTGGAGTGATAGGGGTGGGGGCGAGGGTGGGGGTATGTGATAGCATGCAGGTAGGGTGGGGGATGTAATAGTTAAGATTTGACTTACCAGATTCCATTCCTCCACCGACTCCTGCGAGGCCCTCAGAAAGCAGAATCGCCAAGACCTGCTCCTCCCATGTTGTTAGTTGTGGGTGAGGAGGTGGGGGTCCGCCGCCAGTCCGCTGCACCACCTGGTGGTGTCTTGAGACCACGGAACGCACCTTCCCCCGTAGGTCATTCCACCTCTTCCTGATGTCCTCCCGATTTCTTGGGTGTTGTCCCACTGCGTTGACACTGTCGACTACTCTTCGCCATAGCTCCATCTTCCTTGCAATTGAGGTGTGCTGCACCTGTGATCCAAATAGCTGTGGCTCTACCCGGACGATTTCCTCCACCATGACCCTGAGCTCCTCCTCCGAGAACCTGGGGTGTCTTTGCCGTGCCATGGGGTGGTGTAGGTGATGTGTGGGGTGGTGTGTGTGGTGATAAGTATGGTGATATGTAGTGGTGTGTGGTGTTTTGTGCGTGGAAGTAGTGTGGGTGATGGTGTTGTGTGCCTGTGGATGCTAGTTTGTTGATGGTGGTGTCTCTCTCTGGCCTTCTCTCTGTAATTGTGGTCGTAGGGGTTTGTGGGTGATGTGGGTGTGTGTTTTATATTGTATTGGGTGTGTGGGAGTGGTGTGTGTATGTGTATCAGGTGTGTGTATTTGGAATTGTCCAATGTGGTGGTGTTTTGTAAAAGTGTGTGTATTTTGAGCGCAGCGGTGTGTACCGCTAATGGAATACCGCAGTTGAAAGACCGCCGCGTGGATTCGTGTGTCGTGATAGTGTGGGCGTATTTCTGTTGGCGTGACGGTGTCGGTTTTGTTTTTGCCAGTTTATCACTGACCTTTGGTGTGGCGGACTTGTGTAGGTGTCTGAATTTTGTCGGATTCCGAGATGTGTGTCATAATAGCTGTGGCGGAATTCCGCGGCCGCGGCGGTGTGTTGGCGGTCTTCTGCGCGGCGGTAAGCGGCTTTTACCGCCAATGTTGTAATGACCCCCTGTGTGTACAGTTTTAACTGTAAATTCAACTTGGCAAGTGCACCCACTTGCCAGGCCTAAACCTTCCCTTTTCTTACATGTAAGGCACCCCTAAGGTAGGCCCTAGGTAGCCCCAAGGGCAGGGTGCAGTGTATGGTTAAGGTAGGACATATAGGGCCTGATTACAACTTTGGAGGAGGTGTTAATCTGTCCCAAAAAGTGACGGTAAAGTGATGGATATACCACCATCCGTATTACGAGTCCATTATATCCTATGGAACTCGTAATACAGCTGTGGTATATCCGTCACATTTGGGACGGATTAACACCTCCTCCAAAGTTGTAATCAGGCCCATAGTAATGTGTTTTATATGAAAATAGTGAAATATTGCTAAATTCGTTTTTCACTGTTGCAAGGCCTGTCCCTCTCATAGGTTAACATGGGGGCTACCTTTAAATATGATTAAAGTGTAGATTCCCTTTGGGAGCGGATGGACATGTGGAGTTTGGGGTCTCTGAGCTCACCATTCAAAAATACATCTTTTAGTAAAGTTGATTTTGAGATTGTGTGTTTGAAAATGCCACTTTTAGAAAGTGGGCATTTTCTTGCTTATACCATTTCTGTCACTCTGCCTGTTTGTGGATTCCCTATCTGGGTCAGTTTGACAGTTGGGCTGGTTTCACCTCACACTAGACAGTGACACAAAGGGAGCTGGGGTGTAGTCTGCATTTCCTGATGAGCCATCTGTGCTAGGAGGGAGGAGAGGAGTGGTCACTTACACCTGAAAGGGCTGTGCCTGTCCTCACACAATGCAGTCTCCGACCCCCTGGTGAGTGCCTGGGGCCTGGCCTGGGCAAGGCAGGATTTCACATTCAAAAGAGACTTTACTTTGAAGTAGGCCTACTTCAAAGGAGAAATTGGGTATAAGAAGGGCTCCCAAAACCACAGACTTTAGAACACTTCTGGAAACAAGAGGAACCTCTGCCTGGAGAAGAGCTGAAGAGCTGAGGAATAAAAGCTGCCCTGCCTGTGACTGTGCTTTGTGGAGCAATCCTGCAGTTGCTGCTTCTGCCAGAGTAAGAGGGCAAAGACTGGACTTTGTGTGCCTTCCATCTTGTGAAGAAATCTCCAAGGGCTTGATTTAGAGTTTGCCTCCTGTTGTTTGAAGTCTCAGGGACAGCAAAGCCTTCTCTCTGCCAGCACCTGGAGTCTCTGGAGGGACTCCTGCTCTGACAAGTGGTGCCCTATCCAGTCCCTGGGCCCTTGAAAAGAAAGCTGGTAAAAATCCAAGGAAATCGTCTTCGGACGACTTCGGACCGACGCGCTGCTGAATCCAGTGACGCCGCCCGCAACCGACTCCATGATCTTCGCTGGAACACGACGACCTTCGCAGGCCCAACATAGATGCAGCCCGCCGAGGTCCGTGACTCCGTGGAAGTCGCCGCACCACGTCGTGACCGACGCCGCTCGAAGTGGGCAGATTCAACGTTTCGCACAGACACCACTATACCCGACTTCGGCATCAGCTCGTTTTCATTTCTTCACCAAGGTACTGTACCTGGGGGTCTACACGATTCTGTGTCCGGCGTCGCTGGTGTCAGATTACAACACATTGTTAACACTTCATCGAAGCATTTTGTGTTTCTAAGCACCATTTTTGAGTTTAATCTTTAAAAATTAATAACTTGACTTGTGCATGTCGGATTTTTGTCGTTTTGGTCTTGTTTTGTTTAAATAAATATTTCCTATTTTTCTAAACTGGTGTTGTGTCATTTTGTAGTGTTTTCATCAAGTTACTGGGTGTGTTGGTACAAATACTTTACACCTAGCACTCTGAAGTTAAGCCTACTGCTCTGCCAAGCTACCAAGGGGGTAAGCAGGGGTTAGCTGAGGGTGATTCTCTTATACCCTGACTAGAGTGAGGGTCCTTGCTTTAACAGGGGGTAACCTGACTGTCAACCATAGACCCCATTTCTAACAGTCTCTGTCCAAATGGGGCATTCACGGCCAAAGAGCACAAAAGCTTGATTTAAACACCCCATGAGCCACACCTATGTTCCAGGACCTTGCTGCAGCTGGCTTTAGAAGCTGGGTGTGGAACCTTTTATGTCCCCGAGGCTCAGATCAGGAGATCAACAGACTAGCCCGTGGAGTCAGTCTTGGGTCCTGGGTCCAAGATGAGGTTGCAGTGTCAAGTTCTTCCCCCAGGCAAAAGGGAAGCAGGACAGCACAGTAGAGCAGCAGTTCCTTTAGAGTAGCAGTCCAAAGTTCCTCCCTCCCAAGAATGAAGTAATAGAAGATTTATCAACTTTTCTGACAGCGCATTGTATGCTGTTACAAATACAAGTGATTTTGAACCTTCAACAAGTACTACTGAGGGCCCCACTAGGGGATGTTTTTAAGGAAGATGATCTAGGGGAGGGGTAGGCCAAAGATAGAAGAACTCCAGAGAAGGAACAGGGGGAGATACGCACCAGGCAACAGGTATTCAGATGGGTGAGTGATAATTTTAACCAAATTATAATAACTTGTCTAAAAGAGTATTGGATGCCAATGAGTAATGGTTTCTTGTTGGGGGAATGTCATTCATACCTACTAAAAAACCAGAACATCCACAAATTCACCTTGAAATCATACAAGTTTTTTGAAAGATGAGATTAAAATGCTTTTTCTTTGAAGGAGAACAATTATCGTCAAGTGGGGATTATCTACTGTATTTCCCCCAATGAACAATAAGTCTCTGGACCTCATCACTTTTGAAAAAATAGTCCTAAAAGAACTAATCAAGCTGATCAAAAAGAAGACGCCTTAAAAATAACCTTCCACGTGAGGAGAAAACAGCACCTAACAGGTTACAAAATGATGAAGAAATAATCATAAAACGAGCTGACAAAGGGGGAGGGACATCTTAATTATGGATAGATCTTACTATGAACAAGAAATTTTCCAACAAATCCAACAGAAAACCCAATATCAAAATGTTGAGGGGACCCAAACCCTTTAATCAGAAAGGTGATTGTAAAATGGATTGAAAAAGGAAACAAAAGGGGCTGGCTGACAGAAAAAGAAAAAATATTCTTCTTGAATAAGCACCCAAGGACTCTGGTGTTATATACACTGCCAAAGATTCCTAAGGATTCACATAATCCACCCATCATCTCATGGGTGAATTCAATACCAGAGCCTTTGAAAAATATGTGGGTATGTTTTTATGGATCAATTCTGTATATTCATAGCTAAAGCTTAACATGAATGTACACAGCTATTCGTCTACAACCTATGGGGCTGGCAGCATAAAACAAGAACAGATAGATCCTTATTAACACAGCTGTCTGCTTATAACTTGGAGGCCGGCAGTATCTCTAGGGCATTTTTAGGATAGGAAAACACAAATACTCAAAACAAACCACCACCCTCCCCCAATCTCCTTCATGAAATGTGGCTGGCATGATCCAAAGTGGTGGCTTGGTAGATTACGTAGTGGACAAGTAGGAGAGCATGGCTATCTAAGAGGTTAGGTGTGGGCAATGGGATCAGTTGGGGTGGCTGTTCGAGCAGGTGAGTAGCGTGCTCTATAAATGAAATTGATTGATTGATTGATAGGGTCTGTGGCTTTGCTGATTCCTCCTCTGGCGTGTCCTCTTGTAAGTTGATATTGTCAGGAAATGCTGCCTTTGAGGTCAAGGGGGTGCTGGGTGCCTTTGACTGAGGCAGAAGCCCTGCGCATTCTGCTTGAGTTTTGCATGGCTGGAAACGCCATCTCCCTGTGGTGCCTCGTTGACTGGCGCCTCTCACACACAGACCTCCATGCCTCTCCTCAACACTCCGCCAGTATAGCAAAGTTCACCCGGGGCGATGGGCCTCCCAACTGGCAGGTGTATATCACTGGGCAATGTGCACCATTCAGGCCTCCAGGCACACCAAGAAAAAGTAAGCAGCAAGCTCTTTCTTCACACACATATCTAAGGCCCACGGGTGCTGTGTCATAGTGGAGAAGCAGTCGCGCTGGTGGAGTCCGTGAAGGTCCTTTCTGTCCCCTTTACAATCTACAACAAATAATTTGTGCCAGAGTTAACAGTGCAGCATAGGCACTTTCAAATAGCTCAAGCCCCCAGGCTGTTGAGTGAGAGTCCGCAAGGCTGTCGATCACTGCCAGTGGTCCACTGATGTTGTGGGGCAAAAGAGGAGTTTCAGATCACTGGAGGCATGGGCGGCAGCCCATGCGACGCTCCTCCGGAGTGCTGAGATAGGGATTCCGGTATTGTGCTTAAGCTGCCGAACCCCGTCATCTGGCTATGAGCATCAGCTAGTGTTCGTTCAGCGGGCCCCCAGACTCACAGAAACAATGTGGGCAGCAAGTGTTCCAATTTCAAACCTCAGGGGTACATTGATGCTGCGTAAAGATGATAGGGGAGCCAAGATGGCAGGGGCCCATAAAGGCCTCTGTGGTCCCCGCTACAACTTTCAGTAGCTGGCGCATGTACCTCAGGATGTCCTAGCAGCACGGGAGTCATGCGCTGGCCCAAGCCCAGCTCCATCGGGCAGACTCCAAGAGGCCACAGGCAGTCAGCCTCTGCCAAGGTCTCTTCGTTCCAGGAGGCCAAGGCGAGTCCTCAAGGTGAGGCAGCTGGAAGGAATATCAGTTGGTGGGTGCCTTAGTCCGTGGTGCAGGAGAAAGAGGAGTCTTGCAATGCAGCTGGGGCTGCTCTGTTTAGGCGGCTGCCATTTTAGTTGTCGCACGGTGCTCTGTTTCAAGCATCACAGCAGTCAGAAAATAATTCCGCTGAGCTGCATGGTCCCCCTGAAGCATCTAGGCTTGCTCCACAGTCCAGGCAGGGGGTTGATCAGTACACCACTAATCATTGTGGTTGAGGGCCTGAGTGGTAGAGGTGCGAGAAGCTCCACTGTCATCTTGGCCATGCCATGTATTTTTAAAACCATAGATCCACAAAATACAGAGCTGTCTGCAAGATACCGAAGACATACTAAATACGTTGAATCAGGATCTCATTGTAACCCTAAACATCATAAGTTGATATACTAATATTCCACAAGAAGCAGGACTAGAAGCCGTGTACGATTTCTTGGAGGCGAGGCAATGTCCACATGAAGTACCATCTTGGCTTATGCTCGAACTGGCTCAAATATACTCAAAAAAGGATTTTTTTCTGCTTTAATAAGAATTTCCACTTGCAAGTTCAGGGCACTGCAATGGGATGTCCAGTTGTTTCAGAAATGACAGTAATGTGAATAGCCAAATATGAATGGAGAGAATCCCTATAAGGGAAGCATCAACATGGGGAAGTGGTTGATAGATGATATTTTTCTGATTTAGAGAACTGATGAAAATGTTCTTCATAAATTTGTGGAATGGCTGAACAACAGAACGGCAGACAATAAATTCACATCACATTGGACTAGAGATGAATTACATTTTCTGGATCTGACCATAAAACATGAGGAAAGTGAGATTTTCACTACATTAGTCGTTAAATTAACCAACAGAGACATCCTTCTTCAATATTCTAGTCATCATCAGAGAAACTTTAAGGATAATTTACCATACAGCCAGTTTTTAAGCATCTGAAGGAATTGTTCCCAAAAGTAAGACTTCTTCTTCAGTGCACAAAAACTGATTTCAAAGCTTGAAGTGCATGATAATCCATACAAATTATTAACATGCATTTGCAACGTAATAGGTCCCGCATTAGAGAGATTTAGAGCTATTGGTGTTGTAAATGATAATGACAACCTCGCATTGGGGACCTTATAAATATTTAGCCATGCAGCATATTAAGCCTTTATCAGAAATAAGCTGCGTTTTTGCATTCCTTCATGCAATTGGCATTAGACTGTAATGGTCTGAACAGCCTCTGCAGAGCACCACAGTAAAAATAGCATTTGGAGGAAACATGGTCATATAAACATATACTCAGCCCCTAGAGAGCATAATCACATAAAAAAGAATGATAAAGATTATTGCCATGTAATCATATAATCAGCCCCTTGAGAGCATACTGTTTAACACATTTTCAGGCTTAGCAGGCCTTTTAAATATCATTTAACTGTGGAATCAGTGACACAAGAGTGAGTGGCGGAGATCATTACTAGATGTCCCTGTAGAATCAATAACAGAAGATGCAGTATCACTGGTCATGGCTAAATGTCCCTGTTAGACCAACCGAATTAGTAATGCCTTCAGATCAATTATCTTTTGAATAACACATAGTACATTATACATTTGCAAACCAAACAGGACTATAAGAGTACTAACACTAACAAAGCCCTTATAACACAAACTCCTCTCAGCTTTAGAAACAAAAGTTTTAGCTATGAAAAAAATAAAAAATGTACTGCATGTTAGAAGAGGTTATGATATTTGAGCCCCCTCACACCTAGTGTGACCACAAAATTGCCTGAACAGAAAGAGCACATCACTCTAAATGTTTTGGGGGTGGCCCCATTGCCCTAGGACCACCACAGACTGAATTATGGGCACAAATGTGTTGTAAAACAAATGTCTACAAAGCATTATGGGCTGAATTTCCATGAATACATTAAACCTTTATCAGAAATAAATTGTGTTTGTTCATTAGCAGAAAGTGCTGTACCAGTGGTGGTGGCTAGATGTCCGTGTCCTAGATGCCCCTGTTGAGGCAACTAAAACAGTACTACCTTGGAACATTTATTCTTTTGTTATCAGCAACAATATAAGGAGTGCATAGTGCATAACATGTCTGCAGGACAGAGAGAAGTGTCAGGACGCTAACAAAGCCCTTATAACACAAAATCCTCTCAGCTATAGAAAGAAATGTTTCAGCTAAAAGAGAGTTTAACTATGCACTGAGTGGTGGAACAGGTTATGATATTTGGGCCCCCTCTCTCTAGTGTGACCCAAAAGATTACTTGAACAGAAAGAGCACATTGTTATAAATGTTTTGAGGGTGGTCCCATTGCCCTAGGGCCACCACAGGCTGAGTTAGGGGCACAAATGGGTTGTAAAATGGATGCTTGCAAAGCATGATGGGTCAAGGTTTCCCGAGTGCAGTGAATATTGTAGTATCGGCTCTCCTGCTGTGCCGGGAGAGCCTGAGGATTCATTCCTACATCGATTTCATGTTTTATATAGCGACAAAAAAGTGCAAACATAGGTACAACACTACTTGTTATTACTGACTATGTAAAGTAAGGACTCAGTGATAGGCAAACACGGAAAACAAACTGTGCGTGTGAACATGAGTGCTGACAAACACGAGAGGCGGAAAACAAAGAAAAATAGTCAGTCCAAACAACAGAAAAACATGTGAGGAATAAGTAAACTGTACTTGGCTGGTGCTCCTGGAAGTGGCAGGCAGCGGCAGCCGGGACAAAAATGCCTATATCCCTAACAACAGGTCTTCCAGTCAGCGCATGCATGCTGTCGCGGCTCAACCTAAAAAGGGCCATGAAAAGGGCATGGAATATCCTGAGAGAAACATTATTGGAACCTGCTGAGAAAAGGGAACTAGATCGCTTAATCTGTGTCACCACTTAACTCCAATATATAGGAGGTAAAAAGGATAATAGGAACACATTGGAGAATGGTCTCCTCCCTGGACCCCTTGAAGGAAATACCACTCTTTGCCATGAGAAGGAACAGAAATTTGAGGGACAGACTTATCCTCTCAAATACCAAAAGACAGAGACCTCAATATGACTTGCGGAACCTACCAGGGTTACTACCAATCGTTGGCCACAGAAAATGTGTGAATTGCTGGGCGTGTGAATCCACGATTTAAGTGAATGAATTTAAATATATTCAGGGCTGGCTTGAGGACGGTGCGAGCGGTGTGGCGTACCTGGTACTGACCTGGACTGTGGGTGCTGATCTCAGGGGGGGCGCTGTGTTTAGCAATAACTTAGAAAATTGCAATTTAAAAGCACATACTGAAACGTTCCTTGTGCCTCCAGCCTTCATGAAATAATTAAAATGTCCAGAAACCTCTTGTGATTCATGATCCTGCTTGAGAGAGAGAGAGATGGAAGTTTTGTCCAGCGGCAGCTTTGACTCGTCATAAAGTAACGCAGAGGGTTAATGTGCCTGCTGCAAAGAACAGAACTATATTTTATGTGGATAGCTGAATGGATTAGTAAGGCCAGCCCTTACAAGCACTTTAAAACAAATAAATGTATGTGAAGGGGGCTATGTAGAGATGAGGGGCACATTTTCCAGGTGGTAGTTTCGGAATCCGAGGAGGTGGTCATGGGCGGAGGGGGCGCAAAAAAACAGACTGTTGCGCAGGGCGCCACCAGCGCTAAAGCTGGCCCTGAATATAATTACATACCAATTAAACATAAGGCACTCATGGACTGTACATCAAATAACGTTGCTTACTTTATATTATGCCCATGTAAAAAGGCATATATTGGACAGACCAGTCAGTAAGTATGAGGTAGGATCAGTCAGCATAAGTCAAGAATCAGGTGTCCGAATATGTCAGCTCCGATAGTTCAACATTTCTTGCAATTGACCTGTACTATTATAGATATGGAATTGACAGTCCTACAAAAAATACAATCAAGCCATGACGGGTCTATACTGAGACAAGAAGCTTTTATTATTATGAACTGAAGAACGGTGGAAACCGACCTCAATGAAATGTCGGAAATTGGAAATATGTACTGGCCAGGAATGGTACAAATATCTGCGTGGGAAATCTGCCCTGGCCTCTGCATGATCTTGCATTTGACTCTCCAGATGATAATTGGGACCTGATAATGTGCTTGCATCTGGTAGCCCCGGTGCAAGAGTATAATTGCCAAGGTATCACATACCAAGATGAGGCATTAAGGCGCTGCGTTTAGTAATAAACGAAGCCTTCCGTATCCATTGGCAGCCCGGTGTGTTATAGTTTAAAAATGAGTGCAGTTTAAATGAAAAGACCTGTGGAAAATAATCGGATTTAGTTTGACTTGAAAAAAAAAACATTATCAACTATACGTTTCAAGTGATATCAATAGATGTCCTAATTCACTAGCACTACGGCAGCATTTGAGGAGAAAAATAAACAAGGAAACGGCTTAGTATTTTGATGTATGGGTGTGCAGCAGGGGGGACTAAATTACCCATCGACACTGCATTATGAAATTGAGCTGATGCTCATGGGACGTCCCTGGCGGCTAAGAACACCAAAGGTAGAATGACCCATGGAGTCAGGACTCGGAAGCAGCGTGCCGACCTCTGTGGTACCACACACGATCGGAGAAACAGAAGCACTGGTGAGAAGTAACGCAAACCCGGGCAAACAGAAACATTACAGAAGTAAACGGAACAGAAAACAAAATGTACTTTAATCATGAGGCCGATTGTGTATGTTAACGCGTCCCTTTATGATATTTTATTACACAACAGGACTCGTTTTAGGCCAATGAATCTTTCGACCCAGTTGAGAGACACCTTAGGACGAGATAGCTAATCAATATATCAATCAATACATCAATAATGTCATCACGACAATGCATTTCACTTTAGTCAAAGTCATTAATTAAGTCAAAGACGCAATCATGACCTTTCAGCCATGAATAACCACACCTTGTTTAGTAGAATTTTACGGGTTTTATTCCCTATTAATTACAGTCTAATAGCAAATGCGTTAATCTCAACACCAAGAAACATAATAGCATAGTCACAATATGACAACTTTGGTAAGCTTTCATTAGAGCGAGAATCACAAACATCAAAACATAACACAGCGTGAACATAGATCAATTTAGCAAAGTATCGGTAATGCGTCAATTCAACAAAGCATGGATTCGGTCATTTGCCTATTTGCGTCAGTTAAGTGAGCACCTGTCCTAACCACTGATTAGCATTTGCATGTTGGGCTTCATGCAAAACAAGTTAGAACACCAATTTGGAAAACATCTATCTAAGGTCTCTGTCGAAAGCAAGCAGTTGGTACCTAGAAAGGAAAAGCAAACAGACAAATTACAATTGCATTGTCATAATTATCCTCCAAGGATTAGGTCAGCGTACAGGTTCAGTCTTCGTCCTCAGGACATCAGTCAGATCGGCATCAGTCAGAACTCAGCTCTGGGGCAAAAGGGCACTTTCCTCATAAGGAGGTAAAGTGTAAAAAATGAACAATCTAAGGGCGAGGATGGTTTAAGTAACCCACCATGTCACCAAACTGAGTGACAGAGTTTCTGGATAAAATCAATAGCATTCCCTACCTAATTCTAAATGACTCCCCGTGACATGGGTTTTTATCCCTTTTTCGTTGTACAATCCCTCAAAATTCTATTGGTCATTTGCCATACCCCACTATCTTTAACCTATCATAAAGCACATTAGGTAATCTAACTCTTCATCCCATATTATTTTACAAGTCTTTGATTGGTCTTCATAATTGACGTCTTCAGAGGTGGCATGTCCGGTGTGATTTCATCCTTTTGTAATTCTTTGCACATCTTTTGGTCAGCAGTTTTCATTGTCTTCACCGGTTTGAATGACCTTGTACATTACATTAATCTACATTGTTTCATTTCACTTTTAACATTTAGGGGGTCATTCTGACCCTGGCGGTAAAATCCGCCAGGGCCAACGACCGCGGGAGCACCGCCAACAGGCTGGCGGTGCTCCCATGGGCATTCTGACCGCGGCGGTACAGCCGCGGTCAGAAACGGAAAACCGGCGGTGTACCGCCGGTTTCCCGCTGCCCTGGGGAATCCTCCATGGCGGCGCAGCTTGCTGCACCGCCATGGGGATTCCGACCCCCATACCGCCATCCTGTTCCTGGCGGTTTTGGCTGCCAGGAACAGAATGGCGGTATGGGGTGTCGTGGGGCCCCTGGCGGCCCCTGCAGTGCCCATGCCAATGGCATGGGCACTGCAGGGGCCCCCGTAACAGGGCCCCACAAAGATTTTCAGTGTCTGCCATGCAGACACTGAAAATTGCGACGGGTGCAACTGCACCCGTCGCACCCCTTCCACTCCGCCGGCTCCATTCGGAGCCGGCATCCTCATGGAAGGGTGTTTCCCGCTGGGCTGGCGGGCGGCCTTCTGGCGGTCGCCCGCCAGCCCAGCGGGAAACCCAGAATACCCGCGGCGGTCTTTTGACCGCGCAGCGGTATTCTGGCGGTCCCAGCCAGGCCGGCGGCTTCCGCCACCGGCCGGGGTCAGAATGACCCCCTTAGTCTGTGGACGAGGGGAGATGGTGAGAACGGATCTAACATGGTTACATTCATCTTCCAAATCGAAGAAAAAGAATAACCAGGGTCATGGCCCCTTGTGCACACTGAAACATACAAAAATGCATTTAATATGAGAGCCAGGCAGCTGAGCTTCGGCTCATGCTAACTTAAGGCCTATAAGGTTTTCAGTACAGATTTAATAACGCAAATGTTAGTATAAACTTGTTTAAACGTAATAAAAACATTTAGATTATCATTATTAGTTTGCGTATACATTGATGGCCACTCATCGTGGTCACAATTTAAGCGCACGTATAAGCAAAATTATTATCATTTTAGTTTCTATGCAGCATTATCACACGTTGATTTATAAACATTTCATGTTAATATAGATTATATAAGCTACGCTCTCTCATGTATTACTGAGTGAAGCAACCCCAGTGTTCTTGAGTGTATATTAGATTTTCTTGGTATTCATTTGATCTATTGTGCTCTTTTAAGGCTTAAGTGTCCAGATGAAAATTGGTGTTATGCCTTGATGATGACTTCCCTTAAAACTGATCCCATAACAGTCAAGATCGAAACGCTTAAGAGTATTATGGTAAGAAAGATGGAGAGGCCTTTCCCATATACATCAAAAAGAAGTATAAATACAGGCCTTGTGAGAACAGGTGGACGGTTGCGTGTAGGGAACAGGACACTAAAACAGATTGCATTCCTCAATGCGTCACCTGGGACTTTCATTAACTTCTACATAAGCTAACCCCCAAAGAAGTTTCAAGGGGTAGCTCTATATACTTTTGGTTCTTATTAATATTTTTTGTGTGTTTTGTGTGTTACTGTACAAAGTCAAAACATATGTGGGACTCATGTAAATGTTAGGTGTTTATTTAATGGATGCCATTTGGGTGGAGAGGAATTTTTATATTTTATTTCTATATTTATTAGTAACCAACCTGAAAACATGTTATGTAATATGAGGTTATTTTGTGTATTCAGAAAAAAGAATTGAGTGTTATGAATAAGATCTAGTTCATGATCTCACACAGGATTAATGTGCTGATTTGTGTATTTTGAAAAAATAAGACCGATTGATAGCTGGTGGGGGTCTGCATATGTTGGATGGTTTATGGTTGATCCTTTTCCAACTCAGACTTTACATGATCAAACCCCTTTGATTTCTCATGGTTCTACAGGGTTCAGGCAGGATGAGCGTGGTTGTGGTAGCATACCATGTAATGAACAGTAGGAGAGAACAGGTCCTTTATTAACCTGTGTCAATGGAGTGAGTCCTACAGGTTCACTCATATTTAAAGTTGCTCTGCTGTGCTGAATTGGCCCCTAGTGTACACAGGTTTGTTGTGAACAGGTTTGTTGTGAAGTGCTGTACAGCACAGGAATGGTGTATCTGCGCTCAGTGTATGGGAAGGGTACAATTCAGGATTAATGTCATGCTGAGCAGTGGTTGCATGGTGAAGTGCATGTGCTGGATATGTGTGGTGGGTGTATGTGTGCCTGTGAGTGATACAGTACATGAAGGATGTAGTGTTGTGCAGTTTGTGCATGGTATGCATGTGTTGTATGTATGTGTGCCTATGAATTGTACAGTATATGAAGGATACAGTGCTATACAGTGCCTGCATGTTAAATGTATGTACTGGATGCTTGTGTGCTTATGAGTGGTACAGTGCATAAAGTCTACAGTACTGTGCATTGTGTATAGGTTGTATTCATGCACTAGGTGAATGTGCATGTGTACCT